>NC_086449.1:98381771-98739271 GCF_028390025.1 Pseudophryne corroboree
GGTGCGGAAATCTAGGTTTCGGTGTCTGGATAAGTCTGCAGGGCTTTTGTTGTATAGTCCCTCAAAGGTGACTAGGATTGTGTTCTGCTGCTGTTTTCTTCATAACATGTGTTTGCGCCAACATTTGCCACATATTGTTTGCGCCAACATCTGCCACATATTGCTGATGAAGAAAACAGTCACAAGTAGGTGAGTTAGAAACATCTGTCGACAGTGTGAGTACAGATGTAGGGAGGCAGGTAATTTGCGTTATTTTAACGGTAAGTATTATTTAGTCATAAATAACCTTGCCTAACCACTATTATAAAATGTTTTATAGGTCTTAATTCTGTTTGTGTTGCGTTATTGTTTGTTATTTCTCATTTTGTTTACAGTTAGGCAATAAAATGTATAACTTACACTGTCACTCATTAGCAAATGAAACAATACACATATTGCGTGTGATTAATTTATTACCTTAAACACAGGCATTTTTAGTGAATCAATTACCAAAACATTATATTTAAAGTAATATTGTACTTGTTGCTGCAGCCTTCATAATATTTTCCCTTACGTCCTAGATGATGTTGGGGACTCCGTAAGGACCATGGGGTATAGACGGGCTCCGCAGGAGATAGGGCACCTAAAAAGAACTTTGACTATGGGTGTGCACTGGCTCCTCCCTCTATGCCCCTCCTCCAGACCTCAGTTAGATCTTGTGCCCAGAGGAGAATGGGTGCACTGCAGAGAGCTCTCCAGAGTTTTCTGTTGAAGAAGAATTTTGTTAGGTTTTTTATTTTCAGGGAGTCCTGTTGGCAACAGGCTCCCTGCATCGTGGGACAGAGGAGAGAGAAGCAGAGCTGGCTTGTCAAGTTGGGCACTGCTTCTAAGGCTACTGGACACCATTAGCTCCAGAGGGAGTCGGAACACAGGTCTCACCTGGGGTTCGTCCCGGAGCCGCGCCGCCGTCCTCCACACAGATGCCGAAGATAGAAGCGGGATGAGAAGGCAGAAGACATCTTAGGCGGCAGAAGACATCAGATCTTCATGAGGTACGGCTGCGCGCCATTGCTCCCAGTCACACACATACAGAGCGGCACTGAAGGGTGCAGGGCGCAGAGAGGGGCGTCCTGGGCAGCAATAAACCTCACATTTGGGCACGTACAGATTGATTAGGCTGCGGAGGCAGTAAATCTATGATCCCCCGCCATTTTAATTGAAAAATCACTGGGACCGAAGCCCGCCGTCGGGTGGGCGGGGCTTGATCCTCAGCACTAACCAGCGCCATTTTCTCCACAGAAGCTGCATGAGGAAAACACTGGCTCCCTGGTCTCTCCCCTGTTGAACTTCACAGGCTGGAAAAAAGAGGAGGGCGGCACATTAGCGACGCAGTACATTATATATAGAAAAGCGCTATCTGGTCATATTTTTTTCCAGTGTTTTTAAGCGCTGGTGTGTGCTGGCATACTCTCTCACTGTCTCTCCTTAGGGCCTGGTAGGGGTTTTGTCCCCTTATAGGTTAATCCCTGTGTGTGTGGGGTGTCGGTATGTGCGTGTCGACATGTCTGAGGCGGAAGGCTTCTCCAAGGAGGAGGGGGAGCAAATGAGTGGTGTGTCCCCGTCGGTTGTGCTGACTCCAGATTGGATGGACATGTGGCATATGTTTAATGCAAGTGTGGCATCTTTACATAAAAAAGGCTTGATAAGGCTGAATTAGGGGGGACATCAGGGGGTCAATCCTCGGATTGGACCGACTCACAGCGTCCCTTAACACAAGACACTACTACCGTCACGGATTCTGATTCCAGTGTCGACTACGACAAAGTAAAATTGCACCCTAGGGTGACTAAAACCATTCAGTGTATGATTGTGGCAATAAGGGATGTGTTGCATATTGAGGATGAACCCTCGGTCCCCGACACATGTTTAAGGAAAAGAAACAGATTATTAACTTTCCCACATCTCATGAATTAAATGAATTCTTTGGAAAAGCTTGGGAGACTCCGGAAAAGAGACCGCAGATCCCCAAAAGAATTTATATGGCATACCCCTTCCCTAAGCAGGACAGGGAGATTTGGGAATCATCCCCACTGTGGACAAGGCCCTGACGCGCCTGTCCAAGAAAGTGGCGCAACTGTCTCCTGACACAGCGGCCCTTAAGGACCCTGCAGATCGCAGGCAAGAAACTACCTTAAAGTGTATTTATTCTCATACAGGTGCTGTGCTAAGGCCGACAATTGCGTCGGCATGGGTGTGTAGCGCAATTGCAGCTTGGACAGATGAGCTGACAGATCAATTTGATAATATGGATAAGGATACTATATTCTTAACTCTAGCCCATATAAAAGACGCAGTCTTATTTATGAGGGATGCTCAAAGGGACATTGGATTGCTAGCTTCTAGGGTCAATGCCATGTCTATCTCAGCGAGAAGATCCTTATGGACTCGCCAATGGACGGGTGATGCGGATTCCAAAAAACATATGGAAGTACTACCCTATAAGGGTGATGTATTGTTTGGGGATGGGCTGACGGACCTGGTTTCCACAGCTACAGCAGGTAAATCAAATTTTTTACCATATATTCCCCAACAGCAAAAGAAAGTAACACCCTATCAGATGCAGTCCTTTCGGTCGCACAAGTCAAGAAGAGGTCGGGGATCCTCTTTCCTCGCCAGAGGTTAGGGCAGAGGCAAAAGAGCACCTGCTTCGGCAGGTGCCCAGGAACAAAAGTCCTCCCCGGCTGCTCCAAAACCCACAGCATGACGCTGGGGCTCCCCTGAGGGAGTCCGCACCGGTGGGGGCACGTCTTCGACTTTTCAGTCAGGCCTGGGTCAGTTCAGACCTGAATCCCTGGGTGTTGGACATAGTTTCCCAGGGTTACAAATTGTAATTCGAGGAGGTGCCCCCGCGCCGATTTTTCAAATCGGCCCTACTAGCTTCCACATCGGAAAGGCATATAGTGTTAGCTGCAATTCAGATGCTGTGTATACAGCAAGTGATAATCAAGGTTTCCCTGCACCAGCAGGGAAGAGGTTACTACTCAACCCTATTTGTGGTCCCGAAACCGGATGGTTTGGTCAGACCTATTTTGAATCTGAAATCCCTAAACCTGTACATAAAAAGATTCAAATTCAAAATGGAATCTCTCAGAGCGATAATAGCCAACATGGAGGAAGGGGAGTTTATGGTGTCTCTGGACATAAAGGATGCGTACCTTCATGTCCCCATATATGCCCCCCATCAGGAATACCTGAGATTCGCTGTACAGGATTGTCATTACCAATTTCAGACGTTGCCGTTTGGACTCTACACGGCCCCGAGGATTTTCACCAAGATAATGGCGGAAATGATGGTGGTCCTGCGCAAGCATGGAGTCACAATTATCCCATACTTGGACGATCTCCTGATAAAAGCGAGATCAAGGGAGAAATTGCTGGGCAGTGTGGCGCTCTCTCTGAGAGTGCTCCAGCAACACGGTTGGATTCTAAATCTACCGAAGTCACAGTTGATTCCGACAACTCGACTACCGTTCCTAGGTATGATACTGGATACGGAACAAATGAAGGTCTTCCACCCAATAGAGAAAGCCCAGGACATCCAGAACATGGTCAGAGACCTGCTAAAACCGAAAAGGGTGTCAGTTCACCAATGCACTCGAGTTCTGGGAAAAATGGTGGCGGCCTACGAGGCCATTCCCTTCGGAAGGTTCCATGCAAGGACTTTTCAATGGGACCTTCTGGACAAATGGTCCGGGTCCCATCTGCACTTACATCGAAAAATAATTCTGTCCCCAGGGGCCAGAGTGTCCCTCCTGTGGTGGTTGCAAAGTGCTCACCTCCTGGAGGGTCGCAGGTTCGGAATTCAGGACTGGATCCTGGTAACCACGGACGCGAGCCTCCGAGGATGGGGAGCAGTCACACAGGGAAAAAATTTTCAGGGTCTTTGGTCAGACCAGGAGTGGCTCATGTGAACCGCCAAATCGGGACAAGAAGCAGAGTCGCGATGGCGGAAGCCACAAGGATCCTTCGCTGGGCGGAAAATCATGTAAGCGCTCTGTCGGCTGTCTTCATTCCGGGAGTGGACAACTGGGAAGCAGACTTCCTCAGCAGACACGATCTCCATCCAGGAGAGTGGGGACTTCATCAAGAAGTCTTTGCAGACGTAATTCGTCTTTGGGGAACTCCTCAAATAGACATGATGGCGTCACGCCTCAACAAAAAGCTTCGGAGGTATTGTGCCAGGTTTGGGGACCCTCAGGCAGTAGCAGTAGACGCTCTGGTAACACCGTGGGTGTTCATATCGGTCTACGTGTTTCCTCCTCGTCCTCTCATCACAAAAGTGTTGAGGATCATAAGACGAAGAAGAGTACAGATGATACTCGTTGTCCCAGACTGGCCTCGAAGGGCCTGGTACTCGGATCTACAAGAGATGATCACAGGAGGTCCCTGGCCTCTTCCTCTCAGGGAAGACCTGTTGCAACAGGGACCCTGTGTATTTCAAGACTTACCGCGGTTACGTTTGACGGCATGGCGGTTGAACGCCTAATCCTAGCTAAAAAGGGGATTTCGGAAGAGGTCATCCCTACTTTAATAAAGGCTAGGAAGGAGGTGACGGTAAAACATTATCACCGTATCTGGCGAAAGTATGTGTCTTGGTGTGAGTCCAAGAATGCGCCTATGGAAGATTTTCATCTGGGTCGTTTTTTCCACTTCCTACAGACAGGAGTGGATATGGGCCTGAAATTAGGCTCTGTTAAGGTACAGATTTCGGCGCTCTCGATTTTCTTTCAGAAGGAATTGGCTTATCTTCCAGAAGTCCAGACGTATGTAAAGGGAGTGCTGCACATCCAGTCCCCTTTTGTGCCTCCAGTGGCACCATGGGACTTGAACGTGGTGTTGCAGTTCGTAAAATCACACTTGTTTGAACCGCTTACCAAGGTTGAGTTGAAATTTCTTACCTGGAAGGTGGTCATGCTGTTGGCCTTGGCATCAGCAAGGCGAGTGTCTGAATTGGCGGCTTTGTCACACAAAAGCCCCTACTTGATTTTTCATGTGGATCGAGCTGAATTGAGGACACGTCCACAATTTTTGCCTAAAGTGGTTTCTTCATTCCATATGAATCAACCTTTTGTGGTGCCTGTGGCTACAAGTGACCTGGAGGATTCCAGATACCTGGATGTAGTCAGGGCCTTAAAGATTTATGTAGCCAGAACGGCTAAAATTAGGAAAACAGAGGCTCTGTTTGTCCTGTATGCTGCTAATAAGATTGGCGCACCTGCTTCGAAGCAGACTATTGCTCGCTGGATCTGTAATACGATTCAGCAGGCTCATTCTACGGCTGGATTGCCGGTACCAAATTCGGTTAAAGCCCATTCCACTAGGAAGGTGGGCTCTTCTTGAGCGGCTGCCCGAGGCGTCTCGGCATTACAGCTTTGCCGAGCGGCAACTTGGTCGGGGTCAAACACTTTTGCTAAATTTTACAAGTTTGATACCCTGGCTGATGAGGACCTAGCGTTTGCTCAGTCGGTGCTGCAGAGTCATACGCACTCTACCGCCCGATTGGATGCTTTGGTATAAACCCCATGGTCCTTACGGAGTCCCCGGCATCCTCTAGGATGTAAGAGAAAATAAGATTTTAAACCTACCGGTAAATCTATTTCTCCTAGTCCATAGAGGATGCTGGGCGCCCGTCCCAGTGCGGAAACTCTGCAAGACTTGTATATAGTTGTTGCTTACATAAGGGTTATGTTACAGTTGGAATAGGTCTTGGACCGTTACTGTCGTTTGTTCATACTGTTAACTGGTTATGTATATTCCAGGTTACATGGTATGATTGGTGTGGGCTGGTATGAATCTTGCCCTTGGATTGCTAAATCCTGCCTTGTATTGTCCATCTCCTCTGGGCACAGTTCTCTAACTGAGGTCTGGAGGAGGGGCATAGAGGGAGGAGCCAGTGCACACCCATAGTCAAAGTTCTTTTTAGGTGCCCTATCTCCTGCAGAGCCCGTCTATACCCCATGGTCCTTACGGAGTCCCCAGCATCCTCTACGGACTAGGAGAAATAGATTTACCGGTAGGTTTAAAATCTCATTTATTTTTTTTGTGTGCTAGGTGCAGAGGATTGGGATGGCTCGTTGGTCCTGGTTCTACTGGAGCATCTAAATGGGGAGATAACTGGGGTCTGGCTTGGTGTGGTTGTTCCCGAGCTTGAGCTTAGTTGGTGGTATTCCAACACATTAAGGCTTTGGCTCAGGTTGTTTAGGCTTGCAGTGAGTTGTGTATTAGCGGCAGCGTTGTTGCCAATAATTCAGGAGAGGTTTTCGTTTATCAGTTGGTTGTGTTGGATAATTTGTATGAGGGCTTGTTGCTGCCGCTGTTGGTCATCCATGATTCGTTGTAAATTGGCCTTCATTTGGCTGTTATCTGCCCTCATCTGCTCCATTGAATTTGCAATTCTGCCAACTTGAACTATCAGTCTGCCTGAGTTCCGACTGAGTCTAGGCAGATGATGGGGCAGACTGGCAAGGTATTGGGTGTGGGTGTTCAGACAGGCATAGTGCTGCGCCTGTTGTGTGGCCCAACTGCTCCAAAACTCTGGGGCCATTTGTGGCTGGGGTGGTGTTGGGCTCAATTGGGGGATGTGGGATATTTGGGGTGGTTGGGTTATGTCCTGCGGTGTGGTTGGCTGGTTTGGATCTATCGCTTGCAGGTGTAGTGTGTACGAATCCTGCAAGTCAGTTTCCTGCTGGGCATCCTCGGGCATGATGGGTGGTTCTGTATGGGGTTGAAGATAGCCACTATTTAGTCAATATTTTGCATTGGTCTTTTTATAGGTGTACGTCAACATGCATTACTTCTTTTTATTCATGTTGGAAATGATAAATAGATTGTGGCCTAAACTTAACAATGTAGCTCACCTTTTTGTAGAAATATGTGGCTTCTAACGTTCCCTACTCAGTTGAAAAAAGTTTCTGGGAATTGTTGGACTCTGAGCCGTAATTAATGTGCTAATACGAAGAACTCTAACAAATACAAATTACTACATTTACATATTGTGTATGAAGCTTCCTTTTGTAAAACACACACAATACAATAAATGTGTTGAGCAATACACTAATACATTGTTCAAGGCAGTCAGTGGTCTGCCCAAAACTTTAACAAATATAGTGCAAATAACTGAAAATCACAAATATGGTTGAAAATGTCTTAAGGTGGCCTATGTTTAGAACTGGTGATGTTGGGCATGCAAAACAATTGGATTAGACTTAACATTTATGTAGCTGTTTCGAGCAAAAAAAAAAAAAAATGGTTGCTATGGCCAACATCACATCTGAAAATTAAAACAAATAACTAACGTTACCCCCATGTGCTTGCTGTTGGTGATTATTACAAGGATGACTGTTTATTTGTAACACATTTTTTTGGGCTGTGCACAAACAGTGGGGCAGATGTATTAACCTGGAGAAGGCATAAGGAAGTGATAAACCAGTGCTATGTGCAAGGTGATAAAGGCACCAACCAATCAGCTCCAATATGTAAATTAACAGTTAGGATCTGTTTGGCTGCTGCCTTTATCACCTTGCACATATCACTGGTTTATCACTTCCTTATGCCTTCTCCATGTTAATACATCTACCCCAACGTTTTTTAACTTATTTACAATTAATTGTTATGTTTACTCACCAGACAGCTGAGGGGATTGTGGATCCTCGCTTTGTGGACTGGCCAAAATAGCTTGTGGTGGCAGGGACGACACTGTAGAGATGCGCCGCTGTGGTGGTGAGGATGCTGCTGAAGATTCAGCCTCAAGCCGGCGTCTTTTGGTAGGCATCTTATGGAGACTATCCGAGCCCTGTGATGGTCGTCTTAGTGGAGGGGTGTTTGATGAAGAAGGACCTATGTGATAAGATAAACATTAACATTCTGCTTTTCTATGTGTTTTCAGAATATGTGTATACACTAAATTCTTACCTGCTTCGCCAGCATCTGCATCTCTTGGCAGTGTGGGTTGTGGCCTGGCTGTGCTGCGTCTCTTTCGTACTGTAGAAATATGAAGATTGTCCTTATGAACATTCTATTATGTTTATATGTTTATGCAAAATCCTTATTGTGATGTAAACATATGAGGAACCTGATGAGAAGTGAACCAAACTATGCTTATGCTTTTCTGCCTGACTTCATTGGGTGTGTATAGTTAAATTCTGAAACAATTACACCAACCAATCCATACACAAAGGTGCCGAAATAAGAATATTATACTACTTAAAACCCAATCGTGGTAGCTTAACACAACCAGAATATTGCTCTGTATTTCACATTTTTTTGCTGCTAACAACCAAACACTACCCCCAAATATATGTGCAAAATTGTAAGCATCAAATTCAAATATGCATGAAAAATCACATCAACCACACAAAGGACAACCCAGAACAACACACAATAACCATAAGTCCATTTAAAAAATTTAAAACCATAAATTTGGCTAAACACATGACTCACACTTCATTTAAAGACACCAACAACAATTTACTTTTGTATTAAAAAACCAGAAAAAGCACATGGCCACCTGCTAAATTGACAATACAAAGGATAAAAACATAACTATTTGTGATTAAAACTACATCACCAACACATTAGAAGAATGAACCAACTTACAATCACAATTAGCTGGAAGACATTTCAGACAACTAAGGACAAAGCACAGATGTTGTAATTATAAATAAACAAAAATTTTAAACTCACCATCCTGCCTTGGGCGATCCGAATCCCGGACATGAGTCGCACCAACCATTTCTGGCGGAATAAGAGTACGCACAGGCTCCTCCCAATCCCGATATGACGCTCGGAAAGGGTGTCCACCCCCTGTTTGGCGGGCTGATTTAGCCTCCTTAGACATCTTAGCCTTGACACAGCGCTTGATGTCGTAGAATCGCTTACGACACGTGTCCTCGGTCCTCCTCACCACACCCTCACTATTCACAGCCGCAACGACCTTCCCCCACAGAACACTCTTCCTGCGTGAAGAAACCTTTGCAGCATCATGGCCAAACAGCTGTCGATGATGCCTCATCAGCTCCCGCACCAATGCCATATTCTCTGCGTAGCTGAATTTGACATTGCGGCCCGTCTTTGTAGTGGTGCGTGGCTGCGGAGCCACAGCACCATCACTGTCACTATCAGTCGAGGCCGCAGCAGCAACCTCCCCCTCCTCCTCACTAACCTCCTCCACCTCACTCACCTCCTCCCTCTCACTCACCTCCTCCACCACACTCACCTCCTTCACCTCACTCAACTCCTCCCTCTCACTCACCTCCTCCACCACACTCACCTCTGACTGGGACATATTCAGGACAAACAACAAATAACACTGAGAAAAAAAACACTAAACACACTCCTCCACTACCACTACATACCAAACACACACACTCATTAACAAACAATGACAATAGACGTTAAAAAAAAACAAAGACAAAAAACAAGACAGACTTTTAAATAACTACACAACAAGTATGACAAGACTACTTACACACACAGTACAGCACTCAACAATCGCAAAGAACCTCCTCAAAACCGCCAAAAACTCCTAACAACTCACCAACTCCAAACACACCTTCCTCTCACCTCTCCACTTGCTAAACCCACGAGG
Source organism: Pseudophryne corroboree (assembly GCF_028390025.1). Lineage (NCBI taxonomy): Eukaryota > Metazoa > Chordata > Amphibia > Anura > Myobatrachidae > Pseudophryne > Pseudophryne corroboree. The sequence continues at coordinate 98,391,397 of NC_086449.1, forward strand.
TGCGGACGGTTTGGGGTGGTTTTATAGTAATGAGCACAGACACTCCTCCATCACGAATCAAACCAATCACGGACGAGTGACAAAAACGAAACTTAGAAAAAAACCCCGGCCAGGAACGGAAAAACACTGCCGTAAATGAAAAATGGCGCATTCGTAAAAAAAACAGACAACACGGCCGCAAAAACACAAAATCGGCCGCATTCTACCTTGGAAAAACACGAATGACATCGACATCGAAAAATGGAAATAATCAAAACACGACAGCATAGTAAATGAGGCGTAATAAATTCAAAAAGTTGCAAATTCACACATTCGATGTAATTCGTGTTTAAACTTTAATCTCATTCTGAAAAATAAGAGTTTTAGTAAATATACCCCACTGTCAGGGAGAGAGAGAGTGAGGGAGAGTGAGAGACAGTGTCAGCAGGGACAGAGAGAGCTAGACACCGCATCAGGGAGAGCAGGAGAGACATTGGGGGTCATTCTGAGTTGATCGCTAGATAAAAATGTTTGCAGCGTACTTTCACAACAGCCGATGTAGTTTTACACAAGATCTAGCGAGGCTTTTCATTCGCAATGTTCGCCGCAGAGTGATTGACAGGAAGGGGGCGTTTCTGGGTGTCAACTGAACGTTTTCAGGGAGTATTCGGAAAAACGCAGGCGTGGCTGGGAGAATGCTGGGCGTGTTTGTGACGTCAAATCCGGAACTGAACAGTCTGAAGTGATCGCAAGCGCTGAGTAAGTCTGGAGCTACTCTGAAACTGCACAATTTTTTTTTGTAGCCGCTCTGCGATCCTTTCGTTCACACTTCTGCTAAGCTAAAATACACTCCCAGTGGGCGGCAGCATAGAGTTTGCACGGCTGCTAAAAAATGCTAGTGAGTGATCAACTCGGAATGACCCCCATTATCAGAGAGACAGACCAGAAAGACCAGGGAGAGAGAGAAAGTGTCAGGAAGAAAGTGAGGGAGAAAGAGTGAGGAAGATGATAACAAAGAGAGAGAGTGTAGGGAGGGGACATAGATACAGTGTCAGGGAAAGAGAGGAGAGGGAGGGGTGTAGTAGGGTATGCCGGCGGCCGGGCTCCCGGCACCAGCATACTGACCGCCGGCATACAGACGGGGTGGCGAGCGCAAATAAGCCCATTGCGGGCTCGCTGCGCTCGCCACGCTATCTATTCTCCCTCCAGGGGGGTCGTGGACCGCCAAGAGGGAGAAAAAATGCCGGTATGATGGCTGTCGGGATTCCGGCGCCGGTATCCCGACAGCCGGCCACCTGGAGACCACCCGAGAGGGAGAGTGGCAGAGTGAGAGAGGGAGCAGCTGGAGATACAGTACCTGACTAGTCTACAGCACTGCACTTAATGTCACATTAAAACTCCCAGACCCAGCCTCACCCCTGCAGCTATCCTTCACAGTGGGTGGTCCAGGGAGGCCGATGATGCAATCCACGCTGAATCATGTCATCATAGTCCCATCCCTGCTATTTAATGGCGCTAATCAGGTCAATAAATAGCAGGGGTGGGGCCACGATTATGCAATCGCGTGTCCATGCCCTTAAACTGCCCACCTCCAATGAGACCATGCCCCCTGTAATGCTGTCCCAGCTGCCTCATCCCACATGGGGCAGCCAGAAAGTAGGCAAGCCTGGTGCTGCCCCATTGGATTCTATAGTAGGGCTGCAGTGACCCCCACACGCTAGAACAGCCTTGCCTGATGAGGACCCGACCCTGGACTAGTACTACTGTCACTACTATGGAGTGTGAGCATCAGAGGAGCCCGCGCCGCAATGCATATCCACTGTGGTGGGGGGAGGCGGCACCATGGAGGTATCCGGGACCATTAGACAATGAGGATGAGGAAGCAGGAAGTGCGGCAGCCGGCAGCGGTATTTCACCTGACCTCTGCTGCAATTGATAGGTGCCTCTCTCATCTTTGCAGGGGGTGAGCTGCCCCCTTGCCCCTTCATTCCGACACCCGATTCCCACTTATGGGCGCATCTATTTTCACACAGGGGTGTGTCCTGCAGTGTCTGATGAAAACTAAAGTACACAGCACAGTATTGGCTACACACTGACCTCACAGCTACATTACACAGCAGTGTTACACACCGACATCAGTTACACTACATAGCAGGATTACACACATACATCACACAGCAGGGCTACACACTGACATCATCACACAGCAGGGCTACATACTGACATCAAACCTACATTACACAGCAGGGATACACACTGACATCACACCTACATTACACAGCAGGGCTACACACTGACATCACACCTACATTACACAGCGGGGCTACATACTGACATCACACCTACATTACACAGCAGGGCTACATACTGACATCACACCTACATTACACAGCAGGACTACACATTGACATCACACGTACATTACACAGCAGGGCTATATACTGACATCACACCTACATTACACAGCAGGGCTACACACTGACATCACACCTACATTACACAGCAGGGCTACATAATGACATCACACCTACATTACACAGCAGGGCTACACACTGACATCACACCTACATTACACAGCGGGGCTACATAATGACATCACACCTACATTACACAGCAGGTCTACACACCGACATCACACCTACATAACACAGTAGGGTTACACACCGACATCACAGCTACATTACACAGCAGGTCTACACACCGACATCACACCTACATTACACAGTAGGGTTACACACCTACCTTATACAGCAGGATGACACACCTATACCCTTTCACACCGCACAAATAACACTGGCAAGCCTGATTTGAAGAATCGGTGAGGTGGGAGTTCTTGAAACTCCAGTCTGTACCCCTGGGATACAATATCCTGTACTCAAGGGTCCAGGCCAGACGACACCCAGACGTGGCTGAAACGTCTGAGCCTCGCACCCACCAGACCGTCCTCCAGGCTGTGCGGTCCACCATCATGCTGAGGATTTTGAGGAACCAGAAGCAGGCTTCTGGTCCTGGGAGCCTGCAGGTGCAGGCTTTTTGGATTTTGCACACCCACCTCTAAAGAAAGTGGTAGGGGGCTTGGACTATTTTGTCTTAGCGGTCCGAAAGGACTGCAATGCAGATGAAGAAAAGGGTTTCTTAGTAGAAGGCGTAGCTGAGGGAAGAAACGGTGACTTACCCGCGGCTGCCGTGGAAATCCACGCATCCAACGCTTCCCCAAACAGAGCCTATTACTAACACCTATTACTAACATGCTTATATGGATATACAAAGAAAGAATTTCCGAACCGCTATGTAAGAGATGGGACTTGCGGTTCTATGTAAAATTACATTACCCAGATACCTCGGATCGTCACTTCCAGTCGCGGTGTTTTTAGAAAAACTAAATTTTCTCTTAAAGTTAGGCTGTTACTATTATAGGTAATAGTTGTATCGCTAATACCACTATATCACCGTGTTAATATCACACATAATAAGAAAAGTTATATTTATTTATGCACACTTCCTGGACACCACCGGAACCAGAAGTGATGTCATTTGTTTCTATTTCCGGACTTTTACTATAAATGCATTCCTCCCACAGTCCTCCATTAGCCTTGATAAAGAGTAGCAAACTCGAAACGCGTTGGATGAGGACCATTGCCTGTTGGACATCACACCGCTCGTTTTTGGGAGAAAGGTACGGCCACTCTTTATTATATTTAGGGAAAAGTAGATACTGGCGCCGGCTGTTTCTCAAAATAAAGAACGAAAACAATTATAACAATTTAAAAAATCTCATATTTAATTAAATCTAAGAAATATGTAAATAGCACATGAATAAAATGATAAATAATAATCACATATATATAAAATTAGTAGCAATAATATCCTAATGGAAAATTGAGAGTCTCTCTGATGGCTTATTGACCACTTCCATTCAAGTGGGGCAATATCACTGGTGGTCTGGCTAGAACTCTGTCCTCCAAGTAATCCTCATGAATAAATGGTTGGAAATATTGAGGAAGCTGGTGTGGACATAGACCAGCGAAACGCGTTGAGCCATTACTCTCATATGACCATGGGCATCACACTGATTTTCACCTGGCATTCTCTGGCAACACTTTGGGACTCTTTTCGAATCCTCAAGAACCTCTACAAACGGTACCGTTTCTGACGTCTCCATTTGCTCCCCTGCTGCTATTGGACCTCGATCTGCAATTGAGAACCAAGGGGACCTTCAACTGAGACCATGGTAATATTTCCAACCATTTATTCATGAGGATTACTTGGAGGACAGAGTTCTAGCCAGACCACCAGTGATATTGCCCCACTTGAATGGAAGTGGTCAATAAGCCATCAGAGAGACTCTCAATTTTCCATTAGGATATTATTGCTACTAATTTTATATATACAGGTTGAGTATCCCATATCCAAATATTCCGAAATACAGAATATTCCGAAATACGGAATTTTTTGAGTTAGAGTGAGATAGTGAAACCTTTGTTTTCTGATGGCTCATTGTGCACAAACTTTGTTTAATACACAAAGTTATTAAAAATATTGTATTAAATGACCTTCAGGCTATGTGTATAAGGTGTATATGAAACATAAATGAATTGTGTGAATGTAGACACACTTTGTTTAATGCACAAAGTTATAAAAAATATTGGCTAAAATTACCTTCAGACTGTGTGTATAAGGTGTATATGTAACATAAATGCATTCTGTGCTTAGACTTGGGTCCCATCGCCATGATATCTCATTACGGTATGCAATTATTCCAAAATACGGAAAAATCCGATATCCAAAATACTTCTGGTCCCAAGCATTTTGGATAAGGGATACTCAACCTGTATGTGATTATTATTTATCATTTTATTCATGTGCTATTTACATATTTCTTAGATTTAATTAAATATGAGATTTTTTAAATTGTTATAATTGTTTTCGTTCTTTATTTTGAGAAACAGCCGGCGCCAGTATCTACTTTTCCCTAACTTTGTTTCTATACCATTTGGGACTAACCATCCCTATACAGGCTGCCGTTGATAGCACACTCACTGATTCTTTTGTTGCTCACTTTATTATATTTAGCCTATAGGTGCCGGTTCTTGTATGCTGAATATTGTTGGTCCTCCCAATCCCCAACACGGGCGGTGCCCTCCGGCAGCTAACGTTTTATTTTATTCTTTGTAATTCTTTTATAAGATTTTTTATTAAAATTTGTTATACTCTATATATGAGCCTCTATCTTCTTGAAAGAAGACAAAGATACCTTGATGTGACTGCAATATATAAGAACGTCTGTGACTACTGGTACGATCTTCTACTTGAAAGATACCTATATATGAGGATATTACACCTAACTAGTGTAAGTTAGGTACGCACCGTGAAAACCATTTCCTGTGCATTGGTTATATTATTTGATTTATGATTGGACAATGGTCTTATTTTAAAAAGATACCTTGATATGCCTGCTATCAATTCTCACTGTGTAATTGAGGTACGCATTTGCCTCATGAATATGTGCCACTGAGATATGTTCGGTTCCAAATCATTCTGAAAAGAAACCTTTATGGGCTTTATCACATTATTTAATATGTAAGCTAGGTATACCCATTAAGATAAATCACATACAAGAAAGCCAGACAGGAATAATACATCTTGAATTGGGATTAATATATAATCTACAATTATTCCAATCCTTTATTTGCATGCATCGTCTGAAATCCTTTGGAGGAATACTTTTAAGAAAATAAAGGGGAAGGAAGAGAACTCATAAGGTCAACATACCCCGTTATCTAGATAAGTATCAATCTTTTTTATTCCCCCTCAGCGCCAACCCTCTTTTTCCACTTTTTACCACTTTTCCGTACTTTCTTTGGATCTTCTGGGATAGATCCAGGCTAAAAGCGGGAGGCAGTAGAGATTTGAACAGGAGCGCCAACGAATTTTCCTAGAAACCCCTTTTGCAACTCTGTGTACTTTATCCCTTTTGGGAAATTCAGGCAGCACCATGTTCAAACACATAGAGAAAGAATGAAAAAAACCGAAGAAGCCTTCAAAATCGACTTTCAAGAAGAAAACATAGAAATGACAGACGACAACCTTGAAACTGCCATGCATAGATTTAGCGAATGGTTGTTAAAAGAAAATAAACTATGGTGGGAGGTAGCAACCCTGGAGAAATATACGTCTGACCAAGTCATTCCCAAAGGTTTAAAAATCATTAAACCAGCTTAATTTCAAGATGCATCGGATAACTTTTGGTCGGAATGGGATGAAATCCTGGAAACTTGCTCATTCTCCCTTATGAACTGATTCTTAAGGAAAGGAAGGAAAAACTCAAAGAAATCAACGAAAGAATTGAGATCTTGAAATCACTTATCCAACCTTTTGAAAAGATTCCTCTCTTTGAAACTCTGGAAAAAGAGATAATCGAAAAAATCCAGAAAAATACAGATTTCCTGATGAAAAAGAAACAAGGTAAACTCCAACGAGATTTTGATTATTATAAATTCGGGGTAATCAAGGACATAAGAAAAGGTAAACGCACCGAAATAAGAAATAGAAGCCCAATAAGGACCCATTATTCTACATCAAACTTCAACCATAAGGAAAGTCGTCATTATAGAAGAAATTAAGAAAAGAAGAGACCCGCAGAAAGGACCAGAAAGTTCTATGAGCATCATAATCAGCAAAAAAATTGGAGGAATTACGATTTAAAAAAGAGAGATCAGACCCATAATGGAAATCATCGTCACCATATATCCAGAGGACGTGATCATTCAGAGAGGAGGAATCTTAGAAGATCTAAGTCGCGAGAATCGAGATACTATGGGAGAACAACTAACCATCGAACTGGGAGACAAGAACAAAATGAAAAACGATATAAGGATCATAGATCCAGACACAAACAACGATGTACATTAAGAATAAGAAATCGGTCCAGACAACCATCCGTAGAAAGAAAGTATGAAGAATTTCATAGAAGGATGCAACAAAGAACCTCACGAAGAGATTCAAAGAACTACAATAGGAGAGAATTGGAAAGAACTAGTCGGACACCTAAATCCCCTTTTTTAGAAGAAAGGCCCAGGACAATAGATGAACGAATGAACACACATCGGACCAACAGAAGTCCACAAACGAAAATTCACTCCTAAGAAACCTCAATACGAAAGAACACCCACTGAAGAATAAACCTAAGAAAAGGGGCTGCCGTGGGGGTATGAAAAAGAAGAAAAAAACGAATAAAAAAACCTCTAAAAAGGCTAAAGAACATCCAATTGTGGACCACCATTCCTCAGAAAATAGAAACTTAATCTATAATTTGAGTCACAGGGTTCTAACAGCAGAAGAAGAAAAAATACTAAATAAGGGTATCAAATACGCACCGACATCAAATATGGAGGAATTCGACAAATTTGTTGATATTCAAAAATTCGTAAGAAAAATTACCCTAAAAATTTTTTTTGCCTGCAAAGCCGAAAACAATATCATGACAAATGAAGAACATCCTGAACATAGGATTGAAAATCATAACCAAGAAGAAAAATCCCAGAAAAAGGAGAAAAAGAAGAAATCCACCTTTTATCCCACATATATTAAGGGGAACTTTATAGACACCTTTACAAAGATAGTATTGGATGAAGTGGAACATATGAGAAAACCTAAGATAAAGTCAAATTTAACCAAGAAACAGAAAGATATGATTCAAAATCTGGCAAAGGATGAAACAATAGTAATCAAGCCATGTGATAAGGGAGGCGGTATTGTCATTCTTGATAAAGAAGATTACACTAAAGAAGATTACAGGCAAATGGCTGATCTATCAACTTACAGCAAATTGAAAGGAGACCCCAACAATAAGATCAAAGAAAAAATAGGATTTTAATACCTACCGGTAAATCCTTTTCTCTTAGTCCGTAGAGGATGCTGGGGACTCCAAAAGGACCATGGGGTATAGACAGGGTCCGCAGGAGACATGGGCACACTATAAGACTTTGAATGGGTGTGAACTGGCTCCTCCCTCTATGCCCCTCCTCCAGACCTCAGTTATAGGAATTGTGCCCAGAGGAGACGGACATTTAGAGGAAAAGGATTTTGTTAAACTAAGGGTGAGATACGTACCAGCTCACACCACAACACACCGTACGACATGGCATTTAACTAAACCCAGTTAACAGTGTGAACCAAAACAGATCAGCAACGGGCTGACCTCTACCAAACACAACCTTTGTGTAACACAAGCAATAATTATATACAAGTACTGCAGATAGAGTCCGCACTGGGACGGGCGCCCAGCATCCTCTACGGACTAAGAGAAAAGGATTTACCGGTAGGTATTAAAATCCTATTTTCTCCTTCATCCTAGAGGATGCTGGGGACTCCAAAAGGACCATGGAGATTATACCAAAGCTCCAAACCAGGCGGGAGAGTGCGGATGACTCTGCAGCACCGATTGAGCAAACATGAGGTTCTCATCAGCCAGGGTATCAAACTTGTAGAACTTTGCAAAAGTGTTTGACCCCGACCAAGTAGCTGCTCGGCAAAGCTGTAATGCCGAGACGCCTCGGGCAGCCGCTCAAGATGAGCCCACCTTCCTAGTGGAATGGGCTTTCACCGATTTCGGTAACGGCAATCCAGCCGTAGAATGAGCCTGCTGAATCGTATTACAGATCCAGCGCGCAATAGTCTGCTTAGAAGCAGGAGCGCCAACCTTGTTGGCCACGTACAGGATAAACAGCGCCTCTGTTTTCCTAACCCGAGCCGTTCTGGCTACATAAATTTTCAAAGCTCTGACCACATCAAGAGACTTGGAATCAGCCAAGGCTTCAGTTGCCACAGGCACCACAATAGGTTGGTAAGGAAATGATGTATAATGTATTTCTTGCCAGTCTTTGGGTCTTGAAATGAGGGACCAGGCATGTCCACGCGTAAAGGCTGTTACAGATGCCCTTCATGCCATGCACTACCTGTAATTACCTCATGCCTGGTCCCTCATTTCAATACCCAAAGACTGGCAAGGAATACATTATACATCATTTCTTTACGTGCAGTTCACAGTACGTCATTTATGTTATCATCTGCCCTTGCGGACTACTGTACGTCGGTCAGACAATCAGAACTTTTAAAGAACGTATGGCCCTCCATCGATCGGCCATTAAGGCCGCCATTGAAGGGAAGGACAATGACCAGCAAGTCGCACGCCACTTCAAACGTTGCCAACATCCATTATCTAGTTAGAAATATCAAATAGTGGATCATATCCCCATTTCTACTAGAGGCGGCGATAGACAGAAATTACTGTCACAGTGTGAAACACAATGGATTGTCCGGCTGAACACTGTAGCACCGCATGGCCTTAATGAAAAATTAGCATGGAGCGTATTTCTTTAATGTTACATTGCTGCTGTTTAATATCATGGGTTCAGTCTTTAATGCTTTTCCTCATATACAATGTTGAGCCTAGTCCAGTGTTGTAGGATGTGACAGTATAATTTTCCATAATCAGTCATCATCGTTCACTTAGGCTTTGATTATACGTAGGTATATAGAGATCCTAGTATAAGGTTGCTCTTTGAGACTATTCCCAGGTTTTGCAAGATACAGCTAGTTTTAACTTTCACTTACACGTTGCTGGAAACGTTACTTTGTTCCCTCTTAGTATCTGTCACAGTTTTCATTATGCACATTGCACTTTATTGTTACTTTGTATTTCGCACTTCATTGCATCGACGGGACGTGCCGGGCGGATTGTTTTCTGGTTGCCTGGCAACATCATCCCCTGTGGCCGGCCGCCGGAGACGCTCTCGTCCCCCGCACTCGTTTTGGTAGCAGTGGCGTGTGTAAAGTATTTAAGGTAAGAGTTGTTTAACCACTGTTTGCTTCACCATGTGTCCTTGAAAAAAACACCCGTCGCGGTGTTGAAACGTCGGACCCTCATGCTGTTTTATTCATAAACATTTAAAAAAATTTCACTAAATCCGTGGAGTGCCGCCTGGTTTTGTGACACGGGGGCAGTGGATTTCTGTCTCCCACCATCGCAAGCCATTCACCGTGCATACTTGAAGGAGGGCACCCCGGTCATATGTTTTGGTAATTGAGTGTCAGCTACACCGCACAGATATTTTATATATATATATATATATATATATATATACACACACACACGCACACATACATACACACTTATATATATATGGCCCTCTAGGTGTACAGTCTGTTATACATACAGAATGCTATTTTCCATGGAAGCAGAGTGGTGCAGCGGAAGCGTGCTGGGCCCATAACCCAGAGGTCGATGGATCGAAACCATCCTCTGCTAGAAGTTTTTTTGTTCTTATTTTAATAGTATTTGTTGTGGATGATGCAGCCCCTACTGCAGAATAGTTGTTTCATACATGCTAATTATTATAAAACTGAATGCAGAAGACGTCACACTGTGCACTCTAGGGCACACATCAAGGGTCTGAGCGCACATGTTGTCCTCACACATTACAGCTGCATAGAAGACCATACTTGCCTACTTTTGAAAAGTAGTTTCAGGAAGATCATTGCCCGCATTAACCAATGAGGGTGCGTGACATGCTGTCCAAGGGGCATGTCTATTCCCACCAGTGACGTCAGAATGTTTCTCAGTTGGGGGAGCAAGATATCATTTCAGTTTGGTGTCCCTAAATATCTCAATGTCGCCGCTTCTGTGTTATACCTCACAAAAAAAATGGAGAGAGACAAATGGAGAGAGAGAGATACATGGAGAGAGAGAGAGAGATGGGGAGAGAGAGAGATGGGGAGAGAGAGGTACCTGGAGAAAGACATATGGAGAGAGATGGAGAGAGAGAGATGGGGGAGAGAGGTATATCATCAGCAGCAGAATGTGTGCCCAGGAGAGCAGTTACCTGGAGGTCTCCAGTTGGAGGTTGCATTGTCTCTCCAGCCAGGCAGCGGTTCTGCAGGGGCTCTGCCGGGCTCCCAGGCCATCACTCACATGTAGGCAGTAGTCCAGCAAGCATTTGGCGACCTTGGTGGAAGAGGGGGAGGTAGGCGGGGGGAGGGGAGGATAGGCAATGACAAGGCGGCTGATGCAGGATGGCGTAACTAGAACTTTGTGGTTTCCATAGTAAAATTATCGTTTATTTTTTAGGCTAAAATTGCCTAGTGTGTACCCCCTTTAAGGGAGAAAGAAAGTGTCAGGGAAAGAGAGAGTGTGTGTCAGGGGGAGAGAGGGAGAGACAATGTCAGAGAGCAACAGACTCAGGCAGAGAGAGAAAGAGAGAGAGATTGCCAAAGGGAGAAGGAGAAAGAGAGAGAGAGAGAGAGGGGGGGGGAGACAGTGTCAGGGAGTGAGAGGAAGAGACTGTCAAAGAGAGAGACAGAAAGACAGTGTCAGAGAGAGAGACAGTGCCAGCATGGCGAGAGCTAGACACAGCATCAGGGAGAAAGGGATAAACATTGTCACACAGAGAGAGAGAGAGAGAGAGAGAGAGAGAGAGTGTCAGGAAGTGAGTGAGGGAGATATCAAAAAGAGAGAGAGTGTAGGGAGGGGACAGAGAAACAGTGTCAGGGAAAGAGAGGAGAGGGAGAGTGGCAGAGGGAAAGAGGGGGGGGGGGGGGGGGGGGGAGAAGCCGGAGATACACTAGCTGACTAGTCTACAGCACTGCACTTAATGTCACACTAAACTCCCAGACCCAGCCGCACCCCCGCAGCTGTGCTTCACAGTGGGTGGTCCGGGGAGGCCGATGATGCAATCCGCACTGAATCACATCATCATAGTCTCATCCCTGTGCCAGAGTGACGATCGGGACCCTGCTGCTGGAGGTGATCCCACTGAGGAGGTGGCGCGGAAGATCCAGCGTGGACCAGAGGAGCTCCGAGTGAGTGTGATTCCCCCCTACCTGTCTGCAGATGGCTTGCCAGTAGACCCAGAGTGAAGAACAGGGACAGTACAGGCATCAGCTAGGACAGCCTTGCCTGATGAGGACCCAACCCCAGGCTAGTACTACTGTCACTACTGTGGAGTGTGATCATTGGAGGAGCCACTGCTGCAATGCATATCCACTGTGGAGGGGGGGGGGGAGGTTGGGGGGCGGCACAATGGAGTTATCCGAGACCACCAGACAATGAGGATTAGGAAGCAGGAAGTGCGGCAGCGGTATTTCACATGACCTCTGCTGCAATTGATAGGTGCCTCTCTCATCTTTGCGGGAGTGAGCTGCCCCCTTCATTCCGATGCCCCTGATTCCCACTTATGGGCGCATGTATTTTCACACAGGGGTGTGTCCTGCAGTGTAAGGTGAAAACTAAATTACAAAAGCACAGTATTGGCTACACACTGACCTCACAGCTACACTACACTAGGCTGACCATACTAGGCCTTTAAACTGGGACACTCATGAATTACACAGGTTCTGTGGCTGATTAAAACCAGGTGACATGCAGGCTTGTAGTCAGCCAGCCACAGAACCTGTGAAATTCATGAGTGTCCCAGTGTAAAGGGCTAGTATGGTCAGCCTACACTAAACAGCAGTGTTAAGGGCCCCATACACTAGAGCGCTAATGCCCGATTTCATCCGATTTCGGGCATTCGGCCCGATATATCGGATGAAATTGGGCATTTTGGAGGTGTTTCCAATCCGATCCGATGTGCGTTCCCATGAGCATCGGATCGGATCCTCCAGATTGAATGTGCTGCACATTCAATCAGGTGCGACCTGGGGGCATGGCTGGGATCGCCCAAGATACATCGTATGCTGTCCTTTTGCATACGATGTATCTTGGGCGATCCTGCCCTCCGGGAGGCTGTCGGGGTGATCGCCTGCGACATGTGGTCGCATAAGTGTATGGGGCCCTTTAAACCCCAACGGCTTACGGTCAATAGGTTGACAAGACTTAGGTCGACAGTCATTAGGTCGACATGGTCAAAATGTCGACATGGTCATTAGGTCAACATGAACAAGGTCGACATGAGTTATTCATTTTTTTCATTTTTGGAACTTTTTCATAGTTTACAATCCACGTGGACTAAGATTATAGTAATAGCAACCGGAAGCGAGCCATGCAAGGGGACACGGTGCACTAATTGGCGTTCCCCGTCACTTTACGAAGAAAACGACGCCAAAAAAACGAAAAAAAAAAACTTGTGTCGACCTTTTTCCATGTCGACCTTGTTCACGACGACCTAATGACCATGTTGAACTTTTGACCATGTTGACTTAATGACCCATGCCCCACACCAACATCAGTTACATTACACAGCAGAGTTACACACACACACACATCACACAGCAGGGCTACACACTGACATCACACCTACATTACACAGCAGGTGTGGCCGGAGACCTGTCAGCCACATGGACAATGGCAGCCGTGGCATGTAAGGGGTTAACCTTTCCGTGTCCGACGCCATTTTTAAATGGACGAATTGGCGCAAATGCATGTTTAATACTGTGTTTTCCCCATGTTATATTTAATGCTCTAGGCACAGCTGTAGGATTGCACATTTACAATGCATGCAAATGCCAGCACTTAGAAGGAATGTGTAAGCTGTTTTGGTTTTAAAATGCATGTAGGTTTGAGGACAAATGGCCTTGGAAGCTTCTCACCTAGGAATTGAGATGCTGATGACCCTGGCACCTGGAAAGGGGTCTGTGGACAAGCCATTTCTTTGAGATTGAGATGCGTCTCTGTGTAACCGTTATAGACACATGCAGGTGAAAGGATTTGTTTGCTGTCTTCTCTGAATCTCCTATTGTCTGATCAGCCAAAACTGGGTTTGCATAGAGATGTGAGAGAGACAGGAACATGTTAATCAGATTGTGTTTTACGAATGCAAACTAGTGGGTTTCATTTAACAACAGTTTGATGTAAGATTTCCTAGGCTGCATTATGTAGGATGCAGATTCATGTTTAACTTATAAGAACGTTGTCTATGTGTGAGAGGATGAATGCAATTGAAATTCAAGTTACTGTATATTTACATTTGTGAAAGAGACAGGAACATGATAATCAGATTGAGTTTGGGAAAGCCACAACAGTAACGGTCCTAGACCGATGTCAACTGTAACATAACCCTTATGTAAGCAACAACTATATACAAGTCTTGCAGAGTTTCCGCACTGGGACGGGCGCCCAGCATCCTCTACGGACTAGGAGAAATAGATTTACCGGTAGGTTTAAAATCTTATTTTCTCTTACGTCCTAGAGGATGCTGGGGACTCCGTAAGGACCATGGGGTTTATACCAAAGCATCCAATCGGGCGGGAGAGTGCGTATGACTCTGCAGCACCGACTGAGCAAACGCTAGGTCCTCATCAGCCAGGGTATCAAACTTGTAGAATTTAGCAAAAGTGTTTGACCCCGACCAAGTCGCCGCTCGGCAAAGTTGTAAAGCCGAGACGCCTCGGGCAGCCTCCCAAGAAGAGCCCACCTTCCTAGTGGAATGGGCCTTAACCGAATTCGGTACCGGCAATCCAGCCGTAGAGTGAGCCTGCTGAATCGTATTACAGATCCAGCGAGCAATAGTCTGCTTTGAAGCAGAAGCGCCAATCTTATTGGCCGCATACAGGACAAACAGAGCCTCTGTTTTCCTAATTCTAGCCGTCCTGGCTACATAAATCTTTAAGGCCCTGACTACGTCTAGGGATCTGGAATCCTCCAGGTCACCGGTAGCCACAGGCACCACAATAGGTTGATTCATATGGAACGAAGAAAACACTTTAGGCAAAAATTGCGGACGTGTCCTCAATTCAGCTCGATCCACATGAAAAATCAAGTAGGGGCTCTTGTGTGAGAGAGACGCCAATTCTGACACTCGCCTTGCTGATGCTAAGTCCAACAACATGACCACCTTCCAAGTAAGAAATTTCAACTCAACCTTGTTAAGCGGTTCAAACCAGTGTGATTTTAGGAACTGCAACACCACGTTCAGGTCCCATGGTGCCACTGAAGGCACAAAAGGGGGCTGGATGTGCAGCACTCCCTTTACAAACGTCTGGACTTCTGGAAGAGAAGCCAATTCCTTCTGAAAGAAAATCGAGAGGGCCGAAATCTGTACCTTAACCGAGCCTAATTTCAGGCCCATATCCACTCCTGTCTGTAGGTAGTGGAGAAAACGACCCAGATTAAAATCTTCCGTAGGTGCATTCTTGGTCTCACACCAAGACACATACTTTCGCCAGATACGGTGATAATGTTTTATCGTCACCTCCTTCCTAGCCTTTATTAAAGTAGGGATGACCTCTTCCGGAATCCCCTTTTTTGCTAGGATTCTGCGTTCAACCGCCATGCCGTCAAACGTAACCGCGGTAAGTCTTGAAATACACATGGCCCCTGCTGCAACAGGTCTTCCCTCAAAGGAAGAGGCCAGGGGTCTCCTGTGAGCATCTCTTGTAGATCCGAGTACCAGGCTCTTCGAGGCCAGTCTGGGACAACGAGTATCGTCTGTACTCTTCTTCGTCTTATGATCCTCAACACTTTCGTAATGAGAGGAAGAGGAGGGAACACGTAGACCGATTCGAACACCCACGGTGTTACCAGTGCGTCTACTGCTACTGCCTGAGGGTCCCGAGACCTTGCGCAATACCTCCGAAGTTTTTTGTTGAGGCGTGACGCCATCATGTCTATTTGAGGGGTTCCCCAAAGACGTGTTACGTCTGCAAAGACTTCTTGATGAAGTCCCCACTCTCCTGGATGGAGATCGTGTCTGCTGAGGAAGTCTGCCTCCCAGTTGTCTACTCCCGGAATGAAGACAGCCGACAGAGCGCTTACATTATTTTCCGCCCAGCGAAGAATCCTTGTGGCTTCTGTCATCGCGACTCTGCTTCTTGTCCCGCCTTGGCGGTTCACATGAGCCACTGCTGTGACATTGTCTGATTGAATCAGAACCGGTAGGTTTCGAAGAAAACTCTCCACTTGTCGAAGGCCGTTGTAAATGGCCCTGAGTTCCAACACATTGATGTGTAGACAAGACTCCTGGTCTGACCAAAGACCCTGAAAAGTCTTTCCCTGTGTGACCGCTCCCCATCCTCGGAGGCTCGCGTCCGTGGTAACCAGGATCCAGTCCTGAATCCCGAACCGGCGACCCTCCAGTAGGTGAGCACTTTGCAACCACCACTGGAGGGACACTCTGGTTCCTGGGGACAGAGTTATTTTCCGAAGTAAGTGCAGATGGGACCCTGACCACTTGTCCAGAAGGTCCCATTGAAAAGTCCGTGCATGGAACCTTCCGAAGGGAATGGCCTCGTAGGCCGCCACCATTTTTCCCCAGAACTCGAGTGCATTGGTGAACTGACACCCTTTTCGGTTTTAGCAGTTCTCTGACCATGTTCTGGATGTCTTGGGCCTTCTCTATTGGGAGAAAGACCTTCATTTGTTCCGTATCCAGTATCATACCTAGGAACGGTAGTCGAGTTGTCGGAATCAACTGTGACTTTGGTAGATTTAGAATCCAACCGTGTTGCTGGAGCACTCTCAGAGAGAGCGCCACACTGCTCAGCAATTTCTCCCTTGATCTCGCTTTTATCAGGAGATCGTCCAAGTATGGGATAATTGTGACTCCATGCTTGCCCAGGACCACCATCATTTCCGCCATTATTTTGGTGAAAATCCTCGTGGCCGTGGAAAGTCCAAACGGCAACGTCTGAAATTGGTAATGACAATCCTGTACAGCGAATCTCAGGTATTCCTGATGGGGGGCATATATGGGGACATGAAGGTACGCATCCTTTATGTCCAGAGACACCATAAACTCCCCCTCCTCCATGTTGGCTATTATCGCTCTGAGTGATTCCATTTTGAATTTGAATCTTTTTATGTACAGGTTTAGGGATTTCAGATTCAAAATCGGTCTGACCGAACCGTCCGGTTTCGGGACCACAAATAGGGTTGAGTAGTAACCTCTTCCCTGCTGGTGCAGGGGAACCTTGATTATCACTTGCTGTATACACAGCGTTTGAATTGCAGCTAACACTACATCCCTTTCCGATGTGGAAGCTGGTAGGGCCGATTTGAAAAATCGGCGCGGGGGCACCTCCTCGAATTCCAGTTTGTAACCCTGGGAAACTATTTCCAACACCCAGGGATTCAGGTCCGAACTGACCCAGGCCTGACTGAAAAGTCGAAGACATGCCCCCACCGGTGCGGACTCCCTCAGGGGAACCCCAGCGTCATGCTGTGGGTTTTGGAGCAGCCGGGGAGGACTTTTGTTCCTGGGCACCTGCCGCAGCAGGTGCTCTCTTGCCTCTGCCCTTACCTCTGGCGAGGAAAGAGGATCCCCGACCTCTTTTGGACTTGTGCGACCGAAAGGACTGCATCTGATAGGGTGTTACTTTCTTTTGCTGTTGGGGAATATATGGAAAACAATTTGATTTACCTGCTGTAGCTGTGGAAACCAGGTCCGTCAGCCCATCCCCAAACAATACATCCCCCTTATAGGGTAGTACTTCCATATGTTTCTTGGAATCCGCATCACCCGTCCATTGGCGAGTCCATAAGGATCTTCTCGCTGAGAAAGCCATGGCATTGGCCCTAGAAGCTAGCAATCCAATGTCCCTTTGAGCATCCCTCATAAATAAGGCTGCGTCTTTTATATGGGCTAGAGTTAAGAATATAGTATCCTTATCCATAGTATCAAATTGATCTGTCAGCTCATCTGTCCAAGCCGCAATTGCGCTACACACCCATGCCGACGCAATCGTCGGTCTTAGCACAGCACCCGTATGAGAATAAATAAGAATTTACTCACCGGTAATTATATTTCTCGTAGTCCGTAGTGGATGCTGGGTACTCCGTAAGGACCATGGGGTATAGATGGGCTCCGCAGGAGACTGGGCACTCTTAAAAGAAAGATTAGGTACTATATCTGGTGTGCACTGGCTCCTCCCTCTATGCCCCTCCTCCAGACCTCAGTTGGGGAAACTGTGCCCGGAAGAGCTGACATTACTAGGAAAGGATTTGGAATCCATGGTAAGACTCATACCAGCCACACCAATCACACTGTACAACTCGTGATAACTATACCCAGTTTACAGTATGAACAATAACTGAGCCTCTCTCAACAGATGGCTCATACACAGTGGCGGTTCTTGCCACGGGCAAGCGGTACTTTTGCCCGGGGCGCCGCCTTCCGGAGGGCGCCGGCGCCATCCGGAGGGCGCCGCACCAGGGCAAGATCCGCCACTGTGCCCCCCGTAGTGCCCTGCTGTGCCCCCCGCTTTGAAGGGAACCAGACGCGTAGCGTCTAGTTTCCCTTCATGGAGAGGACCTTAGTTGTGCGGTGCGCGATGACGTCATCGCGCACCGCACAGCAAAGGTCCTCTCCATGAAGGGAAACTAGACGCTACGGTCTAGTTTCCCTTCGTCTAGAGGACCTTTGCTGTGCGATGCGCGATGACGTCATCGCGCACCGCACAGCATAGTGGCACAGACACTAGGGGTCATAATTGACCTCTAGTGTCTATGCTGTTCTACGGGAGAGACGTAATAACGTCTCTCCCATAGATCGAAGAGAACAGAAGAGAGGAGGAGAGGAGAAGAGCGGCGCCGCCGGCGGAGGGGGTCTGGATCAGGAACGGGGATGGTAAGTATACTTTTTATTTATTTTTATTTTTTCTTTCAGCGCGCTGACCACGCCCCCAATCGAAGCCACGCCCCCCATATTTTGCCCGGGGCGCCACAAATCATAGAACCGGCCCTGCTCATACAATAACCCTTTAGTTAAGCAATAACTATATACATGTATTGCAGAGAGTCCGCACTTGGGACGGGCTCCCAGCATCCACTACGGACTACGAGAAATAGAATTACCGGTGAGTAAATTCTTATTTTCTCTGACGTCCTAGTGGATGCTGGGTACTCCGTAAGGACCATGGGGATTATACCAAAGCTCCCAAACGGGCGGGAGAGTGCGGATGACTCTGCAGCACCGAATGAGCAAACTCAAGGTCCTCCTCAGACAGGGTATCAAACTTGTAGAATTTTGCAAAAGTGTTTGAACCCGACCAAGTAGCAGCTCGGCAAAGTTGTAAAGCCGAGACCCCTCGGGCAGCCGCCCAAGAAGAGCCCACCTTCCTCGTGGAATGGGCTTTTACTGATTTAGGATGCGGCAGTCCAGCCGCAGAATGTGCAAGCTGAATGGTGCTACAGATCCAGCGAGCAATAGTCTGCTTTGAAGCAGGAGCACCCAGCTTGTTGGGTGCATGCAGGATAAATAGCGAGTCAGTTTTTCTGACTCTAGCCGTCCTGGAAACAAAGTTTCAGGGCCCGGACTACGTCCAGCAACTTGGAATCCTCCAAGTCCCTAGTAGCCGCAGGCACCACAATAGGTTGGTTCAAATGAAACGATGATACCACCTTAGGGAGAAATTGGGGACGAGTCCTCCATTCTGCCCTTTCCATATGGAAGATCAGATATGGGCTTTTACATGACAAAGCCGCCAATTCTGACACACACCTAGTCCAAGCTAAGGCCAAAAGCATGACCACTTTCCACGTGAGATATTTTAGCTCCACGGTCTTAAGTGGCTCAAACCAGTGGGATTTTAGGAATCCAACACACGTTAAGATCCCAAGGTGCCACTGGAGGCACAAAAGGGGCTGAATATGCAGCACCCCTGTAACAACGTCCGAACTTCAGGCAGTGAAGCCAGTTCTTTTTGAGAGAAAAAGGGATAGGGCCGAAATCTTGGCCTTTATGGATCCTAATTTTAGGCCCATAGTCACTCCTGACTGTCGGAAGTGCAGGAATCGACTCCCCTGAAATTCCTCTGTAGGGCCTTCCCGGCCACACACCAAGCAACCTATTTTCGCTATATACAGTGAAAAAGTCTTGCTGTCACGTCTTTCCTAGCCTTTATCAGTGTAGGAATAACTGCATCCGGAATGCCCTTTTCCGCTAGTATCCGGCGTTCAACCGCCATGCCGTCCAACGCAGCCGCGGTAAGTCTTGGATCAGACAGGGTCCCTGTTGCAACATGTCCTGACTGAGAGGCAGAGGCCATGGGTCCTCTGAGAGCATTTCTTGCAGTTCCGGGTACCGAGTCCTTCTTGGCCAATCCGGAGCAATGAATATTGTTCACACTCCTCCGTTTATTACAATTCTCATCCCTTGGGTCTGAGAGGAAGAGGAGGGAATATATAGACCGACTGGAACACCCACGGTGTTACTAGTGCGACCACAGCTATCGCCTGAGAGTCCCTTGACCCAGCGTAAAAACTTTTTTATCTTTTTATTGAGGTGGGACGCCATGTAATCCACCTGAGGCAGTTTCCATCAATTTGCAAAACTGCGTGAAAACTTCCTGATGAAGTCACCACTTTCCCGGGTGGAGGTCGTGTCCACTCCCGGAATGAACACTGCTGACAGTGCGCTTACTTGATTCTCCGCCCAGCGAAGAATTCTGGTGGCTTCTACCCTCACCACCCTGCTCCTTGTGCCGCCCTGGCGGTTTACATGAGCCCCTGCGGTCTGACTGGAACTCCGCTTGACTTAGGGCGTTGTATATGGCCCTTAGTTCCAGGATATTGATGTGAAGGCAAGTCTGTTGGCTTGACTACAAACCTTGGAATTTTCTTCCCTGTGTAACTGCCCCCCACCCTCGGAGGCTTGCATCCGTGGTCACCAGGACCCAGTCCTGAATGCCGAATATGCGGCCCTCGAGAAGGTGAGCACTCCGCAGCCACCACAGGAGAGACACCCTGGCCCTAGGGGATAGGGTGATTAACCGATGCATCTGAAGATGTAATCCAGACCACTTGTCCAGTAAGTTCCATTGTCCTTGCATGGAACCAGCCGAAGGGGACGGCCTCGTATGATGCCATCATCCTTCCCAGGACTCGAGTGCAGTGATGCACTGACACCTGTTTTGGTTTTCAATGGATTCCTGACCAGTGTCATGAGCTCCTGAGCTCTCTCTATCGGGAGATAAACCCTCTTCTGGTCTGTGTCTAGGATCATGCCTAGGCGAGGCAGATGAGCTGTAGGAACCAACTGCGACTTTGGAATATATAGAATCCAGTCGTGTTGCTGTTTCACTTCCAGAGAAGGTGATACGCTGTCCAGCAACTGCTCTCTTGATCTCGCTTTTATGAGGAGATCATCCAAGTATGTGATAATAGTGACACCTTGCTTCCGCAGGAGCACCATCATATCCGCCATTACCTTGGTGAAATTGGTAATGACAATCCCGTACCGCAATTCTGAGGTACGCCTGATGGGGTGGATAAATGGGGACACGAAGGTCCCGATTCATTTCAGGCATGCAATGACCGCTCTTAGCGATTCCATCTTGAACCTGAACCTTTTCAGGTATATGTTCAGGGATTTTAATTCAATATGGGTCTAACCGAACCGTCTGGTTTCGGGATTATAACATGGTCGAATAATAACACCCTCTTGTTGAAGGAGGGGACCCTTGACCACCACCTGTTGAAGATACAATTTACGAATTGCAGTTAACACTGGCTCCCTCTCTTGGGGGGAAGCCCGCCGGGTCCTCGGTGAGGGGGCATCTTCTCACAGTCCAGCCTGTATCCCTGCGATACAATTTCTATTGCCCAGGGATCTAACAGGGAGTGAACCCACTTGTGGCTGAACTTACGAAGGCGTGTCCCCACCGGGCCTAGCTCCGCCTGTGGAGCCCCAGCGACATGCGGTGGATTTTTGTAGAGGCCGGGGAGGACTTCTGTTCCTGGGGACTAGCTGTGTTGTACAGCTTCTTTCCTCTGCCCCCGGCTCTGACAAGAAAGGACGCACCTCAGACTTTCTTGTTTCTTTATTCGAAAAGCTGCATTTAATAATGTCGTGCTTTCCTAGGCTGTGCAGGAATATAAGGCAAAATATCAGAATTACCAGCTATAACTGTGGAGACCAGGCCCGAGAACCTTTCTCCACACAATCCTCAGCCTTCCATATGCCTCTTAAGTCGGCATCATCTGGCCAATGTATATTCTACAGGACACGTCAAGCAGAAATCGACATAGCTTTTGTCTCTAGGACCCAGTATACTCATGTCCCTTTGGGCATGCTTTATAATTATATATCTATCACTTAAGACAGCATCTTAAAATATTTATATGCATACTAGGGTCTCAATCTCTGCTGATAAGGTACCTGTCCACGCTGCCACAGCGCTATAAACCCATGCCGACACAATCGCCGGACTGGGTAGTATATTAGAATGTGCACGCTATCTGCAGGATCCCTGAGAATAGCTAGTGCAAACAGGACACCCAAGGGGAAGATTCGCAACACATCCTGGCCCTAGTGGGGAAAGGATACAGCCTGAGAATTCTCTTGTGGGAAGCTGCCATCTCTTGTCTGGAGATTCCCGCTCTTTTTCCTCATGAGAGGAGAGAAATTTACCTCAGCATTCTTCCCCTTAACATGTGTACTCTCGTGTCAGGGACAGATGAGTCATCAGTGATATGCAAATCATCTTTTATTCCAATAATCATATATTGAATATCTTTTAGCCCTCTTGGCTGTAACTTTGCATTATCGTAGTCGACAGTGGAGTTAAACTCCGTGTCGATACTTTGTTATTTTGGATAGTGAACATAGAGAGACTCTGAAGGACTCTGTGACATAGGGACAGACCAGGGTAGATTTCCTTTCTGTTCCCTAACCTTTTGTGCAATAATTTTACCTCAGCACTTACACATATCCAAACAGGTGTCGGCGTTGTTGACGGAGACACCCTCCCACACACTTATCCTCTCTATCACCTCATTAGAGGAGCCTTTTACCTCAGACATGTCGACACACGCGTACCGACACACCACACACACAGGGGATGCTCTATTTGAAGACAGTTCCCCCACCAGGCCCTTTGGAGAGACAGAGAGAGAGTATGCCAGCACACATCACAGCGCTATATAATACAGGGATGTACACTATACTGAGTGATTTTTCCCCTATAGCAGCTTATATACACAGTTTTGCGCCTAAATTTATGTGCCCCCCCTCTCTTTTTTACCCTTTGTGTACCAGGATACTGCAGGGGAGAGCCTGGGGAGCTTCCTTCCAGCTGAGCTGTGAAGAGAAAATGGCGCCGGTGTGCTGAGGAAGAAGGCCCGGCCCCCTCAGCGGCGGGCTTCTGTCCTTTTATGTACTTTAATGGCGGGGGTTAATGCACATATACAGTTTATCAGACTGTATTATGTGCTTTTCGCCAAGTAAGGTAATCTAATTGCTGCCCAGGGCGCCCCCCCCCCCAGCGCCCTGCACCCATCAGTGACCGGAGTGTGTGGTGTGCTAAGGGAGCAATGGCGCACAGCTGCAGTGCTGTGCGCTACCTTAATGAAGACCGGAGTCTTCAGCCGCCGATTTTCAACTTCTCTTCGTTCTTCTGGCTCTGCAAGGGGGACGGCGGCGCGGCTCCGGGACCGGACGACCGAGGACTGGGCCTGTGTTCGATCCCTCTGGAGCTAATGGTGTCCAGTAGCCTTAGAAGCCCAAGCTAGCTGCAAGCAGGTAGGTTCGCTTCTCTCCCCTCAGTCCCACGTAGCAGTGAGTCTGTTGCCAGCAGATCTCACTGAAAATAAAAAACCTAACAAATACTTTCTTTTCTAGGAAGCTCAGGAGAGCCCCTAGGGTGCATCCAGCTCTGGCCGGGCACAGATACTAACTGAGGTCTGGAGGAGGGGCATAGAGGGAGGAGCCAGTGCACACCAGATATAGTACCTAATCTTTCTTTTAAGAGTGTCCAGTCTCCTGCGGAGCCCGTCTATACCCCATGGTCCTTACGGAGTACCCAGCATCCACTAGGACGTCAGAGAAAATACCCTTTAAGGTAGTTTCTTGCCTGCGATCTGCTGGGTTTTTAAGGGCCGGTGTGTCAGGAGACGGTAGCGCCACTTTCTTGGATAAGCGCGTCAGGGCCTTGTCCACAGTGGGGGGTAATTCCCAACTCTCCCTGTCCTGCTTAGGGAAAGGGTATGCCATAAAAATTCTTTTGGGGATCTGCGGTCTCTTATCCGGAGTCTCCCAAGCTTTTCCAAAGAACTCATTTAATTTATGAGATGTGGGAAACTTAATAATCTGTTTCTTTTCCTTAAACATGTGTACCCTTGTGTCGGCGACTGAAGGTTCATCCACAATATGCAACACATCCCTTATTGCCACAATCATACACTGAATAATGTTAGTCACCCTAGGGTGCAATTTTAGTTCGTCATAGTCGACACTGGAATCAGAATCCGTGTCGGTAGTAGTGTCTTGTGTTAAGGGACGCTTTTGAGACCCCGACGGGCCCTGTGAGTCGGTCCAATCTGAGGATTGACCGCCTGATGTCCCCCCTAAACCAGCCTTATCAAGCCTTTTATGTAAAGATGCCACACTTGCATGCAACATATGCCACATGTCCATCCAATCAGGAGTCGGCACAACCGACGGGGACACACCACTCATTTGCTCCACCTCTTCCTTGGAGAAGCCTTCCGCCTCAGACATGTCGACACACACGTACCGACACCCTACACACACAGGGATTTACCTATAAGGGGACAAAACCCCAACCAGGCCCTTAGGAGAGACAGAGAGATAGAGTATGCCAGCACACACCCAGCGCTTAAAAACACTGGAATATACAACCAGATAGCGCTTTTATATGTTTATAATCGTAATCTCCACTCACTGCGTCGCCAAAGTGCCCCCCTCCTCCTTTTTCCAACCTGTGAAGCTCAGCAGGGGAGAGAACAGGGAGCCAGCATTTTCTCATGCAGCCTCTGTGGAGAAAATGGTGCTGGTTAGTGCTGAGGATCAAGCCCCGCCCACCCGACGGCGGGCTTCGGTCCCTTCATCATATATTAATAAAATGGTGGGGGTCCGCGGATTAACTGTCCCCCAACCTAATCCACCTTATTTATGGCCAAAATTAGTTTTATTGCTGCCCAGGGCGCCCCCCCCTGCGCCCTGCACCCTTCAGTGCCTGCTTTGTGTGTGTGACTGGGAGCAATGGCACGCAGCTTACCGATGCGCGCTTACCTCATGAAGATCTGATGTCTTCTGCCGCCTGAATTCTTTTCCTCAATACTCACCCGGCTTCTATCTTCGGCATCTGTGAGGAGGACGGTGGCGGCTCGGCTCCGGGACGAACCCCAGGTGAGACCTGTGTTCCGACTCCCTCTGGAGCTAATGGTGTCCAGTAGCCTAGAAGCAGTGCCCAACTTTACAAGCCAGCTCTACTTCTCTCTCCTCGGTCCCACGATGCAGGGAGCCTGTTGCCAACAGGACTCCCTGAAAATAAAAAACCTAACAAAATTCTTTTTCCACAGAAAACTCTGGAGAGCTCTCTGCAGTGCACCCATTCTCCTCTGGGCACAAGATCTAACTGAGGTCTGGAGGAGGGGCATAGAGGGAGGAGCCAGTGCACACCCATAGTCAAAGTTCTTTTTAGGTGCCCTGTCTCCTGCGGAGCCTGTCTATACCCCATGGTCCTTACGGAGTCCCCAGCATCCTCTAGGACGTAAGAGAAACAAAGTTTTTGGAGGTTAAAATACAAACCTGAGTAAATTGCTCACACCAGTCTTCTCCCATATCTGCTTAGCCATGTGCACAGCAGCCAGCACCTATGGGGAGAGACTTATTCCTGTGTGCACCCCCCACCCTCAAGACCCCACATCCCTGCTGTCCTGTGGGTGCAGGCTGTACCAGCTGCTAAGGAGTACAAATGTTTTCCTGTGCGGCTGGTGGTGCCCCCTCTACTACTGCTTTATAGCCTTTTTAATGGGGGCCAAGGCCATGAATCATCGGATTGGCCACGTTCCCTATTGGTGCCGGGGCCCATTGCCACTCTCTACAGCCCTTCACTATGGTTCACATTGTATGCCACACTGTGTCCCCATTTCACGACTATATGCTGAGGACACAGAGTGTCCCTAGCTCATATTGCATGCCAAACTGTGCCCTCAGTTCCCATTGTATGCCACATTGTGCTCCCAGTTCAATTATATGCCATACTGTGCCCCCTGTCCACATTAATGTCACACTGTGCTACTAATGTACATTATATGCCATACTGAGTTCACATATGTCACACTGTTCCCAAGTTCACAGTGTTTATGGTGTGCCCCCAGTTCACATTATGGTCCTAATTCAGAGTTGATCGCAGCAGCAAATCTGTTAGCAGTTGGGCAAAACCATGTGCACTGCAGGGGGGTCAGATATAACATGTGCAGAGAGTTAGATTTGGGTGGGGTGTGTTCAAACTGAAATCTAAATTGCAGTGTTAAAAAATAAAGCAGCCGGTATTTACCCTGCACGGAAACAAAATAACCCACCCAAATCTAACTCTCTCTGCACGTTATATATCTGCCACACCTGCAGTGCACATGGTTTTGCCGAGCTGCTAACAAATTTGCTGCTGCGATCAACTCAGAATTACCCCCATTTGCCCGTACACATTATAGGGGAAATTCAATTGTTTGAAAAGTTGGCCGGGTGTGTTTTTTTTTGCGCCTGTCTATTAGATTGAAAAATAAGAATTTACTCACCGGTAATTCTATTTCTCATAGTCCGTAGTGGATGCTGGGGACTCCGTAAGGACCATGGGGATTAGCGGCTCCGCAGGAGACTGGGCACAACTACAAAGAAAGCTTTTAGACTACTGGTGTGCACTGGCTCCTCCCACTAAGACCCTCCTCCAGACCTCAGTTAGATTCTTGTGCCCGGCCGAGCTGGATGCACACTAGGGGCTCTCCTGAGCACCTAGAAAGAAAGTATATTTAGGTTTTTTATTTTCAGTGAGATCTGCTGGCAACAGACTCACTGCAGCGAGGGACTAAGGGGAGAAGAAGCGAACCTACCTAACAGGTGGTAGTTTGGGCTTCTTAGGCTATTGGACACCATTAGCTCCAGAGGGATTGACCGCAGGACCCAACCTTGGTGTTCGTTCCCGAAGCCGCGCCGCCGTCCCCCTTACAGAGCCAGAAGCACAAAGAAGGTCCGGAAAATCGGCGGCAGAAGACTTCAGTCTTCACCAAGGTAGCGCACAGCACTGCAGCTGTGCGCCATTGCTCCTCATGTACACCTCATACTTCGGTCACTGATGGGTGCAGGGCGCTGGGGGGGGGCGCCCTGAAGGCAATAGATAACACCTTGGCTGGCAAAATATACATCATATATAGTCCCAGAGGCTATATAGATGTAAAATTACCCCTGCCAGTATCACAGAAAAAGCGGGAGAAAGTCCGCCGAAAAGGGGGCGGGGCTTCTCCCTCAGCACACTGGCGCCATTTTTCCCTCACAGTTCCGCTGGAAGGAAGCTCCCTGGCTCTCCCCTGCAGTCTGAGAAACTACAGAAGGGTAAAAAAGAGAGGGGGGGCACTAAATTTAGGCGCAGTATAGATATATATATATGTAATATATATAAAAAAAGCAGCTATAGGGAAAACACTCATTGATAGTGGGATCCCAGTGTTATATAGCGCTCTGGTGTGTGCTGGCATACTCTCTCTCTGTCTCCCCAAAGGGCTTTGTGGGGTCCTGTCCTCTGTCAGAGCATTCCCTGTGTGTTTGCGGTGTGTCGGTACGGCTGTGTCGACATGTTTGATGAGGAGGCTTATGTGGAGGCGGAGCAGATGCCTGTAAATGTGATGTCACCCCCTGCGGGGTCGGCACCTGAGTGGATGGTGCTGTGGAAGGAATTACGTGATAGTGTCGACTCCTTACATAAAAGGTTTGACGACATACCTAATGTGGGACAGCCGGCTTCTCAGCCTGTGCCTGCCCAGGCGTCTCAAAAACCATCAGGGGCTCTAAAACGCCCGCTACCTCAGATGGTTGACACAGATGTCGACACGGATACTGACTCCAGTGTCGACGACGAAGAGACTAATGTAACTTCCAGTAGGGCCACACGTTACATGATTGAGGCAATGAAAAATGTGTTGCACATTTCTGATGTTACCCCCGGTACCACAAAAAATGGTATAATGTTTGGAGAGAAAAAACTCCCAGTAGCTTTTCCTCCATCTGAAGAGTTAAATGAAGTGTGTGAAGAAGCGTGGGCTTCCCCTGATAAAAAGATGGTAATTTCTAAGAGGTTACTAATGGCGTACCCTTTCCCGCCAGAGGATAGGTCACGCTGGGAAACATCCCCTAGGGTGGATAAAGCGCTCACACGCTTGTCAAAGAAGGTGGCACTACCGTCTCCGGATACGGCCGCCCTGAAGGAATCTGCTGATAGAAAGCAGGAGGCTATCCTGAAATCTATATATACACACACAGGTGTGATACTGAGACCGGCTATAGCTTCAGCCTGGATGTGCAGCGCGGCTGCTGCGTGGTCAGATTCCCTGTCAGAAAATATAGATACCCTAGACAGGGACACTATTTTGCTGAACGTAGAGCATATAAAAGACGCACTTTTATACATGAGGGATGCACAGAGGGATATTTTCTGGCTGGCATCCAAAATTAGTGCAATGTCCATTTCTGCCAGGAGAGGGTTATGGACTTGGCAGTGGACAGGTGATGCAGATTCCAAACGACACATGGAAGTTCTGCCTTATAAGGGTGAGGAATTGCTCGGGGATGGTCTCTCGGACCTTGTTTCCACAGCAACAGCTGGGAAGTCTACATTTTTACCCCATGTTCCCTCACAACCTAAGAAAGCACCGTATTATCAGGTACAGTCCTTTCGGCCCAATAGGGGCAAGCGGGATAAAGGCGCGTCCTTTCTGCCCAGAGGCAGAGGTAGAGGGAAAAAACTGCAGCATACAGCCAGTTCCCAGGAGCAAAAGTCCTCCCCCGCTTCCTCTAAGTCCACATCATGACGCTGGGGCTCCACAGGCAGAACCAGGTACGGTGGGGGCCCGTCTCAAGCATTTCAGCAAGCAGTGGGCTCGCTCACGGGTGGATCCCTGGATCCTTCAAATAGTATTGCAGGGGTACAAACTGGAATTCGAGACGTCTCCCCCCCGCCGTTTCCTCAAATCTGCCTTGCCAACCACTCCCTCAGGCAGGGAGGCAGTGTTACAGGCAAATTCAAAAGCTGTATTCACAACAAGTGATAGTAAAGGTGCCCCTACTTCAACAAGGAAGGGGTTACTATTCCACAATGTTTGTGGTACCGAAACCGGACGGTTCGGTGAGACCCATTTTAAATTTGAAATCCTTGAACACATATATCAAAAAATTCAAGTTCAAGATGGAATCGCTCAGGGCGGTTATTGCGAGCCTGGACGAGGGAGATTACATGGTATCGCTGGACATCAAGGATGCATACCTACATGTCCCCATTTACCATCCTCACCAGGAGTACCTCAGGTTTGTGGTACAAGATTGTCATTACCAATTCCAGACGTTGCCGTTCGGTCTCTCCACGGCTCCGAGGGTCTTTACCAAGGTAATGGCGGAAATGATGATACTCCTTCGAAGGAAGGGAGTTTTAATTATCCCGTACTTGGACGATCTCCTGATAAAGGCGAGGTCCAGAGAACAGTTATTGGTAGAGGTAGCACTATCTCGGGAAGTGCTGCAACAGCACGGCTGGATTCTAAACATTCCAAAGTCACAGCTGGTCCCTACGACACGCCTGCTGTTCCTAGGGATGGTTCTGGACACAGAACAGAGAAAGGTGTTTCTCCCGGAGGAGAAGGCCAAGGAGCTGTCATCTCTAGTCAGAGGCCTCCTAAAACCAAAACAGGTGTCGGTGCATCACTGCACGCGGATCCTGGGAAAAATGGTAGCTTACTACGAAGCGATTCCATTCGGCAGGTTTCATGCAAGAACCTTTCAGTGGGACCTGTTGGACAAGTGGTCCGGATCGCATCTTCAGATGCATCGTCTGATAACCCTGTCTCCAAGGACAAGGGTGTCTCTGCTGTGGTGGCTGCAGAGTGCTCATCTTCAAGAAGGCCGCAGATTCGGCATACAGGACTGGGTCCTGGTGACCATGGATGCCAGCCTTCGAGGCTGGGGAGCAGTCACACAGGGAAGAAACTTCCAGGGACTATGGTGAAGTCAGGAGACTTCCCTGCACATAAATATTCTGGAACTAAGGGCCATTTACAATGCCCTAAGTCAGGCAAAACCCCTGCTTCAAAACCAGCCGGTACTGATCCAGTCAGACAACATCACGGCAGTCGCCCATGTAAATCGACAGGGCGGCACGAGAAGCAGGACGGCGATGGCAGAAGCCACAAGGATTCTCCGATGGGCGGAAAATCACGTGTTAGCACTGTCAGCAGTGTTCATTCCGAGAGTGGACAACTGGGAAGCAGACTTCCTCAGCAGGCACGACCTCCACCCGGGAGAGTGGGGACTTCATCCAGAAGTCTTTCAAATGATTGTAAACCAGTGGGAAAAACCACAGGTGGACATGATGGCGTCCCGCCTAAACAAAAAGCTAGAAAAATATTGCGCCAGGTCGAGAGACCCGCAGGCGATAGCTGTGGACGCTCTGGTAACACCGTGGGTGTACCGATCGGTTTATGTGTTCCCTCCTCTTCCTCTCATACCAAATGTACTGAGGATAATAAGGAGAAGAGGAGTAAGAACTATACTCATTGTTCCGGATTGGCCAAGAAGAGCGTGGTATCCGGAACTTCAAGAATTGATGTCAGAGGACCCATGGCCTCTACCGCTCAGACAGGACCTGCTGCAGCAGGGGCCCTGTCTGTTCCAAGACTTACCGCGGCTGCGTTTGACGGCATGGCGGTTGAACACCGGATCCTGAAGGAAAAGGGCATTCCGGAGGAAGTCATTCCTACGCTGATAAAAGCTAGGAAAGAAGTAACCGCGAACCATTATCACCGCATATGGCGAAAATATGTTGCGTGGTGTGAGGCCAGGAAGGCCCCAACGGAAGAATTTCAGCTGGGTCGATTCCTGCACTTCCTACAGTCAGGGGTGACTATGGGCCTTAAATTGGGTTCCATTAAGGTCCAGATTTCGGCTCTATCGATTTTCTTCCAGAGAGAATTGGCTTCACTACCTGAAGTTCAGACTTTTGTTAAGGGAGTGCTGTATATTCAGCCCCCTTTTGTGCCTCCAGTGGCACCTTGGGATCTCAACGTGGGGTTGGATTTCCTAAAGTCACATTGGTTTGAGCCACTGAAAACCGTGGATTTAAAATATCTCACGTGGAAAGTGGTCATGTTGTTGGCCTTGGCTTCGGCCAGGCGTGTTTCAGAATTGGCGGCTTTGTCATGTAAAAGCCCTTATCTGATTTTCCATATGGATAGGGCAGAATTGAGGACTCGTCCCCAGTTTCTCCCCAAAGTGGTATCAGCTTTTCATCTGAACCAACCTATCGTGGTGCCTGTGGCTACAAATGACTTGGAGGCTTCCAAGTTGTTGGATGTAGTCAGGGCCCTAAAAATTTATGTTTCCAGGACAGCTGGAGTCAGAAAGACTGACTCGCTCTTTATCCTGTATGCGCCCAACAAGTTGGGTGCAACTGCTTCTAAGCAGACTATTGCTCGCTGGATCTGTAGTACGATTCAGCTTGCACATTCTGCGGCTGGACTGCCGCATCCTAAATCAGTAAAAGCCCATTCCACGAGGAAAGTGGGCTCTTCTTGGGCGGCTGCCCGAGGGGTCTCGGCTCTTCAACTTTGCCGAGCTGCTACTTGGTCAGGGGCAAACACGTTTGCTAAATTCTACAAATTTGATACCCTGGCTGAGGAGGACCTTGAGTTCTCTCATTCGGTGCTGCAGAGTCATCCGCACTCTCCCGCCCGTTTGGGAGCTTTGGTATAATCCCCATGGTCCTTACGGAGTCCCCAGCATCCACTTAGGACGTTAGAGAAAATAAGAATTTACTCACCGGTAATTCTATTTCTCATAGTCCGTAGTGGATGCTGGGCGCCCATCCCAAGTGCGGATTGTCTGCAATACTTGTATATAGTTATTGCTTAACTAAAGGGTTATTGTTGAGCTATCTGTTGAGAGGCTCAGTTGTTATCATGCTGTTAACTGGGTATTGTATCACGAGTTATACGGTGTGATTGGTGTGGCTGGTATGAGTCTTACCCGGGATTCAAAATCCTTCCTAATTGTGTCAGCTCTTCCGGGCACAGTATCCTAACTGAGGTCTGGAGGAGGGTCTTAGTGGGAGGAGAACAGTGCACACCAGTAGTCTAAAAGCTTTCTTTGTAGTTGTGCCCAGTCTCCTGCGGAGCCGCTAATCCCCATGGTCCTTACGGAGTCCCCAGCATCCACTACGGACTATGAGAAATAGAATTACCGGTGAGTAAATTCTTATTTTTCAATCTAATAGACAGGCGCAACTTAGGACGTTAGAAAAAAACAGACATCCAACCAACTTTCTCTAACGATTGAACACCCCCCTATATGTCTCGCATTGCCTCCAGTTCACCCAACTGCTATTCACCTCAGGGATCTAGTCTGTGGGCTCCCTGCAGCCTTGTATTGGAAAATTCTTCTCATGAAAATAAAACTACTTGAAGATGGCTGGCGAGAAGTGTTGGCTAGAATAGGGATAGGACTTTAAAGCCCAAGACTCCTCCTACTATACCATGATGGGAGGTGGTTACAATACCACTAATCAGGATCCTGCACGTGACAGTGCCGATGCCGGAATCCCGACTAGTGGTGAAATACTGACACCGGAATCCCAGCACCACAGGCTTTTCTCCATCTACGGGTGTCAACGACACCCATACAGGGAGAATATAACCTATGGCAAGCGCAGCGAGCCACCATGCCCGCACCATAGCGAGCGCAGAGAGCTCACAAGGGGCTTACTAGTGTTCACCCCGCTGCCAGCATACCGGTGGTCGGGATCCCGCTATCGGTATACGGACAGCAGTGATCTCAGCCGCTGGTTTTTCATACCGATCCCCCCATGATTTGGTGAGATTTGTGCCACGTTGTCAGCGCTTGGAATTTGGAAAGCTACATCCTATTGCTGCTTAATCACATTAATTGTGGCTAATAATTACTAAGCCAACCATGGCCCATCAATAAATGTAGTGATTACAATTCATATCATCTCTATGTGGTCTATTCAATTGTAAGTGATACCCTTGATCTAGTGAGTGCATATCAGCAGTTGGGGGGCACCAAGAGGCAGGGGCGTAACTCCCAGAGGCAATGGAGAGGCTTGCCTCCAGGCTCCAAGCTCTAAAGGGGCATCTGCATGTTCAGCAGCACCTGTGTTTTTCATAGTGAGATCCAAGTGTGACAGTTCATTGCAGGCTCCCGTCGCTGTAGACTGGCTGAGAGCACTATCTATATAATTCTTGTGTGTTTCTATACGTGAGAAACTGTTATACACACACAATATTTGTTTAACCTTTTTTTAAGGTGGGATCGGTGCAGCAAACTCCAACTTGCCTCTGGGCCACTGGGATGAACTTACGCCCCTGCCGAGAGGAATAGGAGACAGTGGGTACTACTTATTCGGAACCGTGTCAGTAGCACATTTTGCAGGGAGAGAGTCGCTCCTGTGGGGTGTAGTATGATATGCCGGCGGCCAGGCACCCGGCGACCAACATACCAGTGCCGGAAGCCCGACCGCCAGCATACTGACAGCGTGGTGAGCGCAAAGGAGCCCCTTGCAGGCGCACTACGCCCGCCACGCTATTTATTCTCCCTCCAGGGGGGGTCGTGGCCCCCCACGAGGGAGAATATCTGTCGGTATGCCGGGTGTCGGGATTCCGGCGCCGGTATACTGTGCGCCGGGATCCCGACATTCGGCATACTGAAGACCACCCGCTCCTGTGTGCTGGCCTGCGGAGAGTGCAGGGAGGGGTAAGCTAAGCAGCAGCAGTGTCCTCTCTCCCTGCCCCCCTTCCCAGTACTCAAAAAAAAAAAAGGGGGGAAGAAATGTGTCCCGCAATTGAATCCCCTTCTTAATTTATTTTATGCCATTTCAACATTCTTCATCTGACATGTCTCTAGTAACAAAACATATGTTGGCCTACTGGTTGCTATTTTACTTTTTTATTTTTAAAGACATTCAAGTAAAGATAAAACACATGCAATTTGGTGCCGAACTTGTGGATCAATTAGACAGCACAAAAAATTAAAAACTGCGTCCCTGGGTGGGCTTGAACCACCAACCTTTCGGTTAACAGCCGAACGCGCTAACCAATTGCGCCACAGAGACTGCTGATGTAAATTATGGCAGATCACATAGACCTCCACCAACCTGACAGATTATTAGGGCAGACAAGGGGGGTGAGGACAGCTTATTACTTATATTAATAACAGCTCATCTGACATTGCGCACACTGCAGACGTCACAGAGATCTAAGGCATCATCAAGGGTTAATACAGAGGAATGTATATGACTGATAGCACTGAGGAGCTACCATTGTAACCGATGGGAGGGGAGGACAGACCAATACTTCTAATCTAAATATAGGTAACAAGTGACCTGATACTGTATTCTTATCGCTTACACCCAGGGGAGGGGAGGCGGCTCATTACATCTAATATAAACATAGGTAACAGGGCATCTGACACTGTGCTCCTATCACATACACCAGAAGGTAACAGGGCATCTGACACTGTGCTCCCATCACATACACCAGAAGGTAACAGGGCATCTGACACTGTGCTCCCATCACATACACCAGAAGGTAACAGAGCATCTGACACTGTGCCCCTATCACATACACCAGAAGGTAACAGGGCATCTGACACTGCTCCTATCACATACACCAGAAGGTAACAGGGCATCTGACACTGTGCTCCTTTCACATACACCAGAAGGTAACAGGGCATCTGACACTGTGCTCCCATCACATACACCAGAAGGTAACAGAGCATCTGACACTGTGCTCCTTTCACATACACCAGAAGGTAACAGAGCATCTGACACTGTGCTCCTATCACATACACCAGAAGGTAACAGGACATCTGACACTGTGCCCCTATCACATATACCAGAAGGTAACAGGGCATCTGACACTGTGCTCCTATCACATACACCAGAAGGTAACAGGGCATCTGACACTGTGCTCCCATCACATACACCAGAAGGTAACAGGGCATCTGACACTGTGCTCCCATCACATACACCAGAAGGTAACAGGGCATCTGACACTGTGCTCCCATCACATACACCAGAAGGTAACAGAGTATCTGACACTGTGCTCCCATCACATACACCAGAAGGTAACAGGACATCTGACACTGTGCTCCTATCACATACACCAGAAGGTAACAGGGCATCTGATACTGCTCCTATCACATACACCAGAAGGTAACAGGACATCTGACACTGTGCCCCTATCACATATACCAGAAGGTAACAGGGCATCTGACACTGTGCTCCCATCACATACACCAGAAGGTAACAGGGCATCTGACACTGTGCCCCTATCACATACACCAGAAGGTAACAGAGCATCTGACACTGTGCTCCCATCACATACACCAGAAGGTAACAGGACATCTGACACTGTGCCCCTATCACATATACCAGAAGGTAACAGGGCATCTGACACTGTGCTCCCATCACATACACCAGAAGGTAACAGGGCATCTGACACTGTGCCCCTATCACATACACCAGAAGGTAACAGAGCATCTGACACTGTGCTCCCATCACATACACCAGAAGGTAACAGAGCATCTGACACTGTGCTCCTATCACATACACCAGAAGGTAACAGAGCATCTGACACTGTGCTCCCATCACATACACTCTGATCAGGGGAGGGCATCTCATCACTTCTAATGTAAATATAAACAGCAAGCAGTGTGTATAATATATTATATATGTATATTTTATATATATATATATATATATATACACACACACACATACATACATACATACATACATACATACATACACACACAGTTATATATATGGCCGTATACAGTCTGTTATATATACAGAATACTTTTTCCATGGAAGCAGAGTGGCGCAGCGGAAGCGTGCTGGGCCCATAACCCAGAGGTCGATGGATCGAAACCATCCTCTGCTAGAAGTTTTTTTGTTCTTATTTTAATAGTATTTGTTGTGGATGATGCAGCCCCTACTGCAGAATAGTTGTTTCATACATGCTAATTATTATAAAACTGAATGCAGAAGACGTCACACTGTGCACTCTAGGGCACACTGGCAATGCCTCAAGGGTCTGAGCGCACATGTTGTCCTCACACATTACAGCTGCATAGAAGACCATACTTGCCTACTTTTGAAAAGTAGTTTCAGGAAGATCATTGCCCGCATTAACCAATGAGGGTGCGTGTCATGCTGCCCAAGGGGCATGTCTATTCCCACCAGTGGCGTCAGAATGTTTCTAAGTTGGGGGAGCAAGATATCATTTCAGTTTGGTGTCCCTAAATATCTCAATGTCGCCCCTTCTGTGTTATACCTCACAAAAAAAATGGAGAGAGAGACATGGAGAGAGACACATGGAGAGAAACACATGGGGAGAGAGAGAGATGGGGAGAGAGAGGTACCTGGAGAAAGACACATGAGGGTAAATTTACTAAAGCTTCTAAAACAGAGAATTAGTGATGTTGCCCATAGCAACCAATCAGATGCTGTCTATCATTTTCTAAAAGGCAGTAGAGAAATGATAGACAGCATCTGATTGGTTGCTATGGGCAACATCACCAATTCTCTGTTTTAGAAATTTTAGTAAATTTACCCCATGGAGAGCGAAGGAGAGAGCGAGACCTGGAGAGAGAGAGGTATATCATCAGCAGCAGAATGTGTGCCCAGGAGAGCAGTTACCAGGAGGTCTCCAGTTGGAGGTTTGCATTGGCTCTCCAGCCAGGCAGCGGTTCTGCAGGGGCTCTGCCGGGCTCCCAGGCTGTCACTCACATGTAGGCAGTAGTCCAGCAAGCATTTGGTGGCCGTGGGGGGGGGGGGGGGGGGGGGGGGGGGGGGGGGGGGGGTGGGGGGGGGGGGTAGGTAGGCGTGAGGAGGGGAGGATAGGCATTGACAAGGCGGCTGATGCAGGATGGCGTAACTAGAACTTTGTGGTTCCCATAGAAAAATCTTGACAGGGCCTCCCCTGCCCCCCCCCCCCCCCGCCCCCCGCAGTCACTTTAATACCCCTTAGGGGAGCAGGAGAGAGTGAGAAAGACTAAGCAGGTATCAGGGGTAGAGAGAAAGAGAGAGGGGTGCAAGAAAGAGAGGGAGGTTAGAGAGAGAGAGAGAGAGAAGGGGTGTTTCATGGAAAAAGAGGCAATGAGCAAAAGATAGGAGCGAGCGAGAGGGTGTAAAGGTGGGTACACACTAGGTGACGGGGAAATGCTGGCGATGAACGATATAGCGTTACACGCTATAGTGCGTACACACTGATCGTTATCGTTCAACGATACGTAACGTCACCACCGGCTTTCCCGAACATGCAGCTCAGCCCGACATTGACAGGTTAAGCTACATGTCAGCTCAATATTGGTGATTGTTGAACGGCGTGCGGGAGAGCGCATCGTTCATCAATATTGCCCCCATACACACTGGACGATATAAGCCTAAAAATAAACGATAACGACATATGTCATTATAGTTTATTTTTTAGGCTAAAATCGCCTATTGTGTACCCCCCTTAAGGGAGAAAGAAAGCATCAGAGAAAGAGAGAGTGTGTCATGGGGAGAGAGGGAGAGTGTGTCGGGGAGGAAGAGGGTGTCAGAGAGAGCAACATACTGAGAGAGAGAGAGAGAGAGAGAGAGAGACTGTCAAAGGGAGAAGGAGAAAGTGAGAGTGTGTCAGGGAGTGAGGGGAAGAGACAGTGTCAGAGAGGGACAGACAGACAGTGTGAGAGAGAGAGAGAGTGTGCCAGCAGGGAGAGAGAAAGCTAGACACAGCATCAGGGAGAGAGGGAGAAACATTGTCACAGAGAGAGAGTACCAGGGAGAGAGAGACTGTCAGGAAGAAAGTGAGGGAGAGAGTGTCAAAAAGTGAGTGAGGGAGATGATGTCAAAGAGAGAGAGAGAGTATAGGAGGGGACGGAGATACAGTGTCAGGGAAAGAGAGGAGAGGGAGAGTGGCAGAGGGAGGGGGGGGGGGAGCAGCTGGAGATACACTACCTGACTAGTCTACAGCACTGCACTTAATGTCACGCTAAACTCCCAGACCCAGCCTCACCCCCACAGCTATCCTTCACAGTGGGTGGTCCAGGGAGGCCAATGATGCAATCCGCACTGAATCATGTCATCATAGTCTCATCCCTGCTATTCAATTACACTAATCAGGGCACTGAATAGCAGTAACTGTATTGCTGCCCCAGCTGCCCCATGGTCCCGCTGATTGGTAGCTGGGGTCACCAACACCTACATCCCCTTCACCTAGGCCAAGATCCCTTTCGCCGGGAGGACCTTTCCCATAATGCTTTGCAATTGCTGAGGGACTGCTGTGAGAAGAGCCAGGAGGACCCCTGTGCCAGAGTGAGGGCTGCCTGCAGTGGTACCTGACGATCAGGACCCTGCTGCTGGAGGTGATCCCCCTGAGGAGGTGGCGCAGAAGATCCAGCGTGGACCAGAGGAGCTCCGAATGAGTGTGATCCCCCCTACCTGTCTGCAGATGGCTTGCCAGTAGACCCAGAGTGAAGAACAGGGACAGTACAGGCATCGGCTAGGACAGCCTTGCCTGATGAGGACCCAACCCTGGGCTAGTACTACGGTAGAGGCTAGATCCAAGTGGCCTAAGGGACCTTTTCCGTCAGGGGGAGGAGCCACGACACAATGGGGAGGAGCTACGCCAGCGGTACAGTTGGTCTAGTATCCACACCACCAACTATTACCTTTAGTAATTAGGTGGTGAGCGAAGCGAGCCACCGTGCCCGAAGCGTGGCGAGCGAAGCGAGCCCGCGAGGGTACTTTTCGGGTACCTTGTTCGGCCGCAGCTCCTCCCCCTGGTGACGG
The DNA here is from genome assembly GCF_028390025.1 of Pseudophryne corroboree. NCBI lineage: Eukaryota > Metazoa > Chordata > Amphibia > Anura > Myobatrachidae > Pseudophryne > Pseudophryne corroboree. The sequence goes on from NC_086449.1 coordinate 98,430,160, forward strand.
GTCTCCTCCCCTAGGTACGTCAGAAGGTCCCTTCTCCCACTCCAATATAGAACCAACCCTAGTACTACTGTCCCTACTGTGGAGTTTGAGCATCTGCGGAGCCGCCGCAATGCATATCCGCTGTGGAAGGGGTAGGAGGCGGCCAATGGAGGTATCCGGTATGGGGCCCTTTACACCCCAACGGCTTACGATCATTAGGTTGACAAGACTTAGGTAGACAGCCATTAGGTCGACCACTATTGGCCGACATGCATTAGGTCAACATAGTCAAAATGTCGACATGGTCATTAGGTTGACATGAATAAGGTCGACATGGGTTTTTCATATTTTTTGAACTTTTTCATACTTTACGATCGACGTGGACTAAGATTGGGAACAGTAACCTGAAGCAAGCCATGCAAGGGGACACAGTGCACTAATTGGGGTTCCCCGTCACTTTTACGAAGAAAACGACACCAATAAAAGTAAAAAAACTCATGTCGACCTTTTCCATGTCGACCTAATGACCCATGCCCCACACCGACATCAGTTACATTACACAGCAGGGTTACACACACACACACACACACACACACACACACACACACACACACACACACACACACACACAATGACATCACACCTACATTACACAGCAGGTCTACACACCAACATCACACCTACATTACACAGTAGGGTTACACACCTACCTTATACAGCAGGATGACACACCTATACCCCTTTCACACCGCACAAATAACCCGTTATATTGCCGGGTTGACGAGGGTCACTGTGCGGTGTGAAAGGGGTCACTGCCGAATTCCCGAGTAACCTGATCCAGTATTTCAACCCGGGAATAAAGAAGAGTTATTCCTGGGTCAGGTGCAGTATAAACGAGTTGCCGGGTCGATGTAACCCATGATACGTCTATAGTATAGGGACAGGCGGCGTAGAGACAAGCCCATCTCCTGCATCTATCCCTGTCCCCGATGGCAACTGAAAGGGTCCAATACCGGGTCGCACCTTGGAAGGAAACCGTTTCCAATTCCCAGGTGCGACCTGGCATTGCAATGTGAAAGCAGCATTACTTTACACAGCAGGATTACACAATGACATCACAGCTACCTTACACAGCAGGGCTACATACTGACATCACACCTACATTACACAGCAGGGCTACATACTGACATCACACCTACCTTACACAGCAGGGCTACATACTGACATCACACCTACATTACACAGCAGGGCTACATACTGACATCACACCTACATTACACAGCAGGGCTACACACTGACATCACACCTACATTACACAGCAGGGCTACATACTGACATCACACCTACATTACACAGCAGGGCCACATACTGACATCACACCTACATTACACAGCAGGGCTACACACTGACATCACAGCTACATTACACAGCGGGGCTACATACTGACATCACACCTACATTACACAGCAGGGCTACATACTGACATCACACCTACATTACACAGCAGGGCTACATACTGACATCACACCTACATTACACAGCAGGGCTACATACTGACATCACACCTACATTACACAGCAGGGCTACATACTGACATCACACCTACATTACACAGCGGGGCTACATACTGACATCACACCTACATTACACAGCAGGGCTACATACTGACATCACACCTACCTTACACAGCAGGGCTACATACTGACATCACACCTACATTACACAGCAGGGCTACATACTGACATCACACCTACATTACACAGCAGGGCTACATACTGACATCACACCTACATTACACAGCAGGGCTACATACTGGCATCACACCTACATTACACAGCAGGGCTACATACTGACATCACACCTACATTACACAGCAGGGCTACATACTGACATCACACCTACATTACACAGCAGGGCTACATACTGACATCACACCTACATTACACAGCAGGGCTACATACTGACATCACACCTACATTACACAGCAGGGCTACATACTGACATCACACCTACATTACACAGCAGGGCTACATACTGACATCACACCTACATTACACAGCAGGGCTACATACTGACATCACACCTACATTACACAGCAGGGCTACATACTGACATCACACCTACATTACACAGCAGGGCTACATACTGACATCACACCTACATTACACAGCAGGGCTACATACTGACATCACACCTACATTACACAGCAGGGCTACATACTGACATCACACCTACATTACACAGCAGGGCTACATACTGACATCACACCTACATTACACAGCGGGGCTACATACTGACATCACACCTACATTACACAGCGGGGCTACATACTGACATCACACCTACATTACACAGCGGGGCTACATACTGACATCACACCTACATTACACAGCGGGGCTACATACTGACATCACACCTACATTACACAGCAGGGCTACATACTGACATCACACCTACATTACACAGCAGGGCTACACACTAACATCACACGTACATTACACAGCAGGGCTACACATCCACATCAGCAGGGCTACACACTGACATCACATGTACATTACACAGCAGGGCTACATACTGACATCACACCTACATTACCCAGCAGGGCTAAACACTGACATCACACCTACATTACACAGCAGGGCTACACACTGACATCACACCTACATTACACAGCAGGGCTACACACTGACATCACACCTACATTACACAGCAGGGCTACACACTGACATCACACCTACATTACACAGCAGGGCTACACACTAACGTCACATCTACATTACACAGCAGGGCTACACACTGACATCACACCTACATTACACAGCAGGGCTACACACTGACATCACACCTACATTACACAGCAGGGCTAAACACTGACATCACACCTACATTACACAGCAGGGCTACACACTGACATCACACCTACATTACACAGCATGGCTACACACTGACATCACACCTACCTTACACAGCATTCATGAATTACACAAGTTCTGTGGCTGATTAAAAGAAGGTGAAATGCAGGTTTGAAGTCAGCCAGCAACAGAACCTGTGTAATTAATGAGTGTCCCGCAGGGTTGAACTGTCTCATAGAGGTGCAGAGGAAACCCCCAGTAGGCCCCACTGCCTGATGGCCCACCTTCTCCTCTAGGGATCAGGTTTCAAGGGCCCTATACACTAGGACGATTTTACACAATTTCGATATATCCATCTGATATATTGTATGAAATTGTGTACAATCGTATGTGTTTTAGAACGTATCCAATCTGATGCGCGTCCCCGTGGCTGTCGGAGAGGATCCCCTAGGTCGTTGGTGCTGCAGTAATGATATATCGGAATTGGATGGAATCGGATGAAAAAAATAAGATTTTAAACCTAACAGTAATTCTTTTTCACCTAGTCCGTAGAGGATGCTGGGGACTCTGTAAGGACCATGGGGTATAGACGGGCTCCGCAGGAGACATGGGCACATAAAAGAACTTTCTAGTATGGTGTGCACTGGCTCCTCCCTCTATGCCCCTCCTCCAGACCTCAGTTAGAGAACTGTGCCCAGAGGAGATGGACAATACGAGGAAAGGATTTTGTTAATCTAAGGGCAAGATTCATTACCAGCCCACACCAATCATACCATATAACCTGGAATACACATAACCAGTTAACAGTATGAACAAAACAACAGTATCGGTCCACGACCAATTCTAACTGTAACATAACCCTTATGTAAGCAATAACTATATACAAGTCTTGCAGATTTTCCGCACTGGGACGGGCGCCCAGCATCCTCTACGGACTAGGAGAAAAAGATTTACCGGTAGGTTTAAAATCTTATTTTCTCTTACGTCCTAGAGGATGCTGGGGACTCCGTAAGGACAATGGGGTTTATACCAAAGCTCCCAATCGGGTGGGAGAGTGCGGATGACTCTGCAGCACCGACTGAGCAAACGCTAGGTCCTCATCAGCCAGGGTATCAAACTTAAAACAAAGTATAAAACAAGGTATAAAACAAGGGGGCTAATTCTGAGTTGATCGCAGCAGCTAGTTTGTTAGCAGTTGGGCAAACCATGTGCACTGCAGGGGGACAGATATAACATTTGCAGAGAGCAGAGCCATAACTACGTGTGTGCCAAGTGGGCCTGGCACACAGCGCAGTTGCCCTGAGGGCGCACGGCCAGCGGCAGTCAAATTGACTCATTACATGCCGCCTCTGCTGTGTGCCATGCGCCGCCGCCGCGCTGTGGAGGGAAAAGAGAGCAGCGCCGGGCAGCGGAGAAGGAGGAGGAGGGAGGGGGACTGGAGCCGCAGCAGCGCTATTTCATTAGTAGTAAGCACCGCTGCAGCTGTTCCCTCTCATTCCGTATTGGCTGCCCGGCGCCGCTGTGAATGCTGGGATGTGGTACCTCCATCCCAGCATCCACAGCAGCGCCGGGCAGCCAATACGGAAGGAGAGGGACAGCTGCAGTGGCGCTTACTACCAATGAAATAGCGCTGCTGCGGCTCCAGTCCCCCTCCCTCCTCCTCCTTGTCCGATGCCTGCACCGAGGGAGCTGCCAGCACGAGGAGCCTGTCAGCGGGGAGATGGTAAGTATCTCTCTCTCTCTGTCTTTCTCTCTCTCTCTCTCTCTCTCTCTCAGGGGGACACCGTCTGCCATAATGTGTAAAAAGGGGGCCTGACTGCCGCAATGTGTAAAAGGGGGCCTGGCTGCCACAATGTGTAAAAAGGGGGCCTGGCTGCCGCAATGTGTAAAAAGGAGGACTGGCTGCCGCAATGTGTAAAAAGGGGGACTGGCTGCCGCAATGTGTAAAAAGGGGGCCTGGCTACCGCAATGTGTAAAAAGGGGGACTGGCTGCCGCAATGTGTAAAAAGGGGGACTGGCTGCCGTAATGTGTAAAAAGGGGGCCTGGCTGCCGCAATGTGTAAAAAGGGGGATTGGCTGCCGCAATGTGTAAAAAGGGGGACTGGCTGCCGTAATGTGTAAAAAGGGGGCCTGGCTGCCGCAATGTGTTAAAGGGGGACTGGCTGCCGTAATGTGTAAAAAGGGGGACTGGCTGCCGCAATGTGTAAAAAGGGGGACTGGCTGCCGCAATATGTAAAAAGGGGGCCTGGCTGCCGCAATGTGTAAAAATGAGAACCTGTTTGCCGTAATGTGTAAAAAGAGGTACTGGCTGCCGTAATGTGTAAAAAGGGGGCCTGGCTGCCGCAATGTGTAAAAAGGGGGATTGGCTGCCGCAATGTGTAAAAAGGGGGACTGGCTGCCGTAATGTGTAAAAAGGGGGCCTGGATGCCGCAATGTGTTAAAAGGGGGACTGGCTGCCGTAATGTGTAAAAAGGGGTACTGGCTGCCGCAATGTGTAAAAAGGGGGACTGGCTGCCGTAATGTGTAAAAAGGGGGACTGGCTGCCGCAATGTGTAAAAAGGGGGCCTGGCTGCCGCAATGTGTAAAAAGGGGGATTGGCTGCCGCAATGTGTAAAAAGGGGGACTGGCTGCCGTAATGTGTAAAAAGGGGGCCTGGCTGCCGCAATGTGTAAAAATGAGAACCTGTTTGCCGTAATGTGTAAAAAGAGGTACTGGCTGCCGTAATGTGTAAAAAGGGGGCCTGGCTGCCGCAATGTGTAAAAAGGGGGATTGGCTGCCGCAATGTGTAAAAAGGGGGACTGGCTGCCGTAATGTGTAAAAAGGGGGCCTGGATGCCGCAATGTGTTAAAAGGGGGACTGGCTGCCGTAATGTGTAAAAAGGGGTACTGGCTGCCGCAATGTGTAAAAAGGGGGACTGGCTGCCGTAATGTGTAAAAAGGGGGACTGGCTGCCGCAATGTGTAAAAAGGGGGCCTGGCTGCCGCAATGTGTAAAAAGGGGGATTGGCTGCCGCAATGTGTAAAAAGGGGGACTGGCTGCCGTAATGTGTAAAAAGGGGGCCTGGATGCCGCAATGTGTTAAAAGTAGAGATGAGCGCCTGAAATTTTTCGGGTTTTGTGTTTTGGTTTTGGGTTCGGTTCCGCGGCCGTGTTTTGGGTTCGAACGCGTTTTGGCAAAACCTCACCGAATTATTTTTGTCGGATTCAGGTGTGTTTTGGATTCGGGTGTTTTTTTCCAAAAACACTAAAAAACAGCTTAAATCATAGAATTTGGGGGTCATTTTGATCCCAAAGTATTATTAACCTCAAAAACCATAATTTACACTCATTTTCAGTCTATTCTGAATACCTCACACCTCACAATATTATTTTTAGTCCTAAAATTTGCACCGAGGTCGCTGTGTGAGTAAGATAAGCGACCCTAGTGGCCGACACAAACACCGGGCCCATCTAGGAGTGGCACTGCAGTGTCACGCAGGATGTCCCTTCCAAAAAACCCTCCCCAAACAGCACATGACGCAAAGAAAAAAAGAGGCGCAATGAGGTAGCTGTGTGAGTAAGATTAGCGACCCTAGTGGCCGACACAAACACCGGGCCCATCTAGGAGTGGCACTGCAGTGTCACGCAGGATGGCCCTTCCAAAAAACCCTCCCCAAACAGCACATGACGCAAAGAAAAAAAGAGGCGCAATGAGGTAGCTGACTGTGTGAGTAAGATTAGCGACCCTAGTGGCCGACACAAACACCGGGCACATCTAGGAGTGGCACTGCAGTGTCACGCAGGATGTCCCTTCCAAAAAACCCTCCCCAAACAGCACATGACGCAAAGAAAAAAAGAGGCGCAATGAGGTAGCTGTGTGAGTAAGATTAGCGACCCTAGTGGCCGACACAAACACCGGGCACATCTAGGAGTGGCACTGCAGTGTCACGCAGGATGTCCCTTCCAAAAAACCCTCCCCAAACAGCACATGACGCAAAGAAAAAAAGAGGCGCAATGAGGTAGCTGTGTGAGTAAGATTAGCGACCCTAGTGGCCGACACAAACACCGGGCCCATCTAGGAGTGGCACTGCAGTGTCACGCAGGATGTCCCTTCCAAAAAACCCTCCCCAATCAGCACATGATGCAAAGAAAAAGAAAAGAAAAAAGAGGTGCAAGATGGAATTATCCTTGGGCCCTCCCACCCACCCTTATGTTGTATAAACAAAACAGGACATGCACACTTTAACCAACCCATCATTTCAGTGACAGGGTCTGCCACACGACTGTGACTGATATGACGGGTTGGTTTGGACCCCCCCCAAAAAAGAAGCAATTAATCTCTCCTTGCACAAACTGGCTCTACAGAGGCAAGATGTCCACCTCATCTTCACCCTCCGATATATCACCGTGTACATCCCCCTCCTCACAGATTATCAATTCGTCCCCACTGGAATCCACCATCTCAGCTCCCTGTGTACTTTGTGGAGGCAATTGCTGCTGGTCAATGTCTCCGCGGAGGAATTGATTATAATTCATTTTAATGAACATCATCTTCTCCACATTTTCTGGATGTAACCTCGTACGCCGATTGCTGACAAGGTGAGCGGCGGCACTAAACACTCTTTCGGAGTACACACTTGTGGGAGGGCAACTTAGGTAGAATAAAGCCAGTTTGTGCAAGGGCCTCCAAATTGCCTCTTTTTCCTGCCAGTATAAGTACGGACTGTGTGACGTGCCTACTTGGATGCGGTCACTCATATAATCCTCCACCATTCTATCAATGTTGAGAGAATCATATGCAGTGACAGTAGACGACATGTCCGTAATCGTTGTCAGGTCCTTCAGTCCGGACCAGATGTCAGCATCAGCAGTCGCTCCAGAGTGCCCTGCATCACCGCCAGCGGGTGGGCTCGGAATTCTGAGCCTTTTCCTCGCACCCCCAGTTGCGGGAGAATGTGAAGGAGGAGATGTTGACAGGTCGCGTTCCGCTTGACTTGACAATTTTGTCACCAGCAGGTCTTTCAACCCCAGCAGACCTGTGTCTGCCGGAAAGAGAGATCCAAGGTAGGCTTTAAATCTAGAATCGAGCACGGTGGCCAAAATGTAGTGCTCTGATTTCAACAGATTGACCACCCGTGAATCCTTGTTAAGCGAATTAAGGGCTGCATCCACAAGTCCCACATGCCTAGCGGAATCGCTCCCTTTTAGCTCCTTCTTCAATGCCTCCAGCTTCTTCTGCAAAAGCCTGATGAGGGGAATGACCTGACTCAGGCTGGCAGTGTCTGAACTGACTTCACGTGTGGCAAGTTCAAAGGGCATCAGAACCTTGCACAACGTTGAAATCATTCTCCACTGCACTTGAGACAGGTGCATTCCATCTCCTATATCGTGCTCAATTGTATAGGCTTGAATGGCCTTTTGCTGCTCCTCCAACCTCTGAAGCATATAGAGGGTTGAATTCCACCTCGTTACCACTTCTTGCTTCAGATGATGGCAGGGCAGGTTCAGTAGTTTTTGGTGGTGCTCCAGTCTTCTGTACGTGGTGCCTGTACGCCGAAAGTGTCCCGCAATTTTTCTGGCCACCGACAGCATCTCTTGCACGCCCCTGTCGTTTTTTTAAAAATTCTGCACCACCAAATTCAAGGTATGTGCAAAACATGGGACGTGCTGGAATTTGCCCATATTTAATGCACACACAATATTGCTGGCGTTGTCCGATGCCACAAATCCACAGGAGAGTCCAATTGGGGTAAGCCATTCCGCGATGATCTTCCTCAGTTGCCGTAAGAGGTTTTCAGCTGTGTGCGTATTCTGGAAAGCGGTGATACAAAGCGTAGCCTGCCTAGGAAAGAGTTGGCGTTTGCGAGATGCTGCTACTGGTGCCGCCGCTGCTGTTCTTGCGGCGGGAGTCCATACATCTACCCAGTGGGCTGTCACAGTCATATAGTCCTGACCCTGCCCTGCTCCACTTGTCCACATGTCCGTGGTTAAGTGGACATTGGGTACAACTGCATTTTTTAGGACACTGGTGAGTCTTTTTCTGACGTCCGTGTACATTCTCGGTATCGCCTGCCTAGAGAAGTGGAACCTAGATGGTATTTGGTAACGGGGGCACACTGCCTCAATAAATTGTCTAGTTCCCTGTGAACTAACGGCGGATACCGGACGCACGTCTAACACCAACATAGTTGTCAAGGACTCAGTTATCCGCTTTGCAGTAGGATGACTGCTGTGATATTTCATCTTCCTCGCAAAGGACTGTTGAACAGTCAATTGCTTACTGGAAGTAGTACAAGTGGGCTTACGACTTCCCCTCTGGGATGACCATCGACTCCCAGCGGCAACAACAGCAGCGCCAGCAGCAGTAGGCGTTACACGCAAGGATGCATCGGAGGAATCCCAGGCAGGAGAGGACTCGTCAGACTTGCCAGTGACATGGCCTGCAGGACTATTGGCATTCCTGGGGAAGGAGGAAATTGACACTGAGGGAGTTGGTGGGGTGGTTTGCGTGAGCTTGGTTACAAGAGGAAGGGATTTACTGGTCAGTGGACTGCTTCCGCTGTCACCCAAAGTTTTTGAACTTGTCACTGACTTATTATGAATGCGCTGCAGGTGACGTATAAGGGAGGATGTTCCGAGGTGGTTAACGTCCTTACCCCTACTTATTACAGCTTGACAAAGGGAACACACGGCTTGACACCTGTTGTCCGCATTTCTGGTGAAATACCTCCACACCGAAGAGCTGATTTTTTTGGTATTTTCACCTGGCATGTCAACGGCCATATTCCTCCCACGGACAACAGGTGTCTCCCCGGGTGCCTGACTTAAACAAACCACCTCACCATCAGAATCCTCCTGGTCAATTTCCTCCCCAGCGCCAGCAACACCCATATCCTCCTCATCCTGGTGTACTTCAACACTGACATCTTCAATCTGACTATCAGGAACTGGACTGCGGGTGCTCCTTCCAGCACTTGCAGGGGGCGTGCAAATGGTGGAAGGCGCATGCTCTTCACGTCCAGTGTTGGGAAGGTCAGGCATCGCAACCGACACAATTGGACTCTCCTTGTGGATTTGGGATTTCAAAGAACGCACAGTTCTTTGCGGTGCTTTTGCCAGCTTGAGTCTTTTCAGTTTTCTAGCGAGAGGCTGAGTGCTTCCATCCTCATGTGAAGCTGAACCACTAGCCATGAACATAGGCCAGGGCCTCAGCCGTTCCTTGCCACTCCGTGTGGTAAATGGCATATTGGCAAGTTTACGCTTCTCCTCCGACAATTTTATTTTAGGTTTTGGAGTCCTTTTTTTTCTGATATTTGGTGTTTTGGATTTGACATGCTCTGTACTATGACATTGGGCATCGGCCTTGGCAGACGACGTTGCTGGCATTTCATCGTCTCGGCCATGACTAGTGGCAGCAGCTTCAGCACGAGGTGGAAGTGGATCTTGATCTTTCCCTAATTTTGGAACCTCAACTTTTTTGTTCTCCATATTTTATAGGCAGAACTAAAAGGCACCTCAGGTAAACAATGGAGATGGATGGATTGGATACTAGTATACAATTATGGACGGACTGCCACGGTTAGGTGGTATAAAAAAACCACGGTTAGGTGGTATATAATACAATTATGGATGGACGGACTGCCTGCCGAGTGCCGACACAGAGGTAGCCACAGCCGTGAACTACCGCACTGTACACTGGTTGATAAAGAGATAGTAGTATACTCGTAACAACTAGTATGACGACGGTATAAAGAATGAAAAAAAAACCACGGTTAGGTGGTATATATTATAATACAATTATGGTTGGACGGACTGCCTGCCGAGTGCCGACACAGAGGTAGCCACAGCCGTGAACTACCGCACTGTACACTGGTTGATAAAGAGATAGTAGTATACTCGTAACAACTAGTATGACGACGGTATAAAGAATGGAAAAAAAACCACGGTTAGGTGGTATATAATACAATTATGGTTGGACGGACTGCCTGCCGAGTGCCGACACAGAGGTAGCCACAGCCGTGAACTACCGCACTGTACACTGGTTGATAAAGAGATAGTAGTATACTCGTAACAACTAGTATGACGACGGTATAAAGAATGAAAAAAAAACCACGGTTAGGTGGTATATATTATAGAGATGAGCGCCTGAAATTTTTCGGGTTTTGTGTTTTGGTTTTGGGTTCGGTTCCGCGGCCGTGTTTTGGGTTCGAACGCGTTTTGGCAAAACCTCACCGAATTATTTTTGTCGGATTCGGGTGTGTTTTGGATTCGGGTGTTTTTTTCCAAAAACACTAAAAAACAGCTTAAATCATAGAATTTGGGGGTCATTTTGATCCCAAAGTATTATTAACCTCAAAAACCATAATTTACACTCATTTTCAGTCTATTCTGAATACCTCACACCTCACAATATTATTTTTAGTCCTAAAATTTGCACCGAGGTCGCTGTGTGAGTAAGATAAGCGACCCTAGTGGCCGACACAAACACCGGGCCCATCTAGGAGTGGCACTGCAGTGTCACGCAGGATGTCCCTTCCAAAAAACCCTCCCCAAACAGCACATGACGCAAAGAAAAAAAGAGGCGCAATGAGGTAGCTGTGTGAGTAAGATTAGCGACCCTAGTGGCCGACACAAACACCGGGCCCATCTAGGAGTGGCACTGCAGTGTCACGCAGGATGGCCCTTCCAAAAAACCCTCCCCAAACAGCACATGACGCAAAGAAAAAAAGAGGCGCAATGAGGTAGCTGACTGTGTGAGTAAGATTAGCGACCCTAGTGGCCGACACAAACACCGGGCACATCTAGGAGTGGCACTGCAGTGTCACGCAGGATGTCCCTTCCAAAAAACCCTCCCCAAACAGCACATGACGCAAAGAAAAAAAGAGGCGCAATGAGGTAGCTGTGTGAGTAAGATTAGCGACCCTAGTGGCCGACACAAACACCGGGCCCATCTAGGAGTGGCACTGCAGTGTCACGCAGGATGTCCCTTCCAAAAAACCCTCCCCAATCAGCACATGATGCAAAGAAAAAGAAAAGAAAAAAGAGGTGCAAGATGGAATTATCCTTGGGCCCTCCCACCCACCCTTATGTTGTATAAACAAAACAGGACATGCACACTTTAACCAACCCATCATTTCAGTGACAGGGTCTGCCACACGACTGTGACTGATATGACGGGTTGGTTTGGACCCCCCCCAAAAAAGAAGCAATTAATCTCTCCTTGCACAAACTGGCTCTACAGAGGCAAGATGTCCACCTCATCTTCACCCTCCGATATATCACCGTGTACATCCCCCTCCTCACAGATTATCAATTCGTCCCCACTGGAATCCACCATCTCAGCTCCCTGTGTACTTTGTGGAGGCAATTGCTGCTGGTCAATGTCTCCGCGGAGGAATTGATTATAATTCATTTTAATGAACATCATCTTCTCCACATTTTCTGGATGAATCCTCGTACGCCGATTGCTGACAAGGTGAGCGGCGGCACTAAACACTCTTTCGGAGTACACACTTGTGGGAGGGCAACTTAGGTAGAATAAAGCCAGTTTGTGCAAGGGCCTCCAAATTGCCTCTTTTTCCTGCCAGTATAAGTACGGACTGTGTGACGTGCCTACTTGGATGCGGTCACTCATATAATCCTCCACCATTCTATCAATGTTGAGAGAATCATATGCAGTGACAGTAGACGACATGTCCGTAATCGTTGTCAGGTCCTTCAGTCCGGACCAGATGTCAGCATCAGCAGTCGCTCCAGACTGCCCTGCATCACCGCCAGCGGGTGGGCTCGGAATTCTGAGCCTTTTCCTCGCACCCCCAGTTGCGGGAGAATGTGAAGGAGGAGATGTTGACAGGTCGCGTTCCGCTTGACTTGACAATTTTGTCACCAGCAGGTCTTTCAACCCCAGCAGACCTGTGTCTGCCGGAAAGAGAGATCCAAGGTAGGCTTTAAATCTAGGATCGAGCACGGTGGCCAAAATGTAGTGCTCTGATTTCAACAGATTGACCACCCGTGAATCCTTGTTAAGCGAATTAAGGGCTGCATCCACAAGTCCCACATGCCTAGCGGAATCGCTCCGTGTTAGCTCCTTCTTCAATGCCTCCAGCTTCTTCTGCAAAAGCCTGATGAGGGGAATGACCTGACTCAGGCTGGCAGTGTCTGAACTGACTTCACGTGTGGCAAGTTCAAAGGGCATCAGAACCTTGCACAACGTTGAAATCATTCTCCACTGCACTTGAGACAGGTGCATTCCATCTCCTATATCGTGCTCAATTGTATAGGCTTGAATGGCCTTTTGCTGCTCCTCCAACCTCTGAAGCATATAGAGGGTTGAATTCCACCTCGTTACCACTTCTTGCTTCAGATGATGGCAGGGCAGGTTCAGTAGTTTTTGGTGGTGCTCCAGTCTTCTGTACGTGGTGCCTGTACGCCGAAAGTGTCCCGCAATTTTTCTGGCCACCGACAGCATCTCTTGCACGCCCCTGTCGTTTTTTTAAAAATTCTGCACCACCAAATTCAAGGTATGTGCAAAACATGGGACGTGCTGGAATTTGCCCATATTTAATCCACACACAATATTGCTGGCGTTGTCCGATGCCACAAATCCACAGGAGAGTCCAATTGGGGTAAGCCATTCCGCGATGATCTTCCTCAGTTGCCGTAAGAGGTTTTCAGCTGTGTGCGTATTCTGGAAAGCGGTGATACAAAGCGTAGCCTGCCTAGGAAAGAGTTGGCGTTTGCGAGATGCTGCTACTGGTGCCGCCGCTGCTGTTCTTGCGGCGGGAGTCCATACATCTACCCAGTGGGCTGTCACAGTCATATAGTCCTGACCCTGCCCTGCTCCACTTGTCCACATGTCCGTGGTTAAGTGGACATTGGGTACAACTGCATTTTTTAGGACACTGGTGAGTCTTTTTCTGACGTCCGTGTACATTCTCGGTATCGCCTGCCTAGAGAAGTGGAACCTAGATGGTATTTGGTAACGGGGGCACACTGCCTCAATAAATTGTCTAGTTCCCTGTGAACTAACGGCGGATACCGGACGCACGTCTAACACCAACATAGTTGTCAAGGACTCAGTTATCCGCTTTGCAGTAGGATGACTGCTGTGATATTTCATCTTCCTCGCAAAGGACTGTTGAACAGTCAATTGCTTACTGGAAGTAGTACAAGTGGGCTTACGACTTCCCCTCTGGGATGACCATCGACTCCCAGCGGCAACAACAGCAGCGCCAGCAGCAGTAGGCGTTACACGCAAGGATGCATCGGAGGAATCCCAGGCAGGAGAGGACTCGTCAGACTTGCCAGTGACATGGCCTGCAGGACTATTGGCATTCCTGGGGAAGGAGGAAATTGACACTGAGGGAGTTGGTGGGGTGGTTTGCGTGAGCTTGGTTACAAGAGGAAGGGATTTACTGGTCAGTGGACTGCTTCCGCTGTCACCCAAAGTTTTTGAACTTGTCACTGACTTATTATGAATGCGCTGCAGGTGACGTATAAGGGAGGATGTTCCGAGGTGGTTAACGTCCTTACCCCTACTTATTACAGCTTGACAAAGGGAACACACGGCTTGACACCTGTTGTCCGCATTTCTGGTGAAATACCTCCACACCGAAGAGCTGATTTTTTTGGTATTTTCACCTGGCATGTCAACGGCCATATTCCTCCCACGGACAACAGGTGTCTCCCCGGGTGCCTGACTTAAACAAACCACCTCACCATCAGAATCCTTCTGGTCAATTTCCTCCCCAGCGCCAGCAACACCCATATCCTCCTCATCCTGGTGTACTTCAACACTGACATCTTCAATCTGACTATCAGGAACTGGACTGCGGGTGCTCCTTCCAGCACTTGCAGGGGGCATGCAAATAGTGGAAGGCGCATGCTCTTCACGTCCAGTGTTGGGAAGGTCAGGCATCGCAAACGACACAATTGGACTCTCCTTGTGGATTTGGGATTTCAAAGAACGCACAGTTCTTTGCGGTGCTTTTGCCAGCTTGAGTCTTTTCAGTTTTCTAGCGAGAGGCTGAGTGCTTCCATCCTCATGTGAAGCTGAACCACTAGCCATGAACATAGGCCAGGGCCTCAGCCGTTCCTTGCCACTCCGTGTGGTAAATGGCATATTGGCAAGTTTACGCTTCTCCTCCGACAATTTTATTTTAGGTTTTGGAGTCCTTTTTTTTCTGATATTTGGTGTTTTGGATTTGACATGCTCTGTACTATGACATTGGGCATCGGCCTTGGCAGACGACGTTGCTGGCATTTCATCGTCTCGGCCATGACTAGTGGCAGCAGCTTCAGCACGAGGTGGAAGTGGATCTTGATCTTTCCCTAATTTTGGAACCTCAACTTTTTTGTTCTCCATATTTTATAGGCAGAACTAAAAGGCACCTCAGGTAAACAATGGAGATGGATGGATTGGATACTAGTATACAATTATGGACGGACTGCCACGGTTCGGTGGTATAAAAAAACCATGGTTAGGTGGTATATATTGTAATACAATTATGGATGGACGGACTGCCTGCCGAGTGCCGACATAGAGGTAGCCACAGCCGTGAACTACCGCACTGTACACTGGTTGATAAAGAGATAGTAGTATACTCGTAACAACTAGTATGACACTATGACGGTATAAAGAATGAAAAAAAAACCACGGTTAGGTGGTATATATTATAATACAATTATGGATGGACGGACTGCCTGCCGACTGCCGACACAGAGGTAGCCACAGCCGTGAACTACCGCACTGTACACTGGTTGATAAAGAGATAGTAGTATACTCGTAACAACTAGTATGACACTATGACGGTATAAAGAATGAAAAAAAAACCACGGTTAGGTGGTATATATTATAATACAATTATGGATGGATGGACGGACTGCCTGCCGACTGCCGACACAGAGGTAGCCACAGCCGTGAACTACCGCACTGTACACTGGTTGATAAAGAGATAGTAGTATACTCGTAACAACTAGTATGACACTATGACGGTATAAAGAATGAAAAAAAAACCACGGTTAGGTGGTATATATTATAATAATACAATTATGGATGGACGGACTGCCTGCCGAGTTCCGACACAGAGGTAGCCACAGCCGTGAACTACCGCACTGTACACTGGTTGATAAAGAGATAGTAGTATACTCGTAACAACTAGTATGACTGACTATGACGGTATAAAGAATGAAAAAAAAACCACGGTTAGGTGGTATATATTGTAATACAATTATGGATGGACGGACTGCCTGCCGAGTTCCGACACAGAGGTAGCCACAGCCGTGAACTACCGCACTGTACACTGGTTGATAAAGAGATAGTAGTATACTCGTAACAACTAGTATGACTGACTATGACGGTATAAAGAATGAAAAAAAAAACACGGTTAGGTGGTATATATTGTAATACAATTATGGATGGACGGACTGCCTGCCGAGTTCCGACACAGAGGTAGCCACAGCCGTGAACTACCG
The DNA here is from genome assembly GCF_028390025.1 of Pseudophryne corroboree. Taxonomy (NCBI): domain Eukaryota; kingdom Metazoa; phylum Chordata; class Amphibia; order Anura; family Myobatrachidae; genus Pseudophryne; species Pseudophryne corroboree. The sequence goes on from NC_086449.1 coordinate 98,446,441, forward strand.
CACTGTACACTGGTTGATAAAGAGATAGTAGTATACTCGTAACAACTAGTATGACTGACTATGACGGTATAAAGTATGAAAAAAAAAACACGGTTAGGTGGTATATATTATAATACAATTATGGATGGACGGACTGCCTGCCGACTGCCGACACAGAGGTAGCCACAGCCGTGAACTACCGCACTGTACACTGGTTGATAAAGAGATAGTAGTATACTCGTAACAACTAGTATGACACTATGACGGTATAAAGAATGAAAAAAAAACCACGGTTAGGTGGTATATATTATAATACAATTATGGATGGACGGACTGCCTGCCGACTGCCGACACAGAGGTAGCCACAGCCGTGAACTACCGCACTGTACACTGGTTGATAAAGAGATAGTAGTATACTCGTAACAACTAGTATGACACTATGACGGTATAAAGAATGAAAAAAAAACCACGGTTAGGTGGTATATATTATAATACAATTATGGATGGACGGACTGCCTGCCGAGTGCCGACACAGAGGTAGCCACAGCCGTGAACTACCGCACTGTACACTGGTTGATAAAGAGATAGTAGTATACTCGTAACAACTAGTATGACTGACTATGACGGTATAAAGAATGAAAAAAAAACCACGGTTAGGTGGTATATATTATAATACAATTATGGATGGACGGACTGCCTGCCGACTGCCGACACAGAGGTAGCCACAGCCGTGAACTACCGCACTGTACACTGGTTGATAAAGAGATAGTAGTATACTCGTAACAACTAGTATGACACTATGACGGTATAAAGAATGAAAAAAAAACCACGGTTAGGTGGTATATATTATAATACAATTATGGATGGACGGACTGCCTGCCGACTGCCGACACAGAGGTAGCCACAGCCGTGAACTACCGCACTGTACACTGGTTGATAAAGAGATAGTAGTATACTCGTAACAACTAGTATGACACTATGACGGTATAAAGAATGGAAAAAAAACCACGGTTAGGTGGTATATATTATAATAATACAATTATGGATGGACGGACTGCCTGCCGACTGCCGACACAGAGGTAGCCACAGCCGTGAACTACCGCACTGTACACTGGTTGATAAAGAGATAGTAGTATACTCGTAACAACTAGTATGACTATGACGACGGTATAAAGAAAGAAAAAAAAATACCACGGTTAGGTGGTATATAATTATACAATTATGGATGGACGGACTGCCTGCCGAGTGCCGACTGCCGACACAGAGGTAGCCACAGCCGTGAACTACCGCACTGTACTGTGTCTGCTGCTAATATAGACTGGTTGATAAAGAGATAGTATACAACAATATACTACTATACTGGTGGTCAGGCACTGGTCACCACTAGTCACACTGGCAGTGGCACTCCTGCAGCAAAAGTGTGCACTGTTTAATTTTAAATTAATATAATATTATGTACTCCTGGCTCCTGCTATAACAACCTGCAGTGCTCCCCAGTCTCCCCCACAATTATTATAAGCTTTTATACATTGATGTGCAGCACACTGGGCTGAGCTGAGTGCACACAGACTGAGTCACACTGTGTGACTGCTGTGTATCGTTTTTTTCAGGCAGAGAACGGATATAGCAGAGAACGGATATATTAAATAAAAGTTAACTTAACAACAACTGCACTGGTCACTGTGGTAAACTCTGTCTGCACAATCTCTCTCTCTCTCTCTCTCTTCTAATCTATTCTAATGGAGAGGACGCCAGCCACGTCCTCTCCCTATCAATCTCAATGCACGTGTGAAAATGGCGGCGACGCGCGGCTCCTTATATAGAATCCGAGTCTCGCGAGAATCCGACAGCGTCATGATGACGTTCGGGCGCGCTCGGGTTAACCGAGCAAGGCGGGAAGATCCGAGTCGCTCGGACCCGTGAAAAAAAAAGTGAAGTTCGTGCGGGTTCGGATTCAAAGAAACCGAACCCGCTCATCTCTAATATATTATAATACAATTATGGTTGGACGGACTGCCTGCCGAGTGCCGACACAGAGGTAGCCACAGCCGTGAACTACCGCACTGTACACTGGTTGATAAAGAGATAGTAGTATACTCGTAACAACTAGTATGACGACGGTATAAAGAATGAAAAAAAAACCACGGTTAGGTGGTATATAATACAATTATGGTTGGACGGACTGCCTGCCGAGTGCCGACACAGAGGTAGCCACAGCCGTGAACTACCGCACTGTACACTGGTTGATAAAGAGATAGTAGTATACTCGTAACAACTAGTATGACGACGGTATAAAGAATGAAAAAAAAACCACGGTTAGGTGGTATATATTATAATACAATTATGGTTGGACGGACTGCCTGCCGAGTGCCGACACAGAGGTAGCCACAGCCGTGAACTACCGCACTGTACACTGGTTGATAAAGAGATAGTAGTATACTCGTAACAACTAGTATGACGACGGTATAAAGAATGAAAAAAAAACCACGGTTAGGTGGTATATATTATAATACAATTATGGATGGACGGACTGCCTGCCGAGTGCCGACACAGAGGTAGCCACAGCCGTGAACTACCGCACTGTACACTGGTTGATAAAGAGATAGTAGTATACTCGTAACAACTAGTATGACGACGGTATAAAGAATGAAAAAAAAACCACGGTTAGGTGGTATATATTATAATACAATTATGGTTGGACGGACTGCCTGCCGAGTGCCGACACAGAGGTAGCCACAGCCGTGAACTACCGCACTGTACACTGGTTGATAAAGAGATAGTAGTATACTCGTAACAACTAGTATGACGACGGTATAAAGAATGGAAAAAAAACCACGGTTAGGTGGTATATATTATAATACAATTATGGATGGACGGACTGCCTGCCGAGTGCCGACACAGAGGTAGCCACAGCCGTGAACTACCGCACTGTACACTGGTTGATAAAGAGATAGTAGTATACTCGTAACAACTAGTATGACGACGGTATAAAGAATGAAAAAAAAACCACGGTTAGGTGGTATATAATACAATTATGGTTGGACGGACTGCCTGCCGAGTGCCGACACAGAGGTAGCCACAGCCGTGAACTACCGCACTGTACACTGGTTGATAAAGAGATAGTAGTATACTCGTAACAACTAGTATGACGACGGTATAAAGAATGAAAAAAAAACCACGGTTAGGTGGTATATATTATAATACAATTATGGATGGACGGACTGCCTGCCGAGTGCCGACACAGAGGTAGCCACAGCCGTGAACTACCGCACTGTACTGTGTCTGCTGCTAATATAGACTGGTTGATAAAGAGATAGTATACAATACTACTAATATACTGGTGGTCAGGCACTGGTCACCACTAGTCACACTGGCAGTGGCACTCCTGCAGCAAAAGTGTGCACTGTTTAATTTTAATATAATATTATTTATCATGTACTCCTGGCTCCTGCTATAACAACCTGCAGTGCTCCCCAGTCTCCCCCACAATTATAAGCTTTATATACAATACATTGATGTGCAGCACACTGGGCTGAGCAGTGCACACAGACTGAGTCACTGTGTGACTGTGTATCGTTTTTTTCAGGCAGAGAACGGATATATTAAATAAAACAAACAACTGCACTGTCTCTGGTGGTCACTGGTCACTGTGGTCGTCAGTCACTAAACTCTGTCTGCACTCTCTTCTAATCTACAGTATCACAGCAATCTCTCTCTCTCTCTTCTAAATCTAATCTAAATGGAGAGGACGCCAGCCACGTCCTCTCCCTATCAATCTCAATGCACGTGTGAAAATGGCGGCGACGCGCGGCTCCTTATATAGAATCCGAGTCTCGCGAGAATCCGACAGCGTCATGATGACGTTCGGGCGCGCTCGGGTTAACCGAGCAAGGCGGGAAGATCCGAGTCGCTCGGACCCGTGAAAAAAAAAGTGAAGTTCGTGCGGGTTCGGATTCAAAGAAACCGAACCCGCTCATCTCTAGTTAAAAGGGGGACTGGCTGCCGTAATGTGTAAAAAGGGGTACTGGCTGCCGCAATGTGTAAAAAGGGGGACTGGCTGCCGTAATGTGTAAAAAGGGGGACTGGCTGCCGCAATGTGTAAAAAGGGGGCCTGGCTGCCGCAATGTGTAAAAAGGGGGACTGGCTGCCGTAATGTGTAAAAAAGGGGGACTGGCTGCCGCAATGTGTAAAAAGGGGGACACCGTCTGCCGTAATATGTAAAAAGGGGCCTGGCTGCTGCAATGTGTATAAAGGGGGACACCGTCTGCCGTAATGTGTAAAAACGCGGACGCTGTCTGCTGTAATGTGTAAAAGGGGACGCTGTCTGCCGTAATGTTAAAAAAGGGGACGCTGTCTGCTGTAATGTGTAAAAAAGGGGGACGCTGTCTGCCGTAATGTGTAAAAAAGGGGACGCTGTCTGCCGTAATGTGTAAAAAAGGGGACGCTGTCTTGCGTAATGTGTAAAAAGGGGACGCTGTCTGCCGTAATGTGTAAAAAGGGGGCCTGGCTGCCGTAATGTGTAAAAAGGGGGACTGGCTGCCGCAATGTGTAAAAAGGGGGCCTGGCTGCCGCAATGTGTAAAAAGGGGGACTGGCTGCCGTAATGTGTAAAAAGGGGGGACTGGCTGCCGCAATGTGTAAAAAGGGGGACACCGTCTGCCGTAATATGTAAAAAGGGGGCCTGGCTGCTGCAATGTGTATAAAGGGGGACACCGTCTGCCGTAATGTGTAAAAACGCGGACGCTGTCTGCTGTAATGTGTAAAAAGGGGACGCTGTCTGCCGTAATGTTAAAAAAAGGGGACGCTGTCTGCTGTAATGTGTAAAAAAGGGGGACGCTGTCTGCCGTAATGTGTAAAAAAGGGGACGCTGTCTGCCGTAATGTGTAAAAAAGGGGACGCTGTCTTGCGTAATGTGTAAAAAGGGGACGCTGTCTGCCGTAATGTGTAAAAAGGGGGCCTGGCTGCCGTAATGTGTAAAAAGGGGGACTGGCTGCCGCAATGTGTAAAAAGGGGGCCTGGCTGCCGCAATGTGTAAAAAGGGGGACTGGCTGCCGTAATGTGTAAAAAGGGGGGACTGGCTGCCGCAATGTGTAAAAAGAGGGACACCGTCTGCCGTAATATGTAAAAAGGGGGCCTGGCTGCTGCAATGTGTATAAAGGGGGACACCGTCTGCCGTAATGTGTAAAAACGCGGACGCTGTCTGCTGTAATGTGTAAAAAGGGGACGCTGTCTGCCGTAATGTTAAAAAAGGGGACGCTGTCTGCTGTAATGTGTAAAAAAGGGGGACGCTGTCTGCCGTAATGTGTAAAAAAGGGGACGCTGTCTGCCGTAATGTGTAAAAAAGGGGACGCTGTCTTGCGTAATGTGTAAAAAGGGGACGCTGTCTGCCGTAATGTGTAAAAAGGGGGCCTGTCTGCTGTAATGTGTAAAAAGGGGGATGCTGTCTGCTGTAATGTATAAAAGGGGCTCTACCTGGTGTAGTGGCGCTACTGTGCAGCGTAATTTGAATAATGGAAACTACTGTGCACCGTAGTATGAATTGCTATTATTTTGTGGCCACGCCCCTTCCCCATTAAGTCACGCCCCTATATATTTTTCACGCACCTACGGCGCAAACTGCCCCTGTCTTACATGGGGGGGCACCAGAGGCGTAGCTAGAGTTTTCGGAGCCCAAGGGCAAGATGGAAAATGGCGCCCCCGCCCCCCAAAAAAACAAAAAACAAAAATAAAAACACAAAAAGAAGGATCTGCGCGCGCCAAAAAACTGGGCGTGGCCACACACCAGAAGGGGTGTGGCCACGCTCCAGAAGGGGTGTGGCCACTGAAAATGGCCCACGGTGCCAGTTACATTGCCCCACAGTGCCACATACAATGCCCCACAGTGCCGGATACATGCCCCACAGTGCCAGTTACATTGCCCCACAGTGCCGGATACATGCCCCACAGTGCCGTATACATGCCCCACAGTGCCAGATACATTGCCCCACAGTGCCAGATACATGCCCCACTCAGTGCCAGATACATGCCCACAGTGCCAGTTACATTGCCCCACAGTGCCGGATACATGCCACACAGTGCCTTATACATGCCCCACTGTGCCAGATACATTGCCCCACAGTGCCAGATACATTGCCCCACTCAGTGCCAGATACATGCCCCACAGTGCCAGTTACATTGCCCCACAGTGCCAGTTACATTGCCCTACAGTGCCAGTTACATTGCCCCACAGTGCCAGATACATTGCCCCACAGTGCCAGATACATGCCCCACTCAGTGCCAGATACATGCCCCACAGTGCTAGTTACATTGCCCACAGTGCCAGTTACATTGCCCCACTGTGCCAGTTACATTGCCCCACAGTGCCAGATACATGCCCCACAGTGCCAGATACATGCCCCACAGTGCCAGTTACATGCCCCACAGTGCCAGGCCCCACTCAGTGCCAGTTACATGCCCCATTTGGTGCCAGATACATGCCCCACTGTGCCGCCGCCGCCGACCCCCTCCCCCCCCCGGTCATTCACCGCCCGCCTTGTTGTTGATATGTGAGGGGAGGAGAGCGCAGCGCAGCGCCTCTCCGTCCCCTCACCGCTCCAGGTCTCCAGCGGCTGTCTGGCGCCGGTTCGCTAGCCAATCAGAGCTCGCGGACCGGCAGCCAATCAGGTACCGGTCTGCAAGTTCTGATTGGCTAACGCCGGAGACCGGTGCTGTGCTAGTGCTGATAGCGGCGGTGAGGGGAGGGAGAGACGCTGCGCTCTCCTCCCCTCACATTTAGGGTTGACGGGGGCGAGTGGGGCATGTTGCCCTGGCCGCCGGCGGCGCCCCCCTCTCCTGGGCCTGCCAAAGCGCCCAGGGCATGTGCCCCACTTGCCCTACCCTAGATACGCCTCTGGGGGGCACCAATGTCGTTTCTTGCACACAGTGCTAAAATGCCTAGTTACTGCACTGGCAGAGGGAGTTAGATTTGGTGGGTTATTTTGTTTCTGTGCAGGGTAAGTACTGGCTGCTTTATTTTTACACTGCAATTTAGATTTCAGTTTGAACACACCCCACTCTCTCTGCACATGTTATATCTGTCACACCTGCAGTGCACATGGGGGGTAATTCTGAGTTGATCGCAGCATCAAATTTGTTAGCAGTTGGGTAAAACCATGTGCACTGCAAGGGGGGGGGGGGGGGGGGGCAGATATAGCATTTGCAGAGAGAGTTGATTTGGGTGGGTTATTTTGTTTCTGTGCAGGGTGAATACTGGCTGCTTTATATTTACACTGCAATTTAGATTTCAGTTTGAACACACCCGACCCCACCCAAATCCCCAAATCTCTCTCTGCAAATGTTATATCTGCCACACCTGCAGTGCAAATGGTTTTTCCCAACTGCTAACAAATTTGCTGCTGCGATCGACTCGGAATTAGACCCGCCTACTGGGAGTGAATCTTAGCTTATCAAAATTGCGAACGAAAGATTAGCAGAATTGTGAATAGACACTTCTTAGCAGTTTCTGAGTAGCTCCAGACTTACTCGGCATCTGCGATCAGTTCAGTCAGTTTCGTTCCTGGTTTGACGTCACAAACACACCCAGCGTTCGCCCAGACACTCCTCCGTTTCTCCAGCCACTCCCGCGTTTTTCCCAGAAACGGTAGCGTTTTTGCACACACACCCATAAAACGGCCTGTTTCCGCCCAGAAACACCCACTTCCTGTCAATCACATTACGATCACCAGAACAAAGAAAAAACCTCGTAATGCCGTGAGTAAAATACCTAACTGCATAGCAAATTTACTTGGCGCAGTCGCACTGCGGACATTGCGCATGCGCATTAGCGACTAATCGCTCCGTTGCGAGAAAAAAATAACGAGCGAACAACTCGGAATGACCCCCAATGTGCACTGCAGGTGTGGCAGATATAACGTGCAGGGAGAGTTAGATTTGGGTGGGTTATATTGTTTCTGTGCAGGGTAAATACTGACTGCTTTATTTTTACACTGCAATTTAGATTTCAGTTTGAACACACACCACCCAAATCTAACTCTCTCTGCACATGTTATATTTAGGCTAAAATAAGCATAACTTACATTGTGAGATGTCATATCAGCTGATACAGTTTATATTTGAGCTTCCTACAATACAGTGACCTTCTACCAAAGCTGAGTGACATCACAAAGGTTGTTTGTGATGTAACCAAGTCACATGATCATCCTACTGAGGTGAAAAATCACTTCCTGCCTGCATTATACCATTGCTTTCTATCTATATATAATCTTTCTATCCAAGGCCAGATTTACAATGGGACTACAGCTCCTACTTTGACATATTTATCGAGACTTTGGTGCTGATAGTGTAGGGAAATGTACATGCCCATATGGCTCTTTCCACACCCACACCACACTAGTCACAGCTCCTCTGCGTATCACTATAGGCACTTGATCATTTCAGTTTCAGGCCCATGTGAAATCCGGCCCTGCTACTGGAAACTAATTGTTTGCTGGGCACACTCATGCGTCTCTTGTCCACATGCACAAAATACATTGTTGCATGTAAATATATTAAAATTGTATTACACAGATGGAGACTGTGCATTTATGGGGTGCTTCCTGTTGTGTGGGCGGATTCAGAGCATCTTCTATGGAGCATGAATGGAGAAAGGGATGGGGATGGAGAGCTTAGTCATTCATTCTCTGACAGTGGCACACACTAGGCCACTCCCCGGACATATTATAGGTGGGTCGACAGGGCAGTAGCCCAGGTCCCCCACACTGTCACAAACGGTGGACAAGTGTCTGATGCACCCCTGCAGTCAATGTCCTTTTCCTATTTAACATTCATGTGCATTGTGAACCATGGTTTAAAAAGGGCACACACCATAATTTCAACTGCATGACTGCAATTTGTTGCTTTTAGAACACAAATCCTGCAAAACTATAAGACTGTAAGCCTATCAAAGTTATAGGGTGCTTGTGTCTGAGGCCAATAGATTGTAAATGATATCTGTAGGATAATCTCTACTTGCTAATGCTGTGCAGACTTACTACAATCGGTCTGAATAAGACGTGCAATATTTATTTTTGATTTATACTTGTTCCATTATCAGACGCAGTTTCAGTGCTCCTCTATCTCTTCCCCACTGATACTGAAAGAGAGCTAAATGACCCAATTTTTAGATCCGGTGGGAGCTCCCCTGAAGTGAGCTATATCACAATTCTGGGGTAAACCTTGGTTATCTTCATTCTTCCCATGAAGAGAATATTGCACCTGTAGACTACAGATAATGGGGGTTATTCAGAGTGGTTTGCCAACCCAAAAAGTTAACAATCGGGCAAAACCATGTTACACTGCAGGTGGAGCAGATGTAACATGTGCAGAGAGAGTTAGATTTGGGTGGGGTGTGATGAAACTGACATCTAAATTGCAGTGTAAGAATAAAGCAGTCAGTATTTACCCTGCACAGAAACAATAACCCCCCCAAATCTAACTCTCTCTGTACGTTACATCTGCCACACCAGCAGTGCACATGGTTTTGCCCAATTTCTAACTTCTTTGGTTTGCGAAAAACTTTGAATAACCGCCAATGACGCCACACCAATAGTGCACCAGTGGGCCGCATTTCAGCCTTATTTCTTTGTCCCGGGTACTGTTAAGTGGGTAAGCATTGTACAAATAGATTAATATCTTCATAAAGAAGGTTAAATATTAATTATATATTAAATCACCATAAAGATCTTCAGCAATTTGAAATAATAAATTGAATAAATCTACCACACACTGATTGGGACATGATATGCAGGGGAGAAACATCAGCATTCAACATCTAAGAGAGTCAACCCTGGAGTATATTGATTTGGGGGGGATTCCTGTAAGTACTGGATTTTTCCTTTGGATAGTGCTAGCAAGCCTTTTTCTGGGGGCAAATACAGGTTCAAAAAGACTAAGAGGAATTCTACTGATACAAATACTGGAGCAATTCCATTCATATTTCTTCTTTCCTGGATGCCTCGATTGAATAAATAAATTGCAATATTGTGAGTCACAATACAAGATGGTATCCGAACTCCAGGTCGACACACCTTTGGTCGACACACCTTTGGTCGACATGGACAAAAGCTTGACAGGAACAAGGTCGACATGGACAAAAGGTCGACAAGAGTTTTTGACTTTTTTTTTTTTTTTTTTTCATTTTTGAACTTTTTCATACTTTTTCACACGTGGACTATGATCGGGGCACCTTGCCCAAAGCATGGCGAGCAAAGCGAGCCATGCGAGGGGACGCAGTGTACTAATTGGGGTTCCCGGTCACGCTACGAAGAAAACGACACCCAAAAAACTTTAAAAACTCATGTTGACCTTTTTCCATGTCGACCTTATTCATGTCGACCTTTTGTCCATGTCGACCTTTTGTCCATGTTGACCTAAGGTGTGTCGACCAATTGGTGTCCACCTAAGGTGTGTCGACCTTTTTGGTGTCGACCTGGAGTCCCAGACCCATACAAGATTACCTACTAGCTACTAGTGTGAGGTGAAGTTTTGCGTGTGAGTTGTTACGTTATTACCATTGGGAGGTACTGGACCATCCTCCCTACAGCCCTAACCTGGCACCCAGTGATTTCTATCTCTTTGACCCATTGAAGAAGAACCCAAATCTAACTCTCTCTGCACATGTTACATCTGCCCCACCTGCACTGCACATGGTTTTGCCCATTAGAGAAAAAGTTTGCTGTTGCAATCAGGTCTGAATTAGGCCCAAGATTCTTAAGCTTCCAGCTTTCATCTACTTCTGGCAAGAAGCGATTAATCCAGGTGTCAGGTATACTCCAATGCAAGAGCAGCAGCATTTTCCAGATACAGTCCACATACAGCCCTTTCTGTTGGAATATGTGTGTACAGGCGGTGATAGTATGGCAGAGTGAGTGTACACACCAGCAGCAGGGCCATCTTAACATATAGGCCCACTGCTCAGGAAAATACAATAAGAATCCACTGTGCCACCAATAGCAGCTGGTAAAGGGGTGTCAATCCCTAGCATTAAGTAATATTACAAAAGTGAGTAGTATACCAGCGCTGCTGCTTAATTGTTACCAGTATAAGTAGTTAAAAATGGATGGATAGGATTAAAAATTCTAACAGAAATTTCTTAACATAGAGCATAGAGATAGAGCCAGCAAACTATGACTATTGGTATCACCCCCACTTATGTGAATGTAATAGTAATAGGACTTTTAACATCTCCCAGAACTGTTTCAACCAAGTAATTTGGTAGGATAATACCCACATGCAGATAGTTCATGGCGGTCCCTTGACAAATGTATGCAGATTTGCCAAATATTAAAGGTCCACTTTACATTCTGTAGGTGACGGCAGACTGGTGTAGTTGGAGATATGGCTCATGCCAAAATGTAGGTAAGATAAATTCCAAAAGTAGATTCCAGTGGGTGGTGACTGGAGTCAGTTTGCTGGCACAGGCTTAATGCGTTTCTCCGGGCAGGTAAGCACCAGTTTCCTCAGAAGCACCCACACTGTCCACGTGGGCATCTGCCCCCTCCACCTACACACTTCACATGGGCCTCTGAGCCCCCTCTACTCCCAATCTGTGCCTTGGGCCCCATGATTACTAAGAGCAGCCCTCATAAAAAAAGAAAAGAAAAAATGAAGGATTGGGACTGTTTAAGAAGAAACTTTAGCTACTCAGATCAGAGGCTGAAGTAAAGTTATAGTAGATGCTAGACCAGGCATTCCCAACCACGGTCCTCAAGGCACACCAACAGTGCAGGTTTTAGTGATATCCAGGCTGCAGCACAGATGGTTAAATCCAAATAACTGATCTACTAATTAAGTCACCTGTGCTGAAGCCTTGATATCACTAAAACCTGCACTGTTAGTGTGTCTTGAGGACCGTGGTTGGGAATGCCTGTGCTAGACCATTACGTTCGGAGCTTGTTAATCTCACAGTTCACAATGGGATGACTACATTGATCGGTTACACACTGGGTGATTTTGAGCTGAAAGCAGGTCACTTTTGGTGTTTTGAGCTTCTTTCAGCTCAAAACCACCCAGTGTATATGCCCAAACGATGAGCGGTGAGCGCTGATGCGCACTCCCGCTTCATCGCCAGCGGCCGCCGTTCATCTATGAACGGCGGGGTGAGCGGCTTTCCATAGCGTCCTGCTATGGAAAGCCGCTCACCCCCGCTGACATCGCTGGGCAGGGGATGAAAGCACGCTTTTCAGCCCAGCGATGTCAGCGATCATCGCCATGCATTCACGCTGTGCAAAAACGCCCAGTGTATATGCACCTTCAGTACTGACTGCAGGAGAGATCTCCAGTATCTTATGAGTTACAGGGTTTATAAAGAGCAGCAATCGTTAATGTTTCTGTTATCAACTGAAATTGTCAGTTTAAGGGATTTAAATGTTTCATAATTATTTCACTTAATGTGAGATTGCAGATGACAATAGTCATTGCTCCAAAGAAGTGTGCTTAACTGGACAATTGCTCATATGCAGGGCTGCCACAAACACCAGTGTGAAGTGCTGGAACAGACCAACTGATGCAGCAAACATTTACTAGTATGGTCATAGGTCAATAGAATGGGCCTTTAGTGAAGAACTAAGGGCAGCTGTAATGGAATTTTCCATAGATGTGCGGCGGGCACTTTTCGTGTTTTGTGTTTTGGTTTTGGTTCTGGTTCTATGCTCGTGTTTTGGATCTGGATTGGTTTTGCCAATACCACCCTTTCGTGTTTTGGTTTTGGTTTTGGATCTGGATGATTTTTTGGGGGGGAAACCCATAAAAACAGCTAAAATCACAGAATGTGGGAGTAATTTAACATCAATAACATTCATTTTACATTCATTTCCAGTCTATTCTGAACAGCTCAAACCTCACAATATTGTTTTTAGGCCCAAAAGGTTGCAATGATGGAGCTGTATGACTAAGCTAAGCGACACAAGTGTGCAGCACAAACACCTGGCACATCTAGGAGTGGCACTGCAGTGTCAGACAGGATGGCAGATATAATAAAAAGGCCCCAAACAACACATGATGCAAAGAAGTAAAAGAGGTGCAATGAGGTAGCTGTATGACTAAGCTAAGCGACATAAGTGTGCGGCACAAACACCTGGCCCATCTAGGAGTGGCACTGTAGTGTCAAGACAGGAGGGCAGATATAACAAAAAGGCCCCAAACAGCACATCATGCAAAGATGTAAAAGATGTGCAATGAAGTAGCTGTATGTCTAAGCTAAGCGACACAAATGTGCGGCACAAACACCTGGTCCATCTAGGAGTGGCACTGCAGTGGCAAACAGGATGACACTTAAAAAAAACTAGTCCCCAAACAGCACATCATGCAAAGAAGTAAAAGAGGTGCAATGAGGTAGCTGCATTACTAAGCTAAGCGACACAAGTGTGCGGCACAAACACCTGGCCCATCTAGGAGTGGCACTGCAGGATGGCACTACTCAAAAAGTAGGACCCAAATAGCACATCATGCAAAGAAGAAAAAGAGGTGTAATGAGGTAGCTGTATGACCAAGCTTAGCAACACAAGTGTACGGCACAAACATCATGGGTTGTGCTGGAATATACCCAGATGTAAAACATGCACAATATTGGTGGCACAGGAGAGCGTGCCCCTAAACCACACACGCATGGCAAAGCCTGTCAAATTAATTTGGATAATAATAACCCTTTTATTTAGAGCTATTATAATAATATGCAGCACAGGCGAACGTACCCCTATACCACACAGGGCAAACCCTGTAAAAATTATTTGGATTAAATATTAATAACTCCTTTAAATGGAGTAAATAATATACAGCACAGGTCAGTACCACTGGACTTATACAGCAGTACCACTGGACTGGATTTATACAGCAGTATCACTGGAATTATATGCCAGTACCACTGGAATTATACGGCAGTATCACTGGACTTATACTGCAGTACCACTGGACTGGATTTATGTGGCAGTATCACTGGATTTATACGCCAGTACCACTGGACTTATACGGCAGTACCACTGGACATATACGGCAGTATCACTGGATATATACGGCAGTATTACTGGACTGGATTTATACGCCAGTACCACTGGATTTATATGCCAGTACCACTGGACATATATGGCAGTATCACTGGATTTATATTGCAGTACTACTGGACATATACGGTAGTATCACTGGACATATACGGAAGTACCACTGGACATATACAGCAGCACCGGGACACCACCACTGTACTGATGCAGGACAACACAGCACCACTGCAATGGACTGGATTTATACAGCAGCACTGGACATATGGCAGCAGAGGACACCACCACTGTGACTGGACTGATGCAGCACAATACACCACCACTGAACTGATGCAGCACAACACAGCACCACTGGACTAGACTTATACAGCAGCACTGCTTTAATGCTAATTTTGTTTAGGGGGCAGTGGATAAAACAGCTCTCATTCCATTGCAAACCACCGTCCTTCCACATTATGTGACATGTATAGTAGAGTACAGATGTAGACGGACGCATATGGAAATGGATTAGTGTGTGCGCTTAGGGGATCATAAAAAATATGGTGTTTTATATGGGACATATTCATTGGTTTATTGCTAATTTTGCAGTGGGGCGGTGGATAAAACAGATGTCATTCCATACCAAAACGCCATCATTCCTTATTATGTGACATGTATAGTAGGGTATTGATCTTCGCGGACGAATATGGAAAAGGATTAGTGTGTGCGCTTAGGGGATCATCGAAAAATCGGGGGTTTTATATGGGACATATGCACTGCTTTAATGCTAATTTCTCTGACGTCCTAAGTGGATGCTGGGACTCCGTAAGGACCATGGGGATTAGCGGCTCCGCAGGAGACTGGGAACAACTAAAGAAAGTTTTAGGACTACCTGGTGTGCACTGGCTCCTCCCACTAAGACCCTCCTCCAGACCTCTGTTAGATTCTTGTGCCCGGCTGAGCTGGATGCACACTAGGGGCTCTCCTGAGCTCCTAGAAAGAAAGTATATTTAGGTTTTTTTATTTTACAGTGAGATCTGCTGGCAACAGACTCACTGCAGCGAGGGACTAAGGGGAGAAGAAGCAAACCTACCTAACAGGTGGTAGTTTGGGCTTCTTAGGCTACTGGACACCATTAGCTCCAGAGGGATCGACCGCAGGACCCGACCTTGGTGTTCGTTCCCGAAGCCGCGCCGCCGTCCCCCTTACAGAGCCAGAAGCATGAAGAGTCCGGAAAATCGGCGGCAGAAGACTTCGGTCTTCACCAAGGTAGCGCACAGCACTGCAGCTGTGCGCCATTGCTCCTCATGTACACCTCACACTCCGGTCACTGATGGGTGCAGGGCGCTGGGGGGGGGGGGGGGGGGGGCGCCCTGAGGGCAATATATGACACCTTGGCTGGCAAATCTACATCATATATAGTCCTAGAGGCTATATAGATGTAAAATTACCCCTGCCAGTATTCCAGAAAAAGCGGGAGAAAGTCAGCCGAAAAAGGGGCGGGGCTTCTCCCTCAGCACACTGGCGCCATTTTTTCTTCACAGTGCAGCTGGAAGACAGCTCCCCAGGCTCTCCCCTGTAGTTTTCAGGCTCAAAGGGTTAAAAAGAGATGGGGGGCACTAAATTTAGGCGCAATATATGTATACAAGCAGCTATTGGGGGAAAAATCACTCAGTTATAGTGTTAATCCCTGCATTATATAGCGCTCTGGTGTGTGCTGGCATACTCTCTCTCTGTCTCCCCAAAGGACTTTGTGGGGTCCTGTCCTCAGTCAGAGCATTCCCTGTGTGTGTGCGGTGTGTCGGTACGGCTGTGTCGACATGTTGGATGAGGAAGGTTACGTGGAGGCGGAGCAGAGGCCGATAATTGGGATGTCGCCCCCTGTGGGGCCGACACCAGAGTGGATGGATAGGTGGAAGGTATTAACCGACAGTGTCAACTCCTTACATAAAAGGCTGGATGACGTAACAGCTGTGGGACAGCCGGCTTCTCAGCCCACGCCTGCCCAGGCGTCTCAAAGGCCATCAGGGGCTCAAAAAAACGCCCGTTACCTCAGATGGCAGACACAGATGTCGACACAGAGTCTGACTCCAGTGTCGACTAGGTTGAGGCATATACAAAATCCACTAGGAACATCCGTTACATGATCTCGGCAATGAAAAATGTGTTACGCATTTTCTGACATGAACCCAAGTACCACATAAAAGGGGTTTTATTTTTGGGGAGAAAAAGCAGCCAGTGTTTTGTTCCCCCATCAGATGAATGAATGAAGTGTGTAAAGAAGCGTGGGTTCCCCCGATAAGAAACTGGTAATTTCTAAAAAGTTACTGATGGCGTACCCTTTCCCGCCAGAGGATAGGTCACGTTGGGAGATATCCCTTAGGGTGGATAAGGCGCTCACACGTTTGTCAAAAAAGGTGGCACTGCCGTCTTAGGATACGGCCACCTTGAAGGAACCTGCTGATAAAAAGCAGGAGGCGATCCTGAAGTCTGTATATACACACTCAGGTTATATACTGAGACCTGCAATTGCCTCAGCATAAATAGTGCGGCTGCAGCGTGGTCTGATACCCTGTCAGATAATATTAATACTCTAAGACAGGGATAATATTTTGCTAACATAGAGCATATTAAAGACGTCGTCTTATATATATATAAAGGATGCACAGAGGGATATTTGCCGGCTGGCATCCAGAATTAATGCAATGTCCATTCTGCCAGGAGGGTATTAGAAACCCGGCAGTGGACAGGTGATGCTGCCTGTAAAAGGCACATGGAGATTCTGCCTTATAAGGGTGAGGAATTGTTTGGGGATGGTCTCTGGGACCTCGTATCCACAGCAACAGCTGGAAAGAAAAATTTTTACCTCAGGTTTCCTCACAGCCTAAGAAAGCACCGTATTTTCAGGTACAGTCCTTTCGGCTTCAGAAAAGCAAGCGGGTCAAAGGCGCTTCCTTTCTGCACAGAGACAAGGGAAGAAGGAAAAAGCTGCACCAGCAGCCAGTTCCCAGGATCAAAAATCTTCCCCCGCTTCCTCTGAGTCCACCGCATGACGCTGGGGCTCCACAGGTGGAGACAGGTGCGGTAGGGGCGCGTCTCGGGAACTTCAGGGACCAGTGGGCTTGCCCACAGGTGGATCCCTAGGTTCTGCAAATAGTATCACAGGGATACAGGCTGGAGTTCGAAGCGACTCCCCCTCGCCGTTACCTCACATCAGCCTTGCCTGCTGCCCTCGGAGAAAGGTAGTACTGGCGGCAATTCACAAGCTGTACTTCCAGCAGGTGAAATCAAGGTACCCCTCCTTCAACAAGGCCGGGGTTACTATTCCAAAATGTTGTGGTACCGAAACCAGACGGTTCGGTGAGACCCATTCTAAAATTGAACGCCTTGAACACTTATATACGAAGGTTCAAGTTCAAAATGGAATCACTCAGGGCGATTATTGCAAGCCTGGAGAATTTCATGGTATCACTGGACATCAAGGATGATTACCTGCATGTCCCTATTTACCCTCTTCACCAGGAGTACCTCAATATTGTGGTACAGGATTGTCATTACCAATTCCAGACGTTGCCGTTGGTTTGTCCCCGGCACCGGGGTATTTACCAAGGTAATGGCCGAAATAATTATCCCGTACTTGGACGATCTCCTTATAAAGGCGAGGTCCAGGGAGCAGTTGTTCGTCAGAGTAGCACTATCTCGGGAAGTGCTACAACAGCACGGCTGGATTCTGAATATTCCAAAGTCACACCTGGTTCCTATGACGCGTCTACTGTTCCTGGGTATGGTTCTGGACACAGAACAGGATAAAAAGGGTTTCTCCCGGAGGAGAAGTCCAAGGAGTTGTTGTTTCTAGACAGAGACCTCCTAATACGTATACAGGTGTCGGTGCATCAATGCACGCGAGCCCTGGGAAAGATGGTAGCTTCTTACGAAGAAATTCCATTCGCCAGGTCCCATGCAAGAATTTTCCAGTGGGATCTGTTGGACAAGTGGTCCGGGTCGCATCTTCAGATGCATCGGCGGATAACCCTGTCTCCAAGGGTCAGGGTGTCGCTGTTGTGGTGGCTGCAGAGTGCTCATCTTCTAGGGGGCCGCAGATTCGGCATACAGGCCTGGGTCCTGGTGACCACGGATGCCAGCCTTCGAGGCTGGGGGGCAGTCACACAGGGAAGGAACTTCCAAGGCTATGGAAAAGTCAGGAGACTTCCCTACACATAAATATTCTGGAACTGAGGGCCATTTACAATGCCCTAAGTCAGGCTAGACCCCTGCTTCAACACCGGCTGGTGCTGATCCAGTCAGACAACATCACGGCGGTCGCTCATGTAAACCGACAGGGCGGCACAAGAAGCAGGATGGCGATGGCAGAAGCCACAAGGATTCTCCGATGGGCGGAAAATCATGTGTTAGCACTGTCAGCAGTTTCATTCCCGGAGTGGACAACTGAGAAGCAGACTTTCTCAGAAGACACGACCTCCACCTGGGAGAGTGGGGACTTCATCCAGAAGTCTTCCAAATGATTGTACACCGTTGGGAAAGGCCACAGGTGGACATGATGGCGTCCCGCCTCAACTAAAAGTTACTAAGATATTGCGCCAGGTCAAGGACCCTCAGGCGATAGCTGTGGACGCTCTGGTAACACCGTGGGTGTACCAGTCGGTGTATGTGTTCCCTTCTCTGCCTCTCTTACCCAGGGTAATGAGAATAATAAGAAGGAGAGGAGTAAGAACTATACTCATTGTTCCGGGTTGGCCAAGAAGAGCTTGGTAACCAGAACTCCAAGAAATGATCTCAGAGGACCCATGGCCTCTGCCGCGCAGACAGGACCTGCTGCAGCAGGGGGCCTGTCTGTTCTAAGACGTACCGCGGCTGCGTTGACAGCATGGCGGTTAAACGCCGGATCCTGAAGGAAAAGAGAATTCCGGAGGAAGTTATCCCTACGCTATTTAAAGCTAGGAAAGAAGTGAACGCAAACCATTATCACCGCATATGGCGGAAATATGTTGCGTACTGTGAGGCCAGGAAGGCCCCAAAGGAGAAATTTCAGCTAGGTCGATTTCTGCACTTCCTACAGTCAGAGGTGACTTTGGGCCTAAAATTGGGTTCCATTAAGGTCCAGATTTCGGCTCTATCGATTTTCTTCAAAAATTGAACTGGCTTCACTGCCTGAAGTTCAGACTTTTGTTAAGGGAATGCTGCATAATCAGCCCCCGTTTGTGCCTCCAGTGGCACCGTGGGATCTCAACGTGGTGTTGGATTTCCTGAAGTCGCATTGGGTTGAGCCACTTAAATCCGTGGAGCTATAATACCTCACGTGGAAAGTGGTCATTCTGTGGGCCTTGGCGTCGGCCAGGCGTGTATCAGAATTGGCGGCTTTGTCATACAAAAGCCCTTATCTGTATTTTATATGGATAAGGCGGAATTGAGGACTCGTTCCCAATTCCTTCCTAAGGTGGTATCAGTTTTTCATGTGAACCAACCTATTGTGGTGCCTGCGGCTACTTGGGACTTGGAGGATTCCAAGTTACTGGATGTAGTCAGGGCCCTGAAAAGTATATGTTTCCAGGACAGCTGGAGTCAGGAAAACTGACTCGCTATTTCTCCTGTATGCACCCAACAAGCTGGGTGCTCCTGCTTCTAAGCAGACGATTGCTCGCTGGATCTGTGGCACGATTCAACTTGCACATTCTGCGGCTGGACTGCCGCACCCTAAATCTGTAAAAGCCCATTCCACGAGGAAAGTGGGCTCTTCTTGGGCGGCTGCCCGAGGGGTCTCGGCTTTACAACTTTGCCGAGCTATTACTTGGTCGGGTTAAAACATTTTTGTAAGAGTCTACAAGTTTGATACCCTGGCTGAGGAGGACCTAGAGTTTGCTCATTCGGTGCTGCAGAGTCATCCGCACTCTCCCGCCCGTTTGGGAGCTTTGGTATAATCCCCATGGTCCTTACGGAGTCCCAGCATCCACTTAGGACGTCAGAGAAAATAAGATTTTACTCACCGGTAAATCTATTTCTCGTAGTCCGTAGTGGATGCTGGGCGCCCATCCCAAGTGCGGATTGTCTGCAATACTTGTTTATAGTTATTGCCTTACTAAAGGGTTATTGTTGAGCCATCTGTTGAGAGGCTCAGTTATATTTCATACTGTTAACTGGGTATAGTATCACGTGTTATACGGTGTGATTGGTGTGGCTGGTATGAGTCTTACCCGGGATTCAAAATCCTTCCTTATTGTGTCAGCTCTTCCGGGCACAGTACTGAGGTCTGGAGGAGGGTCTTAGTGGGAGGAGCCAGTGCACACCAGGTAGTCCTAAAGCTTTCTTTAGTTGTGCCCAGTCTCCTGCGGAGCCGCTAATCCCCATGGTCCTTACGGAGTCCCAGCATCCACTACGGACTACGAGAAATAGATTTACCGGTGAGTAAAATCTTATTTTTGCTTCGAGCGGTGGATAAAATCAGCTGTCATTCCATAGCAAACCGCCGTCATTCCACATTATGTGACATGTATAGTAGGGTACAGATGTAGGCGGACACATGTGGAAAAGGATTAGTGTGTGCACTTAGGGGATCATAGAAAAATCGGGGGGTTTATATGGGATATATGCACTGCTTTAATGCTAATTTTGCTTAGAGGCAGTAAATAAAACAGCTGTTATTCCATAGCAAACTGGCGTAATTCCACATTACGTGAAATGTATAGTAGGCTAATGATGTAGGTGTACGCATATGGAAAAGGATTAGTGTGTGAGCTTAGGGGATAATCGAAAAATCAGGGGTTTTATATGGGACATATGCACTGCTTTCATGCTAATTTTGCTTAGGGGCGGTGGATAAAACAGCTGGCAGGCCCGACGCTACCCGCTCAGCGAAAGGGATGCAGTGCAGGGAGGCACTGGAAGGAGAGGTGCTCCCCCTGCTCTGCATCCCTTCCCTGTGCGCCGTCCTGTCCCCCCTGCTGCTGCTGCTGCCAGCTGCTGTGCGGCGCTGGCAGCATGAAAAGCTCACTCCCCCCCTCCCCTCACCTGTGTGACAGCGGCTGGCTACATATCAGAGGAGGGGCGGAGCTACACTGACCGGAATGGGTGGAGCTAAATGGGACAGAAGGGGCGGAGCTACAAGGACCAGGCTGCTGTACTGAGGGAGACAGTGGCTTAGGTAAGTGGAGGGTGAAAGAGAAATGTGTGTGTGTGTATGGTGTGTGTGTGTGTGTGTGTGTGTGTGTGTGTATATATGGTGGGTGTGTATGTGTGTGTCTATATGTGTGAATTGTGTGTGTGTGCACGCCATACTTGCCTACCTGACCCTCTCCATGAGGGAGAAAATGCTCTGTTCCTGGACTTTCCTGGTAATGTATGATTGCCATCACCTGTGGTGAAACACCTTTCTTATCAATTAACTAGTTCACCACAGGTGATGGCAATCATACATTACCAGGAAAGTCCAGGAACAGAGCATTTTCTCCCTCATGGAGAGGGTCAGGTAGGCAAGTATGGTGCACGCGCTTTATGGACGCTACTACTGGGGGGGGGGGGGGGGCATTACATGTAAGGACGCTACTACTACTGGGGGGGCCATTACGTGTAAGGACGCTACTACTACTGGGGGGGGGGGGCATTACGTATAAGGACGCTACTACTACTAGGGGGGAATTATGTATAATGATGCTACTACTACTGGGGGGGCATTACGTATAAGCATGCTGCTACTACTGGGGGTGCACTACGAATAAGGACGCTACTACTACTGTGGGTGCATTATGAATAAGGATGCTATTACTACTGGGGGGGGCATTATGTATAAGGACGCTACTACTACTGGGGGGCATTATGTATAAGGACGCTACTACTACTGGGGGGCATTATGTATAAGGACGCTACTACTACTGGGGTGCATTATGTATAAGGACGCTACTACTACTGGGGTGCATTATGTATAAGGACGCTACTACTACTGGGGTGCATTATGTATAAGGACGCTACTACTACTGTGGGTGCATTATGTATAAGGATGCTATTACTACTGGGGGGGGGCATTATGTATAAGGACGCTACTACTACTGGGGTGCATTATGTATAAGGACGCTGCTACTACTACTGTGGGTGCATTATGTATAAGGACGCTACTACTACTGGGGTGCATTATGTATAAGGACGCTACTACTACTGGGGGGGGCATTATGTATAAGGACGCTACTACTACTGGGGGTGCACTACGTATAAGGATGCTACTACTACTGTGGGTGCATTATGAATAAGGATGCTATTACTACTGGGGGGGGGGCATTATGTATAAGGACGCTACTACTACTGGGGGGCATTATGTATAAGGATGCTACTACTACTGGGGTGCATTACATATAAGGATGCTACTACTACGGTTGGGGCATTACGTATAAGATGAATAAGATTGTGCTACATTGTGGCGTAATTATAATGGGGGTACTATTGTTTGGCCATGCCCCTTACTTGTGAGACCACACCCCTTTTCCTGGCGTGCACCGAAGGAATATGGGAGGGCGCAAATTTATAGTTTGCTGGGGGGCGCCGAACACCGTAGCACCGGCCCTGACAGCTGGCATTCTATATGAAACCGCCGTAATTCCTCATTATGTGACATGTATAGTAGGGTGTTGATGTAGGCGGACAAATATTAGTGTGTGCGCTTAGGGGATCATAGAAAAATCTGCGGTTTTATATGGGACATACTGTATGCACTACTTTAATGCTAATTTTGCTTGGGGCCGGTGAATAAAACAGCTGTCATTCCATAGCAAACCGCCGTCATTCCGCATTATGTGACATGTATAGTAGGGTACAGATGTAGACGGACGCATGTGAAAAACGATTAGTGTGTGAGCTTAGGGGATCATAGAATAATCAGGGTTTTTTATGGGACATATGCACTGCTTTTTTGCTTAGGGGCGGTGGATAAAAACAGCTGTCATTCCATAGCAAACCGCCATAATTCCACCTCATTCTGGATGTAAAATATGTGACATCACTTTAGGAAGAAGTGTGATGAATATATTGTTCATAAGTTTAAGATTTTTTAAAATATACATAAATGTTCAATCTGCTCCCATTATAGTCAATTGGCATTCCGTTTATGCAGACCAGAGTGTCATTCCTTTTAGTATCTCCTGAAAGCAGCTCTCATTAGAAAACACATCACTTGGGTGCAAGATTCACTGCACCCTAGCAGTAGGGATGTGGGGATAGTGGGGGTCATTCCGAGTTGATCGCTCGCTAGCTAGTTTTAGCCGCCGTGCAAACGCTATGCCGCCGCCCACTGGGGAGTGTATTTTAGCTTAGCAGAAGTGCGAACACTTGTGCTGCCGAGCTCTGCAAAAACAGTTTGTGCAGTTTCAGAGTAGCTCTGAACCTACTCAGCGCTTGCGATCATTTCAGCCTATTCGTGTCTTGATTTAACGTCATACACCCACCCAGCGAACGCCCAGCCACGCCTGCATTTTTTCAGACACGCCTGCGTTTTTGCAAACACTCCCTGAAAACGGTCAGTTGACACCCAGAAACGCCCCCTTCCTGTCAATCTTCTTGCGGCCGTCAGTGCGACTGAAAACCTCGCTACAACCTGTGCACAACCACAACGGGCTTTGTACACGTGTGACGCGCGTGTGCATTGCGGGGCATACGCATGCGCAGAAATGTTGATTTTTAGCCTTATCGCTGCACTGCGAACAACGACAGCTAGCGATCAACTCGGAATGACCCCCAGTGTTGGCAGTTTCACCCAAAAACGTCCTTATCGACTACTGTAGCTTACTGACTCCCTAAGACAATGCAGATTTTCTTTGCATTCATTTCAATGCCATTTCCAAATCCTTAGACTAGAGCCACTAGCTGCAACATTAATGTGTCTTTTCTCTATGTGAGTAATGATATTATTTAAGCACCATGATTATTTAACAATTTTAGTTTTCATTTTTTCCCAACATGTATTTATAGTTTTCTCCCTTCAGCAAAAAGAAAAGGGTAAAAGTGAATGTGAAATTTGACATTAACATCACAAAAAAAAAAAAAAAAAAAAAAAAAATAGCTGCGTCCCTGGGTGGGCTTGAACCACCAACCTTTCGGTTAACAGCCGAACGCGCTAACCGATTGCGCCACAGAGACTGCTGTTTAAATTTCGGAACTCATCTGCTACATACAGTATGAGAAACGCCTTCCCATCTCAGCAATAACCGCTCACCTATGTTAGCCCGCAGAACTGGCAGCGCTTAGGAAGGCACCACTGTGACTGTCACATCCAAGGGGGAAGGGCTCTGCCTCATCTACACGCATGGATAAATTTAAGACTGTACTTGTCAGTGGAGTTCCATGGTGCGTTTGAATCCATCCAGTATGAGCATTTAATATCGTTTTCATATTATCTACAGCCCCCAGCAATCAGCGATTTCCATTGAGCTCTTCAGAACAAAGGAACCATGTAATATATGGCTGAGTACTCTACTGTTGTAACACAGAGGAGATGTAAATTATTGCAGACGTATCAGACAATATCACAGACACATTACCAATCTGCACTAGCCAGGCACCTTTAGCAGCTGCCTCGTTAGCGCAGTAGGTAGCGCGTCAGTCTCATAATCTGAAGGTCGTGAGTTCGATCCTCACACGGGGCACATGTTTTATGCTGTGCGGCATCGCACATGTTGGTGAGCATGTAATATAGACGGATTTATTTGCTTTTGCTGCACGTTACAGCGGTGTTACAGGAGCAGCATTCAGCGGGCTCCAGGTATCCTGCTCACACTATAATGGCTATAATGACTTTTCATAATGGGGAATGTCTGCCTTTCCTTTTATAATTTGATTTGTGTTTTTTAGTTCTCCCTTTATTATAATTCTGCTGCTTCCTGGCCAAAGCCTAGCTCCCATGAATACAGAAGACAAGCTGGTGATCTGAATGAAAGCCTGACTGCCTTATCTAATATAAATGTAATATTGGAGAATAGCATTGTGTACAGCCATCTTGGGCCAGTTGGTGGCAACCCGTCATGCTTAGTGCCAGCTGAGCTCACATCTCAGTCAAACATGCTACAAACTCAGAAGATAAAGTTAAACAGTTCATGGGGTCCAAGTGTCAAACCCACTGCATGGCTTTCTCACTTCATCCAAACTGCTGTAATACAGATTTGTTTTATGTTATTTTGTGGGGTATAGTTATGTGTGACCTGTGTGTGCATATCCTTCAAAGCAGGTGTTCAGTAGTAGCACTTGGCAATATTTCCATGGACATACTGACTTGGGGAAGATAGATCTGTACGGGAAGCAGTTGGCTTCCAGACGAACGGGATCCCGGCGGTCGATATCCCGACGCTGGTATACCAAGGGAGTACACCATTCCGGCGTAAATATACAGATGCCAAAACGGGATGCCGGCGTCAAAATACCGTCAGCCGGCATCCCGATCATCCTGCCGCGCAGGGGGGGGGGGAATGTTAGGATTAGGCAGGAGAAGGGGGGTTAGGGTTAGGCTGCAGGGCCGGGAAGGTTAGGGTTAGGGACCGGGGAGGGAGGGTTAGGCACATACAAGGGGAGGTTAGGGTTAGGGACCGGGGAGGGAGGGTTAGGCACATACAAGGGGAGGTTAGGGTTAGGGACCGGGGAGGGAGGGTTAGGCACTTACAAGGGGAGGTTAGGGTTAGGCACCTAGTGGGGAGGGTTAGGTTAAGGAAGGGGGGTTAGGGTTAGGCTCCTAGCGGGGAGGGTTAGGATTAGGCACCACTGGGGAGTGTTAGGGTTAGGCACCCACACGGGAGGGTAAGGGGGGGCTGTCGGGATTTTGATGGACAGTATGCTGCTGTCGGTGTACTGACCGCCGACATCACGTCCATCGATAGATCATACTAAACCCATCTGTACAGTATGTGATGAATGTAGAATACACCTTGCAAATATAAGCCCCTTCACCAACCCGATGTGACCACTTGACATAGGGATGGACCCTATGAAATGATCATCGCGTACAATGCAGGGCGAGGTTTTGGATCGATCCTGGAGACATGATCCCGGATTATTTAAACTACACATTTTACCCTTTTATCTAATTTATGACTGTGCTGTCTTCCCCATGTGTCTGTTATATACTACAGATTACTTTGCAGACCTCTTGTGAAATGCACACTGGGTCTGATTCTTTATTGCACACAATCTGCCCTCAATGCCGGTGTTCACGTAGCTGTGCGATTATTTGTAGCTGCACATGCACAAAAAAATCTGAAAACTCCTACTGCGGGTGTGTGGCACAGAGTGTACACCTAAAGCTGCTGTTGTGTTTGGGACAGGCGGTATCAGAAATGTGGTGAAAAAGTGATGGGCGGCAGTGATTGGGAGGTTGCTATTAGTCCACGCAAACATGAACTGTTCAGTGGTCGTGTTTTGGGAGTGTTGCAGAACTGTCAGTGCACCCGGCTGCGTTCACATCGGAGGCCGTGGTCCGGCAGAGAATCTGCAAAAGGGGTTGGTGCAATTTTTAATGGTTTGATGAGAGTCCGGTCCAGTGTGAACATAACTTGGTAACTTAATTCCACTATACTGTAATAAAGACATTGGACACTACACTAATGGACTTCTATCATTTTATAAATACTCAATTTTGAATGCAGTTTATAAGTGAACAAAAAATACTGATAGTTCTGCCCAAATCTCTGTATCTGCTCTGCCAAGCAAATCTGTCACTCAATTACAAGGACAACATCTGCCAGAAACGGGAAGAAGTTCCCAGTAGACTAATAATGTGATTTGGTCCCATCAGCAAATTTCCTTTCTATCGGGAGGAGTAAAAATATTCCCTACAAGTCAGCGTCAGCTTGATGACTCCTTACATATTACAGCAGTCAGGTGATGGAACACTAAACTGAGAACGAAACGTGCCTAAAGAAGGTTCGATTCATATATGTTATTCACTAAGAAAATACCATCCCTATGTTTTTAAAGTTGATCTGTTAAAGTGGTGATTTTTTTATTCTAAAAATAAAGATGCAGCATTTGATGGCGCTGTTTTATTGTCATATATGAAGATATCAATGTTGCTATTATTAATAGAAAGACAGATTTTGATCTCCATAATAAAATAGCATCAGCAAAAGTCACATTTTTATTAAAAAAATAAAAATAAATGGAACCACTACACTTTAGGGAAGCATATTCAAAAACATAGGAGTATATACAGTATACACTTTTCTTGCTGAATAAGATGTAAAACTAAAAAATTTTTACATATGTAAGGCCTATTAAACAAAAAGAAAATGGGGTTGTACTGCTAGGTGCACTAAACTAAGATAAAATTTAACTTTTATTAATACATTGTATTAAAAGACCGATATTTCGGACAGTGTGCGAAAAATAGGGTTAAAATTGAATAAAGAATCCAACTGTGTGCTCAAAGATATAGAAGTTATAAGAATTACAAAATGTGTCTGCTCCTCTGATTGCACTGGCTCTCTATTAGGGTGTTTTGGGATATATTTAATGTATTTAACATATATTATATACCCCTGATAGAGAAAAAACCCAATCACTTGTATTTTAAGGGTACCGATCCTTTAATAACCCACTATATATTGGGTAAGATGTGTTATATCGGGTAAAAATAAACTCCGTTAATTCTATTAGTCCCACTTGTTACAATTGTCTGTAGATGTTGGGTATTGTAGAGATTCAAATTATGACGTGAAATACAAGATGTTCACCACTATCATGTGTGCTTGGTGGGGCAATGAGCTCAATTAAAGAAAATCTACCCTATTCCCCAATTACCGTAATGGTAAGATGCCAATTACTATCTATAAAGTGGACTGCTGCAGATCCGCAGACCGCTGGTCCTACGTCAGTAAAAAGATATATACATGAAAAATTATATGTACTGATATACCAAGTCTCAAGACTGGTCACAATGTGCCCCACACCCCACGGACACACAAATATTGTGTATCAATTCACATGGACAGTGCCCTGGTAATTCTGCTATGACGACTGACACAGGTAAAGGTAATGATGACACTGAGAATACTGGGCAGATGACAGTATCTATATGTATTCATTAAAAATCTATCCCATACATTGCTGGTATTGTGTTTTCTTATATTACCGGTGTGAGTATTCTGTACATAGGATACGTCTGATAATTGTTTATGACGCAAAGTAAACTGCTACAAACACACAGACCATTGAGCCCGTATCAATTGAGGCTGCATATGCAGAGGGCCCTGTATACTGTTACAATGAATCACACAATGGCCATGAAATGCCCAGTGCCCTATCGATGCACATCTCCTTTGTACTGATTCACAACAATACTGCCCCAATATTTATATAGTAACACGTTGTCTTGAATATTCTAAAGATCAGCAAGGGCAGTGATGGTAATCAGTATACAAAATCTGCACACAGGACACCTCTGATATATGTTATTGGTCAAGCTAAACTGTTAAGCAATCACCGACCACTGAGCCTTAGTCAGTTTATAACTTTGTATTGCAATGGGCCGTGCATGCTAATGTAACAGATTACTATGAATGTATAATACCGCTGCACAAGATCCGTGAGTTGATCAACAGTGATCTCATTAACAGGATATTTTTTATTCCTGATGCTATGCTGTTGTAACAAATCACGGAATGGCTGTGGAATGCCCAGTGTCTTATGGATATATATCTCCTTAGTATTGATTTGTATGCGTGTTACCCTAACAATTATATAGTGTTGAGTTGTCTTGAATGCTATAGAAATTGTCAAGAGCAATAATAGTATAATCTGCACATGGGACACGTCTGATAAGTGTTGTGGGGCAAACTGAAATTCTACACATACACAGACCGCTGAGCCTGCATCAGCTGGAAACTGTGTATGCCAATGAATGTATGTATTAATATAACAATTAAATATAAATGTGTGATACCACTCCAAGAATCTGTAGCATTAATCTGATTAACAGGATATTTTCTAATTTCTGGTGCTCTGAACTATACCTATATCACACTCCCTCTAATATGTTAGGGTCTAATCCTGACGTAGGTAACAGCACTCTAGCAGTGTTAATACTGATCAATATTGGCATCAGCTTTTGGTCAGCATTTATCCGACCCACGGGTGTTCCCGTGTGCACTGTGCAGCGCTCCAATACCCCAATGTATATTGAAAATATAAAAGGTATATTCTTATGGGTATCACAGCTGCATCAACTTATGGTCGGCATTTGTCCGACCCACGGATGTGCCCGTGTTCGCTGTGCAGTACTCTGATAACCCAATATATGATATAGATATAAGAAGTAAATTTCACGGAACCCCGATAAACATCAAAGAAATTCAATAATAGTCAGTGCAGGAGCATCGGAGCAGACTACAATGCCGATGCGCGCATTTCGCAACTAGCTTTTTCAGGGCTTAACCCGAATGTCTCTACTGACAGGGAATTTATCCTATCAAAGAGCCAATCTCCTCTTGTCCTGCGGTCATGTGACCGTCTCAGCTGGATTGATTTAGTACTCAATAGTTACCTTGTCCTGGATAAAGTTGAGATACGAATCTCGGCTGCTGATTAGTCATGATAGCGTCTCAGCTGCTTCTATAGCAGCCTGTTTAACCCTCTCCTATTCGTAATGTCAGTGGGTAATTTACGTCCTACTTCAATAGTTTTATTGTGCGTGGAATACCTCTCATGGTCATTTCTCATTAATGTCAGGTGTATGTACAATGATATTACTTATATCATGTTAATCAGTGATTTAGCTATATATCATGCCCTTTATTGGTGTATCTTATTTTAATTTATTCATCCTGCGTAACTCCTCATTATGGTTGCACAGATGAAATCAAGTTCATTTTATGGCATTCCTACATACTGATTACTCTGTTGGATTGCCCACTCGTCCATGCTATGTGTGAATATAATTATTGCTGCCAAAATTACTGAATGTCAATCCATCCCGTTCGATACTGCATGCTTAAATAGAAGTTATACACATATATTATTATTCTGATGTTGCTATTAAAACATATAGTCCAGGTTTACTAATTTATAATTATGTTGATATATTGAGTGCAGCGTGAGAGAAGTAATAATAAGTGATCAGTATTGATTTAAATAGTGTTCATGTATGAAAGTGAGACGTGAGAGAAGAAAGGATACGTATTAATTGCTGATGGAAATTAGAGATGAGCGCCTGAAATTTTTCGGGTTTTGTGTTTTGGTTTTGGGTTCGGTTCCGCGGCCGTGTTTTGGGTTCGAACGCGTTTTGGCAAAACCTCACCGAATTTTTTTTGTCGGATTCGGGTGTGTTTTGGATTCGGGTGTTTTTTTCCAAAAACACTAAAAAACAGCTTAAATCATAGAATTTGGGGGTCATTTTGATCCCAAAGTATTATTAACCTCAAAAACCATAATTTACACTCATTTTCAGTCTATTCTGAATACCTCACACCTCACAATATTATTTTTAGTCCTAAAATTTGCACCGAGGTCGCTGTGTGAGTAAGATAAGCGACCCTAGTGGCCGACACAAACACCGGGCCCATCTAGGAGTGGCACTGCAGTGTCACGCAGGATGTCCCTTCCAAAAAACCCTCCCCAAACAGCACATGACGCAAAGAAAAAAAGAGGCGCAATGAGGTAGCTGTGTGAGTAAGATTAGCGACCCTAGTGGCCGACACAAACACCGGGCCCATCTAGGAGTGGCACTGCAGTGTCACGCAGGATGGCCCTTCCAAAAAACCCTCCCCAAACAGCACATGACGCAAAGAAAAAAAGAGGCGCAATGAGGTAGCTGTGTGAGTAACATTAGCGACCCTAGTGGCCGACACAAACACCGGGCCCATCTAGGAGTGGCACTGCACTGTCACGCAGGATGTCCCTTCCAAAAAACCCTCCCCAAACAGCACATGACGCAAAGAAAAAAAGAGGCGCAATGAGGTAGCTGACTGTGTGAGTAAGATTAGCGACCCTAGTGGCCGACACAAACACCGGGCCCATCTAGGAGTGGCACTGCAGTGTCACGCAGGATGTCCCTTCCAAAAAACCCTCCCCAATCAGCACATGATGCAAAGAAAAAGAAAAGAAAAAAGAGGTGCAAGATGGAATTGTCCTTGGGCCCTCCCACCCACCCTTATGTTGTATAAACAAAACAGGACATGCACACTTTAACCAACCCATCATTTCAGTGACAGGGTCTGCCACACGACTGTGACTGATATGACGGGTTGGTTTGGACCCCCCCCAAAAAAGAAGCAATTAATCTCTCCTTGCACAAACTGGCTCTACAGAGGCAAGATGTCCACCTCATCTTCACCCTCCGATATATCACCGTGTACATCCCCCTCCTCACAGATTATCAATTCGTCCCCACTGGAATCCACCATCTCAGCTCCCTGTGTACTTTGTGGAGGCAATTGCTGCTGGTCAATGTCTCCGCGGAGGAATTGATTATAATTCATTTTAATGAACATCATCTTCTCCACATTTTCTGGATGTAACCTCGTACGCCGATTGCTGACAAGGTGAGCGGCGGCACTAAACACTCTTTCGGAGTACACACTTGTGGGAGGGCAACTTAGGTAGAATAAAGCCAGTTTGTGCAAGGGCCTCCAAATTGCCTCTTTTTCCTGCCAGTATAAGTACGGACTGTGTGACGTGCCTACTTGGATGCGGTCACTCATATAATCCTCCACCATTCTATCAATGTTGAGAGAATCATATGCAGTGACAGTAGACGACATGTCCGTAATCGTTGTCAGGTCCTTCAGTCCGGACCAGATGTCAGCATCAGCAGTCGCTCCAGACTGCCCTGCATCACCGCCAGCGGGTGGGCTCGGAATTCTGAGCCTTTTCCTCGCACCCCCAGTTGCGGGAGAATGTGAAGGAGGAGATGTTGACAGGTCGCGTTCCGCTTGACTTGACAATTTTGTCACCATCAGGTCTTTCAACCCCAGCAGACCTGTGTCTGCCGGAAAGAGAGATCCAAGGTAGGCTTTAAATCTAGGATCGAGCACGGTGGCCAAAATGTAGTGCTCTGATTTCAACAGATTGACCACCCGTGAATCCTTGTTAAGCGAATTAAGGGCTGCATCCACAAGTCCCACATGCCTAGCGGAATCGCTCCCTTTTAGCTCCTTCTTCAATGCCTCCAGCTTCTTCTGCAAAAGCCTGATGAGGGGAATGACCTGACTCAGGCTGGCAGTGTCTGAACTGACTTCACGTGTGGCAAGTTCAAAGGGCATCAGAACCTTGCACAACGTTGAAATCATTCTCCACTGCACTTGAGACAGGTGCATTCCACCTACTATATCGTGCTCAATTGTATAGGCTTGAATGGCCTTTTGCTGCTCCTCCAACCTCTGAAGCATATAGAGGGTTGAATTCCACCTCGTTACCACTTCTTGCTTCAGATGATGGCAGGGCAGGTTCAGTAGTTTTTGGTGGTGCTCCAGTCTTCTGTACGTGGTGCCTGTACGCCGAAAGTGTCCCGCAATTTTTCTGGCCACCGACAGCATCTCTTGCACGCCCCTGTCGTTTTTTAAAAAATTCTGCACCACCAAATTCAAGGTATGTGCAAAACATGGGACGTGCTGGAATTTGCCCATATTTAATGCACACACAATATTGCTGGCGTTGTCCGATGCCACAAATCCACAGGAGAGTCCAATTGGGGTAAGCCATTCCGCGATGATCTTCCTCAGTTGCCGTAAGAGGTTTTCAGCTGTGTGCGTATTCTGGAAAGCGGTGATACAAAGCGTAGCCTGCCTAGGAAAGAGTTGGCGTTTGCGAGATGCTGCTACTGGTGCCGCCGCTGCTGTTCTTGCGGCGGGAGTCCATACATCTACCCAGTGGGCTGTCACAGTCATATAGTCCTGACCCTGCCCTGCTCCACTTGTCCACATGTCCGTGGTTAAGTGGACATTGGGTACAACTGCATTTTTTAGGACACTGGTGAGTCTTTTTCTGACGTCCGTGTACATTCTCGGTATCGCCTGCCTACAGAAGTGGAACCTAGATGGTATTTGGTAACGGGGGCACACTGCCTCAATAAATTGTCTAGTTCCCTGTGAACTAACGGCGGATACCGGACGCACGTCTAACACCAACATAGTTGTCAAGGACTCAGTTATCCGCTTTGCAGTAGGATGACTGCTGTGATATTTCATCTTCCTCGCAAAGGACTGTTGAACAGTCAATTGCTTACTGGAAGTAGTACAAGTGGGCTTACGACTTCCCCTCTGGGATGACCATCGACTCCCAGCGGCAACAACAGCAGCGCCAGCAGCAGTAGGCGTTACACGCAAGGATGCATCGGAGGAATCCCAGGCAGGAGAGGACTCGTCAGAATTGCCAGTGACATGGCCTGCAGGACTATTGGCATTCCTGGGGAAGGAGGAAATTGACACTGAGGGAGTTGGTGGGGTGGTTTGCGTGAGCTTGGTTACAAGAGGAAGGGATTTACTGGTCAGTGGACTGCTTCCGCTGTCACCCAAAGTTTTTGAACTTGTCACTGACTTATTATGAATGCGCTGCAGGTGACGTATAAGGGAGGATGTTCCGAGGTGGTTAACGTCCTTACCCCTACTTATTACAGCTTGACAAAGGGAACACACGGCTTGACACCTGTTGTCCGCATTTCTGGTGAAATACCTCCACACCGAAGAGCTGATTTTTTTGGTATTTTCACCTGGCATGTCAACGGCCATATTCCTCCCACGGACAACAGGTGTCTCCCCGGGTGCCTGACTTAAACAAACCACCTCACCATCAGAATCCTCCTGGTCAATTTCCTCCCCAGCGCCAGCAACACCCATATCCTCCTCATCCTGGTGTACTTCAACACTGACATCTTCAATCTGACTATCAGGAACTGGACTGCGGGTGCTCCTTCCAGCACTTGCAGGGGGCGTGCAAATGGTGGAAGGCGCATGCTCTTCACGTTCAGTGTTGGGAAGGTCAGGCATCGCAACCGACACAATTGGACTCTCCTTGTGGATTTGGGATTTCAAAGAACGCACAGTTCTTTGCGGTGCTTTTGCCAGCTTGAGTCTTTTCAGTTTTCTAGCGAGAGGCTGAGTGCTTCCATCCTCATGTGAAGCTGAACCACTAGCCATGAACATAGGCCAGGGCCTCAGCCGTTCCTTGCCACTCCGTGTGGTAAATGGCATATTGGCAAGTTTACGCTTCTCCTCCGACAATTTTATTTTAGGTTTTGGAGTCCTTTTTTTACTGATATTTGGTGTTTTGGTTTTGACATGCTCTGTACTATGCCATTGGGCATCGGCCTTGGCAGACGACGTTGCTGGCATTTCATCGTCTCGGCCATGACTAGTGGCAGCAGCTTCAGCACGAGGTGGAAGTGGATCTTGATCTTTCCCTAATTTTGGAACCTCAACATTTTTGTTCTCCATATTTTAATAGGCACAACTAAAAGGCACCTCAGGTAAACAATGGAGATGGATGGATTGGATACTAGTATACAATTATGGACGGGCTGCCGAGTGCCGACACAGAGGTAGCCACAGCCGTGAACTACCGCACTGTACTGTGTCTGCTGCTAATATATAGACTGGTTGATAAAGAGATAGTATACTCGTAACTAGTATGTATGTATAAAGAAAGAAAAAAAAACCACGGTTAGGTGGTATATACAATTATGGACGGGCTGCCGAGTGCCGACACAGAGGTAGCCACAGCCGTGAACTACCGCACTGTACTGTGTCTGCTGCTAATATATAGACTGGTTGATAAAGAGATAGTATTCTCGTAACTAGTATGTATGTATAAAGAAAGAAAAAAAAACACGGTTAGGTGGTATATACAATTATGGACGGGCTGCCGAGTGCCGACACAGAGGTAGCCACAGCCGTGAACTACCGCACTGTACTGTGTCTGCTGCTAATATATAGACTGGTTGATAAAGAGATAGTATACTCGTAACTAGTATGTATGTATAAAGAAAGAAAAAAAAACCACGGTTAGGTGGTATATACAATTATGGACGGGCTGCCGAGTGCCGACACAGAGGTAGCCACAGCCGTGAACTACCGCACTGTACTGTGTCTGCTGCTAATATATAGACTGGTTGATAAAGAGATAGTATACTCGTAACTAGTATGTATGTATAAAGAAAGAAAAAAAAACCACGGTTAGGTGGTATATACAATTATGGACGGGCTGCCGAGTGCCGACACAGAGGTAGCCACAGCCGTGAACTACCGCACTGTACTGTGTCTGCTGCTAATATATAGACTGGTTGATAAAGAGATAGTATACTCGTAACTAGTATGTATGTATAAAGAAAGAAAAAAAAACCACGGTTAGGTCACTGGTATATACAATTATGGACGGGCTGCCGAGTGCCGACACAGAGGTAGCCACAGCCGTGAACTACCGCACTGTACTGTGTCTGCTGCTAATATAGACTGGTTGATAAAGAGATAGTATACTACTAATATTATATACTGGTGGTCAGGTCACTGGTCACTAGTCACACTGGCAGTGGCACTCCTGCAGCAAAAGTGTGCACTGTTTAATTTTAATATAATATTATGTACTCCTGGCTCCTGCTATAACCTATAACTGGCACTGCAGTAGTGCTCCCCAGTCTCCCCCACAATTATAAGCTGTGTGAGCTGAGCAGTCAGACAGATATATAATATATATAGATGATGCAGCACACTGGCCTGAGCCTGAGCAGTGCACACAGATATGGTATGTGACTGAGTCACTGTGTGCTGTGTATCGCTTTTTTCAGGCAGAGAACGGATTATATTATGTACTCCTGGCTCCTGCTATAACCTATAACTGGCACTGCAGTAGTGCTCCCCAGTCTCCCCCACAATTATAAGCTGTGTGAGCTGAGCAGTCAGACAGATATATATAATATTATATATAGATAATAGATGATGCAGCACACTGGCCTGAGCCTGAGCAGTGCACACAGATATGGTATGTGACTGAGTCACTGTGTGCTGTGTATCGCTTTTTTCAGGCAGAGAACGGATTATAAATAAAAGTGGTGGTCACTGGTCACTATCAGCAAAACTCTGCACTGTACACTACTGAGTACTCCTAATGCTCCCCAAAATTAGTAAATCAAGTGTCTCTCTAATCTATTCTAATTCTAAACGGAGAGGACGCCAGCCACGTCCTCTCCCTATCAATCTCAATGCACGTGTGAAAATGGCGGCGACGCGCGGCTCCTTATATAGAATCCGAGTCTCGCGATAGAATCCGAGCCTCGCGAGAATCCGACAGCGTCATGATGACGTTCGGGCGCGCTCGGGTTAACCGAGCAAGGCGGGAAGATCCGAGTCGCTCGGACCCGTGAAAAAAAACATGAAGTTCTGGCGGGTTCGGATTCAGAGAAACCGAACCCGCTCATCTCTAATGGAAATCCGTTGCTTAGTGCTATAATGTGACTAAAAACTAGTGCCGGTAAAAAACACAAAAAACACAAAACCAAATTGATAGTGCGTGGTGCCAAAAACTAAACAAGTGATTGGTTGATAAAACTAGTTATAATTAAATGTGTGATGACTGATATTTATTCATAATAAGATGAGAGTGTGTGTGTGAAAATATATGATTTGAAAATTAGTAAGAATAATAATATGAACTCTGCCATCTATGCCTCTTGATAACGAGGCAAAATGACAAAGTACACTCCATTATATTGGTGCTGTTGGAAAAACAGAAGAAAAATAAGAATTTACTTACCGGTAATTCTCTTTCTCGTAGTCCGTAGTGGATGCTGGGAACTCCGTAAGGACCATGGGGAATAGCGGGCTCCGAAGGAGGCTGGGCACTCTAGAAAGATCTTAGACTACCTGGTGTGCACTGGCTCCTCCCACTATGACCCTCCTCCAAGCCTCAGTTAGGTACTGTGCCCGGACGAGCGTACACAATAAGGAAGGATTTTGAATCCCGGGTAAGACTCATACCAGCCACACCAATCACACCGAACAACTCGTGATATGAAAACACAGTTAACAGCATGAAACGATAGAGCCTCTCAACAGATGGCTCAACAATAACCCGATTTAGTTAACAATAACTATGTACAAGTATTGCAGATAGACTGCACTTGGGATGGGCGCCCAGCATCCACTACGGACTACGAGAAAGAGAATTACCGGTAAGTAAATTCTTATTTTCTCTAACGTCCTAGTGGATGCTGGGAACTCCGTAAGGACCATGGGGATTATACCAAAGCTCCCAAACGGGCGGGAGAGTGCGGATGACTCTGCAGCACCGAATGAGAGAACTCCAGGTCCTCCTCAGCCAGGGTATCAAATTTATAGAATTTTGCAAACGTGTTTGCCCCTGACCAAGTAGCTGCTCGGCAAAGTTGTAAAGCCGAGACCCCTCGGGCAGCCGCCCAAGATGAGCCCACCTTCCTTGTGGAATGGGCATTGACAGATTTAGGCTGTGGCAGGCCTGCCACAGTATGTGCAAGCTGAATTGTACTACAAATCCAACGAGCAATAGTCTGCTTAGAAGCAGGAGCACCCAGCTTGTTGGGTGCATATAGGATAAACAGCGAGTCAGATTTTCTGACTCCAGCCGTCCTGGAAACATATATTTTCAGGGCCCTGACAACGTCTAGCAACTTGGAGTCCTCCAAATCCTTAGTAGCCGCAGGCACCACAATAGGCTGGTTCAGGTGAAACGCTGACACCACCTTAGGGAGAAACTGGGGACGAGTCCTCAATTCTGCCCTATCCATATGAAAAACCAGATAAGGGCTTTTACATGATAAAGCCGCCAATTCTGACACTCGCCTGGCTGATGCCAGGGCCAATAACATGACCACTTTCCACGTGAGATATTTCAGATCCACGGTTTTTAGTGGCTCAAACCAATGTGATTTCAAGAAATTCAACATCACGTTGAGATCCCACGGTGCCACAGGAGGCACAAATGGGGGCTGAATATGCAGCACTCCTTTCACAAACGTCTGAACTTCAGGTACTGAAGCTAGTTCCATTTGCAAGAAAATCGACAGAGCCGAGATCTGTACTTTAATGGAGCCTAGTTTTAGGCCCATATTCACTCCTGCTTGCAGGAAATGCAGAAATCGACCTAGTTGAAATTCCTCTGTTGGGGCCTTTTTGGCCTCGCACCATGCAACATATTTCCGCCATATGCGGTGATAATGTTTTGCCGTAACATCTTTCCTGGCTTTAATAAGCGTAGGAATGACTTCCTCCGGAATGCCCTTTTCCTTCAGGATCCGGCGTTCAACCGCCATGCCGTCAAACGCAGCCGCGGTAAGTCTTGGAACAGACAGGGGCCCTGCTGTAGCAGGTCCTGTCTGAGCGGCAGGGACCAAGGGTCCTCTGAGATCATCTCTTGAAGTTCCGGGTACCACGCTCTTCTTGGCCAATCCGGAACCACGAGAATTGTGTTTACTCCTCGCTTTCTTATTATTCTCAGTACCTTTGGTATGAGAGGTAGAGGAGGGAACACATACACTGACCGGTACACCCACGGTGTCACTAGGGCGTCCACCGCTATCGCCTGAGGGTCTCTTGACCTGGCGCAATACTTCTCTAGTTTTTTGTTTATGCGGGACGCCATCATGTCCACCTGTGGACGACCCCATTGATTTACAATCATTTGGAAGACTTCTGGATGAAGTCCCCACTCTCCCGGGTGGAGGTCGTGCCTGCTGAGAAAGTCTGCTTCCCAGTTGTCCACTCCCGGGATGAACACTGCTGACAGTGCTAGTACATGATTCTCCGCCCATCGGAGAATTTTTGTGGCTTCTGCCATCGCCGTCCTGCTTCTTGTGCCGCCCTGTCGATTCACATGGGCGACTGCCGTGATGTTGTCTGACTGGATCAGCACCGGCTGGTGTAGGAGCAGGGATTTTGCTTGACTTAGGGCATTGTAAATGGCCCTTAGTTCCAGAATATTTATGTGAAGGGCAGTCTCCTGACTTGACCATAGTCCCTGGAAATTTCTTCCCTTTGTGACTGCCCCCCAGCCTCGTAGGCTGGCATCCGTGGTCACCAGGACCCAGTCCTGTATGCCGAATCTGCGGCCCTCCAGAAGATGCGCACTGTTCAGCCACCACAGAAGAGACACCCTGGTTCGTGGAGACAGGGTTATTAAACGATGCATCTGAAGATGCGATCCGGACCACTTGTCCAACAGGTTCCACTGAAAGATTCTGGCATGGAACCTGCCGAATGGAATTGCTTCGTAGGAAGCTACCATCTTTCCCAGGACTCGCGTGCAGTGATGCACCGATACCTGTTTTGGTTTTAGGAGGTCTCTGACTAGAGAAGACAACTCCCTGGCTTTCTCCTCCGGGAGAAACACTTTTTTCTGGGCCGTGTCCAGAATCATTCCCAGGAACATTAGACGTGTCGTGGGGACCAGCTGTGACTTTGGGATATTCAGAATCCAACCGTGCTGGCTCAGCACTTCCTGAGATAGTGCTACTCCCACTAACAACTGTTCCTTGGATCGTGCCTTTATTAGGAGATCGTCCAAGTATGGGATAATTAAAACTCCCTTTTTTCGAAGGAGTATCATCATTTCCGCCATAACCTTGGTAAATACCCTCGGTGCCGTGGAGAGTCCAAACGGCAGCGTCTGGAATTGGTAATGGCAATCCTGTACCACAAATCTGAGGTACTCCTGGTGAGAATTGTAAATGGGGACATGTAGGTAAGCATCCTTGATGTCCAGGGATACCATGTAATCCCCCTCGTCCAGGCTTGCAATAACCGCCCTGAGCGATTCCATCTTGAACTTGAATTTTTTTATGTATGTGTTCAAGGACTTCAAATTTAGAATGGGTCTCACCGAACCGTCCGGTTTCGGTACCACAAATAGTGTGGAATAGTAACCCCGGCCTTGTTGGAGTAGGGGTACCTTGATTATCACCTGCTGGGAATACAGCTTGTGAATTGCCGCTAGCACTGCCTCCCTGTCTGAGGGAGCAATCGGCAAGGCGGATTTTAGGAAACGGCGGGGTGGAATCGCCTCGAATTCCAGCCTGTATCCTTGAGATACTATTTGAAGGATCCAGGGATCCACCTGTGAGCGAACCCACTGATCGCTGAAATTCCTGAGGCGGGCCCCCACCGTACCCGGCTCCGCTTGTGAAGCCCCACCGTCATGCGGCGGACTTGGAAGAGGAAGCGGGGGAGGACTTTTGTTCCTGGGAACCTGCTGTTTGCTGCAGCCTTTTTCCCCTGCCTCTGCCTCTTGACAGAAAAGACCCTCTTTTCCCCGCATATTTTTCTGGGATCGAAAGGACTGAACCTGATAAAATGGCGCCTTCTTAGGCTGCGAGGGGACATGGGGTAAAAATGCTGACTTCCCAGACGTTGCTGTGGAAACTAGGTCGGAGAGACCATCCCCAAATAATTCCTCCCCTTTATAAGGCAAAACTTCCATGTGCCTTTTGGAATCTGCATCTCCAGTCCACTGGCGAGTCCATAAACATCTCCTAGCAGAGATAGATAGTGCACTTACTTTAGATGCCAGCCGGCAGATTTCCCTCTGTGCATCTCTCATGTATAAGACTGAGTCTTTTATATGGTCAATTGTTAACAGGATCGTGTCTCTGTCTAGTGTGTCAATATTTTCTGACAGGTTATCTGACCATGCAGCGGCAGCACTGCACATCCAAGCTGACGCAATTGCTGGTCTGAGAATAATGCCTGAGTGTGTATATACAGACTTCAGGATCGCCTCCTGCCTTCTATCAGCAGGTTCCTTAAGGGCGGCCGTATCCTGGGACGGTAGTGCCACCTTTTTTGACAAACGTGTGAGCGCTTTATCCACCCTCGGGGGTGTTTCCCAACGTAACCTATCCTCTGGCGGGAAAGGGAACGCCATTATTAATTTCTTAGGAATCACCAATTTCTTATCAGGGGAAGCCCACGCTTCTTCACACACTTCATTTAATTCATCTGACGGGGGAAAAACTACAGGTAGTTTTTTCTCCCCAAACATAATACCCTTTTTTGTGGTACCTGGATGTAAATCAGAAATATTTAACACCTCTTTCATTGCCTCAATCATGCAGCGAATGGCCTTAACGGGCATTAAATTTGACTCATCGTCGTCGACACTGGCGTCAGTATCCGTGTCGACATCTACTTGTGCCACCTGAGATAACGGGCGTTTTAGAGCCCCTGATGACTTCTGAGACCCTTGGACCGGCACGAGCTGAAGACTCGGCTGTCCCACAGTCGGCATGTCGTCAAATTTTTTATGTAAGGAGTCTATACGTGCACTCATTTCTTGCCATAATACCATCCACTCAGGTGTCTGCCCCGCAGGGGGTGACATCTCTGCTAAAGGCATCTGCTCTCCCTCCACATCATTATCCTCCTCAAACATGTCGACACAGCCGTACCGACACACTCCACACACACAGGGAATGCTCA
The DNA here is from genome assembly GCF_028390025.1 of Pseudophryne corroboree. Lineage (NCBI taxonomy): Eukaryota > Metazoa > Chordata > Amphibia > Anura > Myobatrachidae > Pseudophryne > Pseudophryne corroboree. Next base: position 98,487,835 of record NC_086449.1, read on the forward strand.
AATAGAGGACAGGACCCACAAAAGCCCTTTGGGGGGACAGAGTAAGAGTATGCCAGCACACACCAGAGCGCTATATATATACAGGGACTAACTGAGTTATGTCCCTAATAGCTGCTTATACTGTATACAATGCCAATTTAGTGCCCCCCCTCTCTTTTTCCCTCTTACTGTATTGTAGAAATGCAGGGAAGAGCCAGGGAGCTTCCTTCCAGCCGAGCTGTGAGGGAAAAATGGCGCCAGTGTGCTGAGGAGATAGGCTCCGCCCCTTTTTCGCGGCCTATTCTCCCGCTTATTTTGGGATTCTGGCAGGGGTATTTACCTCATATATAGCCCCAGGGGCTATATATTGAGGTATTTTAGCCAGCCAAGGTGTTTTTATTGCTGCCTCAGAGCGCCCCCCCCCCAGCGCTCTGCACCCTCAGTGACCGGAGTGTGAAGTGTGTATGAGGAGCAATGGCGCACAGCTGCAGTGCTGTGCGCTACCTTGGTGAAGACAGGACGTCTTCATGCCGCCGATTTTCCGGACCATCTTCCTGCTTCTGGCTCTGTAAGGGGGACGGCGGCGCGGCTCCGGGACCGAACATCAAGGCTGGGCCTGCGGTCGATCCCTCTGGAGCTAATGGTGTCCAGTAGCCTAAGAAGCCCAATCCGGCTGCAAGCAGGCGAGTTCGCTTCTTCTCCCCTTAGTCCCTCGCTGCAGTGAGCCTGTTGCCAGCAGGTCTCACTGAAAAAAACAAATTCTAAGACTATAACTTTCTAAGAGCTCAGGAGAGCCCCTAGTGTGCATCCAACCTCGGCCGGGCACGAAATCTAACTGAGGCTTGGAGGAGGGTCATAGTGGGAGGAGCCAGTGCACACCAGGTAGTCATAAATCTTTCTAGAGTGCCCAGCCTCCTTCGGAGCCCGCTATTCCCCATGGTCCTTACGGAGTTCCCAGCATCCACTAGGACGTTAGAGAAAGAACAGTAACCAAGTGCATTGATAAGTGAAAATAACCACTGCAGTTGCTGCCTCAGGATGATATGCTTCATTATACTGCATATGTGCAGTGCTCATTAAACATCTTTCTAATAAGTGTACATTTACAGTTAAGCCTGTTTGTGATACTGTCAGCAGATTTATGAAATACTGGTTTTCAAGACAGTATTACTGTTTTCTTAAGAAAAAAGATAGTAGAAATTAGAGATGAGCGGGTTCGGTTCCTCGGAATCCGAACCCGCCCGAACTTCATGTTTTTTTACACGGGTCCGAGCGACTCGGATCTTCCCGCCTTGCTCGGTTAACCCGAGCGCGCCCGAACGTCATCATCACGCTGTCGGATTCTCGCGAGGCTCGGATTCTATCGCGAGACTCGGATTCTATATAAGGAGCCGCGCGTCGCCGCCATTTTTCACACGTGCATTGAGATTCATAGGGAGAGGACGTGTCTGGCGTCCTCTCCGTTTATAGAGATTCGAGAAGAGAGTGAGACAGAGAGAGACACAGTAGTAATTTTGGGGAGCATTAGGAGGAGTACTACTACTACTAGTACTTGCTGAAGTGATAGAGATAGTGTGACTGTATTATCTGACTTGTGGGGGAGACACTGACAGTGGGGAGCAGTTAGAGTCTGAGAGCAGGACTCAGGACTCAGGAGTACATATAACGTACAGTGCACACTTTTGCTGCCAGAGTGCCAGCCACACTGCCATTGTTTGTGACCACACTGACCACCAGTATAATATATATTGTGATTGTCTGCTTAGGACTCAGGAGTACTACTTGCAAGTTGCTGATAGTGTGACCAGTGACCTGACCACCAGTTTAATAAATCACCACCAGTTTATGAGTTTAATATATATTATATATATATATATATATATATATATATATATAATTGTATATAATATATATATAATATTGTATACCACCTAGCACCTACCCGTGTTTTTTTTTTTTTTTTCTTTATACATACTACTATAGTAGCTTACTGTAGCAGTCTGCGGTGCTGCTGAGCTGACAGTGTCCAGCAGGTCCGTCATCAGTCATTACATAATAAATATATAATATATACCTGTCCGGCTGCAGTACTAGTGATATTATATATACATATATATTGATTTCATCTCATTATCATCCAGTCTATATTAGCAGCAGACACAGTACGGTAGTCCACGGCTGTAGCTACCTCTGTGTCGGCACTCGGCAGTCCATCCATAAGTATACTAGTATCCATCCATCTCCATTGTTTACCTGAGGTGCCTTTTAGTTGTCCCTATTAAAATAAGGAGAACAAAAATGTTGAGGTTCCAAAATTAGGGAAAGATCAAGATCCACTTCCACCTCGTGCTGAAGCTGCTGCCACTAGTCATGGCCGAGACGATGAAATGCCAGCAACGTCGTCTGCCAAGGCCGATGCCCAATGTCATAGTACAGAGCATGTAAAATCCAAAACACCAAATATCAGTAAAAAAAGGACTCCAAAACCTAAACTAAAATTGTCGGAGGAGAAGCGTAAACTTGCCAATATGCCATTTACCACACGGAGTGGCAAGGAACGGCTGAGGCCCTGGCCTATGTTCATGGCTAGTGGTTCAGCTTCACATGAGGATGGAAGCACTCAGCCTCTCGCTAGAAAAATGAAAAGACTCAAGCTGGCAAAAGCACCGCAAAGAACTGTGCGTTCTTCGAAATCCCAAATCCACAAGGAGAGTCCAATTGTGTCGGTTGCGATGCCTGACCTTCCCAACACTGGACGTGAAGAGCATGCGCCTTCCACCATTTGCACGCCCCCTGCAAGTGCTGGAAGGAGCACCCGCAGTCCAGTTCCTGATAGTCAGATTGAAGATGTCAGTGTTGAAGTACACCAGGATGAGGAGGATATGGGTGTTGCTGGCGCTGGGGAGGAAATTGACCAGGAGGATTCTGATGGTGAGGTGGTTTGTTTAAGTCAGGCACCCGGGGAGACACCTGTTGTCCGTGGGAGGAATATGGCCATTGACATGCCTGGTGAAAATACAAAAAAAATCAGCTCTTCGGTGTGGAAGTATTTCAACAGAAATGCGGACAACAGGTGTCAAGCCGTGTGTTGCCTTTGTCAAGCTGTAATAAGTAGGGGTAAGGACGTTAACCACCTCGGAACATCCTCCCTTATACGTCACCTGCAGCGCATTCATAATAAGTCAGTGACAAGTTCAAAAACTTTGGGTGACAGCGGAAGCAGTCCACTGACCAGTAAATCCCTTCCTCTTGTAACCAAGCTCACGCAAACCACCCCACCAACTCCCTCAGTGTCAATTTCCTCCTTACCCAGGAATGCCAATAGTCCTGCAGGCCATGTCACTGGCAATTCTGACGAGTCCTCTCCTGCCTGGGATTCCTCCGATGCATCCTTGAGTGTAATGCCTACTGCTGCTGGCGCTGCTGTTGTTGCTGCTGGGAGTCGATCGTCATCCCAGAGGGGAAGTCGGAAGACCACTTGTACTACTTCCAGTAAGCAATTGACTGTCCAACAGTCCTTTGCGAGGAAGATGAAATATCACAGCAGTCATCCTGCTGCAAAGCGGATAACTGAGGCCTTGACAACTATGTTGGTGTTAGACGTGCGTCCGGTATCCGCCGTTAGTTCACAGGGAACTAGACAATTTATTGAGGCAGTGTGCCCCCGTTACCAAATACCATCTAGGTTCCACTTCTCTAGGCAGGCGATACCGAGAATGTACACGGACGTCAGAAAAAGACTCACCAGTGTCCTAAAAAATGCAGTTGTATCCAATGTCCACTTAACCACGGACATGTGGACAAGTGGAGCAGGGCAGGGTCAGGACTATATGACTGTGACAGCCCACTGGGTAGATGTATGGACTCCCGCCGCAAGAACAGCAGCGGCGGCACCAGTAGCAGCATCTCGCAAACGCCAACTCTTTCCTAGGCAGGCTACGCTTTGTATCACCGCTTTCCAGAATACGCACACAGCTGAAAACCTCTTACGGCAACTGAGGAAGATCATCGCGGAATGGCTTACCCCAATTGGACTCTCCTGTGGATTTGTGGCATCGGACAACGCCAGCAATATTGTGTGTGCATTAAATATGGGCAAATTCCAGCACGTCCCATGTTTTGCACATACCTTGAATTTGGTGGTGCAGAATTTAAAAAAAAACGACAGGGGTGTGCAAGAGATGCTGTCGGTGGCCAGAAGAATTGCGGGACACTTTCGGCGTACAGGCACCACGTACAGAAGACTGGAGCACCACCAAAAACAACTGAACCTGCCCTGCCATCATCTGAAGCAAGAAGTGGTAACGAGGTGGAATTCAACCCTCTATATGCTTCAGAGGTTGGAGGAGCAGCAAAAGGCCATTCAAGCCTATACAATTCAGCACGATATAGGAGGTGGAATGCACCTGTCTCAAGCGCAGTGGAGAATGATTTCAATGTTGTGCAAGGTTCTGATGCCCTTTGAACTTGCCACACGTGAAGTCAGTTCAGACACTGCCAGCCTGAGTCAGGTCATTCCCCTCATCAGGCTTTTGCAGAAGAAGCTGGAGACATTGAAGGAGGAGCTAACACAGAGCGATTCCGCTAGGCATGTGGGACTTGTGGATGGAGCCCTTAATTCGCTTAACAAGGATTCACGGGTGGTCAATCTGTTGAAATCAGAGCACTACATTTTGGCCACCATGCTCGATCCTAGATTTAAAGCCTACCTTGGATCTCTCTTTCCGGCAGACACAAGTCTGCTGGGGTTCAAAGACCTGCTGGTGAGAAAATTGTCAAGTCAAGCGGAACGCGACCTGTCAACATCTCCTCCTTCACATTCTCCCGCAACTGGGGGTGCGAGGAAAAGGCTCAGAATTCCGAGCCCACCCGCTGGCGGTGATGCAGGGCAGTCTGGAGCGACTGCTGATGCTGACATCTGGTCCGGACTGAAGGACCTGACAACGATTACGGACATGTCGTCTACTGTCACTGCATATGATTCTCTCACCATTGAAAGAATGGTGGAGGATTATATGAGTGACCGCATCCAAGTAGGCACGTCACACAGTCCGTACTTATACTGGCAGGAAAAAGAGGCAATTTGGAGGCCCTTACACAAACTGGCTTTATTCTACCTAAGTTGCCCTCCCACAAGTGTGTACTCCGAAAGAGTGTTTAGTGCCGCCGCTCACCTTGTCAGCAATCGGCGTACGAGGTTACATCCAGAAAATGTGGAGAAGATGATGTTCATTAAAATGAATTATAATCAATTCCTCCGTGGAGACATTGACCAGCAGCAATTGCCTCCACAAAGTACACAGGGAGCTGAGATGGTGGATTCCAGTAGGGACGAATTGATAATCTGTGAGGAGGGGGATGTACACGGTGATATATCGGAGGAGGATGATGAGGTGGACATCTTGCCTCTGTAGAGCCAGTTTGTGCAAGGAGAGATTAATTGCTTCTTTTTAGGTGGGGGTCCAAACCAACCCGTCATTTCAGTCACAGTCGTGTGGCAGACCCTGTCACTGAAATGATGGGTTGGTTAAAGTGTGCATGTCCTGTTTATACAACATAAGGGTGGGTGGGAGGGCCCAAGGACAATTCCATCTTGCACCTCTTTTTTCTTTCATTTTTATTTGCGTCATGTGCTGTTTGGGGAGTGTTTTTTGGAAGGGCCATCCTGCGTGACACATCAGTGCCACTCCTAGATGGGCCCGGTGTTTGTGTCGGCCACTAGGGTCGCTTATCTTACTCACACAGCTACCTCATTGCGCCTCTTTTTTTCTTTGCGTCATGTGCTGTTTGTGGAGGGTTTTTTGGAAGGGACATCCTGCGTGACACTGCAGTGCCACTCCTAGATGGGCCCGGTGTTTGTGTCGGCCACTAGGGTCGCTTATCTTACTCACACAGCTACCTCATTGCGCCTCTTTTTTTCTTTGCGTCATGTGCTGTTTGGGGAGGGTTTTTTGGAAGGGACATCCTGCGTGACACTGCAGTGCCACTCCTAGATGGGCCAGGTGTTTGTGTCGGCCACTAGGGTCGCTTAGCTTACTCACACAGCTACCTCATTGCGCCTCTTTTTTTCTTCTTTGCGTCATGTGCTGTTTGGGGAGTGTTTTTTGGAAGGGCCATCCTGCGTGACACTGCAGTGCCACTCCTAGATGGGCCCGGTGTTTGTGTCGGCCACTAGGGTCGCTAAGCTTAGTCACACAGCTACCTCATTGCGCCTCTTTTTTTCTTTGCGTCATGTGCTGTTTGGGGAGGGTTTTTTGGAAGGGACATCCTGCGTGACACTGCAGTGCCACTCCTAGATGGGCCCGGTGTTTGTGTCGGCCACTAGGGTCGCTTAGCTTACTCACACAGCTACCTCATTGCGCCTCTTTTTTTCTTTGCGTCATGTGCTGTTTGGGGAGGGTTTTTTGGAAGGGACATCCTGCGTGACACTGCAGTGCCACTCCTAGATGGGCCAGGTGTTTGTGTCGGCCACTAGGGTCGCTTATCTTACTCACACAGCTACCTCATTGCGCCTCTTTTTTTTTTGCGTCATGTGCTGTTTGGGGAGGGTTTTTTGGAAGGGACATCCTGCGTGAGACACTGCAGTGCCACTCCTAGATGGGCCCGGTGTTTGTGTCGGCCACTAGGGTCGCTTATCTTACTCACACAGCTACCTCATTGAGCCTCTTTTTTTCTTTGCGTCATGTGCTGTTTGGGGAGGGTTTTTTGGAAGGGACATCCTGCGTGACACTGCAGTGCCACTCCTAGATGGGCCAGGTGTTTGTGTCGGCCACTAGGGTCGCTTAGCTTACTCACACAGCTACCTCATTGCGCCTCTTTTTTTCGTCTTTGCGTCATGTGCTGTTTGGGGAGTGTTTTTTGGAAGGGACATCCTGCGTGACACTGCAGTGCCACTCCTAGATGGGCCAGGTGTTTGTGTCGGCCACTAGGGTCGCTTAGCTTACTCACACAGCTACCTCATTGCGCCTCTTTTTTTCTTCTTTGCGTCATGTGCTGTTTGGGGAGTGTTTTTTGGAAGGGACATCCTGCGTGACACTGCAGTGCCACTCCTAGATGGGCCAGGTGTTTGTGTCGGCCACTAGGGTCGCTTAGCTTAGTCATCCAGCGACCTCGGTGCAAATTTTAGGACTAAAAATAATATTGTGAGGTGTGAGGTATTCAGAATAGACTGAAAATGAGTGGAAATTATGGTTTTTGAGGTTAATAATACTTTGGGATCAAAATGACCCCCAAATTCTATGATTTAAGCTGTTTTTTAGTGTTTTTTGAAAAAAACACCCGAATCCAAAACACACCCGAATCCGACAAAAAAAATTCGGTGAGGTTTTGCCAAAACGCGGTCGAACCCAAAACACGGCCGCGGAACCGAACCCAAAACCAAAACACAAAACCCGAAAAATTTCAAGTGCACATCTCTAGTAGAAATACGTCTGATCATACTGGGTGAATGTAGTATCAGTAGGAACACATATAGCCTTGGAGTGCATGGCTATTACATTTATGCTTATGTAGTCCAATAACTACTAATTATAGCTGTAATCTAATGACCTGATTGATTCAATATAAGATCAAGAATGTTTTAAAATATACTCTTAGGGGTTCTGATTATGCTGAGTCCCATAGTTGTCATGATATGTGGACAATAAACAAAAAAACACACGAAAAAGGAAACGGACCATGAGCAAAAAGAATTTTTAAATATAAAAAGATATGAACAAGAAAAGGGGGGGGGAAACAGAAGGGGAAGAAGTATGCTATACTTCGAATTGATGTTCTCCATGTGTTCATAGGAAAGAGCTATAGCTGTTAGTCTCATTGAGACCATAGTGATGCAGAGTATTCATGAGAAATATCATCTTGGTCTCAGTTTTCAGGAGTTCTGAATCCAGATCCCCACCACGTATTCCCAATTTGACGTGCTTCATCCCAAAGGCTCTAAGTCCACTAGGGTCACAGTTGTGTGACTGTTGAAAATGCCTCGCCACCGGTGATATGATTCTAAAATTACTGCGGTCCCTGTCTACATTGCGTATATTACCCACATGTTCTAATAGTCTAACTTTTAAGGGCCTGATGGTTTTCCCAATGTAGGCTTTTTTACAGGGGCACTCCAAATGATAGATAGTACCAACTGTTGTGCATGTAATGAGACTGGGTATGGTCCATTTTTTGTCAAATTTGTCCGTGTAGTATTTTACAGGGACCATATATTTGCAAGCCTTGCAGCGGCCGCAACACATGGAACCCTGAATGGTGGTTTTTGAATCTATTCTTGACATGTGACTATGGACCAACCTGTCCCGTACATTGGGTGATCTCCGCCAGCTACACTTAACTTTAGCTGGTAGGATTTTGTTGAGATCACTATCTGTTTTCAGCACGTGCCAGTGTTTTTGTAGGGTGGAATCTATGTTCCGCCATTGGGCATTGAAGGTGCCAATAAATCGAATGGGTTCTTCAATTTGGGACCGCAGTTTGGGTTTCAGAAGGGATTCCCTAGGATACTGTTCAGTCTTCCTAATTGCTTGTTTTATGGTCCTCCCACTGTAACCTCTGTCTTTAAATCTTCTGCTTTGCTCCAATTTCCTATTCTCATAGGTTTCATCCTCAGAGCAATTCCTCTTAATACGCAGGAGTTCACCCTTTGGGATGGCACGGATAGTAGGGGGAAAATGTGAGCTTTGGGCATGCAGGATACTGTTTGTGGCAGTTGTTTTCCTAAAGTTGTCTGTAGAGAGAAAACCCTCCTCATCCAATTTGATAGTTAGATCAAGGAAATTGATCTGCTCCTGACTCATTTCACATGTCAGTTTGAGATTTAGGTCATTAGTATTAAGCAGTGAGATAAAATGTTTTAAATCTCGACATTGACCCTCCCATAGGAAGAAGATGTCGTCAATGTATCTGCAGTATAAAAGGATGTTTTCTGTATACTTTTCCATCGATTCATGGAATACAAATTCCCTCTCCCACCACCCCAGGTAGAGGTTAGCATAAGTGGGGGCACACGCGGTCCCCATTGCTGTTCCTCTTACCTGGAGGTAGTGGGATTCATTGCAGACAAAATAATTCCTAGTTAGGACAAATTGCAATAGGCTAATGATAAAGTTGTTAAATTCACTATGTGCCTCCATGTCTAAAAAGAATTTAGATGCTTGGATGCCTTGTCCATGCTGTATGCTGGTGTAGAGACTCTCAACGTCACATGACACCAGCCATACACCTGGATTCACTCGCAGATTAGCTAATTTGTTCAGGACATCCATAGTGTCTCTTAAGTAATATGGAAGGGTTATAACATGTTTCCTGAGAAACTGGTCTACAAAGACACTGGCTTTCTCAGTAAGGCTACCCTTTCCAGACACGATAGGTCTACCTGGGGTTTTTTTCTCATTTTTGTGGACCTTGGGGAGGAGATATAGTGTAGGCGTCTTGGGGCTGTTAACTTGGAGAAAATCAAAATCCTTCTTTAGGATCGTACCACTCCCAAGTGCATCTGAGAGCAGCTTATTATATTCCCTCAAAAATTGCTGTGTGGGGCTAAAGATTATTTTTTTATAGCAGTTGGTATCATTTAATTGTTTTTCTAATTCTTCAATGTACAGATCCCTTGGCCATAACACTATATTCCCCCCCTTGTCAGATGGTTTAATTATAACATCTTGCCACTCCGCCAGTTCCTGCAATGCTGCTCTCTCCTCTTTAGTGATGTTATCTGGATGGTGTCTGTTGTGCGTTGATGTTGTGCTGATATAGGAGATCCAAATCTCTTGATACCAAGAGATTTGGATCTCCTATATCAGCACAACAGACACCATCCAGATAACATCACTAAAGAGGAGAGAGCAGCATTGCAGGAACTGGCGGAGTGGCAAGATGTTATAATTAAACCATCTGACAAGGGGGGGAATATAGTGTTATGGCCAAGGGATCTGTACATTGAAGAATTAGAAAAACAATTAAATGATACCAACTGCTATAAAAAATTAATCTTTAGCCCCACACAGCAGTTTTTGAGGGAATATAATAAGCTGCTCTCAGATGCACTTGGGAGTGGTACGATCCTAAAGAAAGATTTTGATTTTATCCAAGTTAACAGCCCCAAGATGCCTACACTATATCTCCTCCCCAAGGTCCACAAAAATGAGAAAAAACCCCCAGGTAGACCTATCGTGTCTGGAAAGGGTAGCCTTACTGAGAAAGCCAGTGTCTTTGTAGACCAGTTTCTCAGGAAACATGTTATAACCCTTCCATCTTACTTAAGAGACACTATGGATGTCCTGAACAAATTAGCTAATCTGCGAGTGAATCCAGGTGTATGGCTGGTGTCATGTGACGTTGAGAGTCTCTACACCAGCATACAGCATGGACAAGGCATCCAAGCATCTAAATTCTTTTTAGACATGGAGGCACATAGTGAATTTAACAACTTTATCATTAGCCTATTGCAATTTGTCCTAACTAGGAATTATTTTGTCTGCAATGAATCCCACTACCTCCAGGTAAGAGGAACAGCAATGGGGACCGCGTGTGCCCCCACTTATGCTAACCTCTACCTGGGGTGGTGGGAGAGGGAATTTGTATTCCATGAATCGATGGAAAAGTATACAGAAAACATCCTTTTATACTGCAGATACATTGACGACATCTTCTTCCTATGGGAGGGTCAATGTCGAGATTTAAAACATTTTATCTCACTGCTTAATACTAATGACCTAAATCTCAAACTGACATGTGAAATGAGTCAGGAGCAGATCAATTTCCTTGATCTAACTATCAAATTGGATGAGGAGGGTTTTCTCTCTACAGACAACTTTAGGAAAACAACTGCCACAAACAGTATCCTGCATGCCCAAAGCTCACATTTTCCCCCTACTATCCGTGTCATCCCAAAGGGTGAACTCCTGCGTATTAAGAGAAATTGCTCTGAGGATGAAACCTATGAGAATAGGAAATTGGAGCAAAGCAGAAGATTTAAAGACAGAGGTTACAGTGGGAGGACCATAAAACAAGCAATTAGGAAGACTGAACAGTATCCTAGGGAATCCCTTCTGAAACCCAAACTGCGGTCCCAAATTGAAGAACCCATTCGATTTATTGGCACCTTCAATGCCCAATGGCGGAACATAGATTCCACCCTACAAAAACACTGGCACGTGCTGAAAACAGATAGTGATCTCAACAAAATCCTACCAGCTAAAGTTAAGTGTAGCTGGCGGAGATCACCCAATGTACGGGACAGGTTGGTCCATAGTCACATGTCAAGAATAGATTCAAAAACCACCATTCAGGGTTCCATGTGTTGCGGCCGCTGCAAGGCTTGCAAATATATGGTCCCTGTAAAATACTACACGGACAAATTTGACAAAAAATGGACCATACCCAGTCTCATTACATGCACAACAGTTGGTACTATCTATCATTTGGAGTGCCCCTGTAAAAAAGCCTACATTGGGAAAACCATCAGGCCCTTAAAAGTTAGACTATTAGAACATGTGGGTAATATACGCAATGTAGACAGGGACCGCAGTAATTTTAGAATCATATCACCGGTGGCGAGGCATTTTCAACAGTCACACAACTGTGACCCTAGTGGACTTAGAGCCTTTGGGATGAAGCACATCAAATTGGGAATACGTGGTGGGGATCTGGATTCAGAACTCCTGAAAACTGAGACCAAGATGATATTTCTCATGAATACTCTGCATCCCTATGGTCTCAATGAGACTAACAGCTATAGCTCTTTCCTATGAACACATGGAGAACATCAATTCGAAGTATAGCATACTTCTTCTTCCCCTTCTGTTTCCCCCCCCCCCTTTTCTTGTTCATATCTTTTTATATTTAAAAATTCTTTTTGCTCATGGTCCGTTTCCTTTTTTGTGTGTTTTTTTGTTTATTGTCCACATATCATGACAACTATGGGACTCAGCATAATCAGAACCCCTAAGAGTATATTTTAAAACATTCTTGATCTTATATTGAATCAATCAGGTCATTAGATTACAGCTATAATTAGTAGTTATTGGACTACATAAGCATAAATGTAATAGCCATGCACTCCAAGGCTATATGTGTTCCTACTGATACTACATTCACCCAGTATGATCAGACGTATTTCTACTAGAGATGTGCACTTGAAATTTTTCGGGTTTTGTGTTTTGGTTTTGGGTTCGGTTCCGCGGCCGTGTTTTGGGTTCGACCGCGTTTTGGCAAAACCTCACCGAATTTTTTTTGTCGGATTCGGGTGTGTTTTGGATTCGGGTGTTTTTTTTAAAAAAACACTAAAAAACAGCTTAAATCATAGAATTTGGGGGTCATTTTGATCCCAAAGTATTATTAACCTCAAAAACCATAATTTCCACTCATTTTCAGTCTATTCTGAATACCTCACACCTCACAATATTATTTTTAGTCCTAAAATTTGCACCGAGGTCGCTGGATGACTAAGCTAAGCGACCCTAGTGGCCGACACAAACACCTGGCCCATCTAGGAGTGGCACTGCAGTGTCACGCAGGATGTCCCTTCCAAAAAACACTCCCCAAACAGCACATGACGCAAAGAAGAAAAAAAGAGGCGCAATGAGGTAGCTGTGTGAGTAAGCTAAGCGACCCTAGTGGCCGACACAAACACCTGGCCCATCTAGGAGTGGCACTGCAGTGTCACGCAGGATGTCCCTTCCAAAAAACACTCCCCAAACAGCACATGACGCAAAGACGAAAAAAAGAGGCGCAATGAGGTAGCTGTGTGAGTAAGCTAAGCGACCCTAGTGGCCGACACAAACACCTGGCCCATCTAGGAGTGGCACTGCAGTGTCACGCAGGATGTCCCTTCCAAAAAACCCTCCCCAAACAGCACATGACGCAAAGAAAAAAAGAGGCTCAATGAGGTAGCTGTGTGAGTAAGATAAGCGACCCTAGTGGCCGACACAAACACCGGGCCCATCTAGGAGTGGCACTGCAGTGTCTCACGCAGGATGTCCCTTCCAAAAAACCCTCCCCAAACAGCACATGACGCAAAGAAAAAAAGAGGCGCAATGAGGTAGCTGTGTGAGTAAGATAAGCGACCCTAGTGGCCGACACAAACACCTGGCCCATCTAGGAGTGGCACTGCAGTGTCACGCAGGATGTCCCTTCCAAAAAACCCTCCCCAAACAGCACATGACGCAAAGAAAAAAAGAGGCTCAATGAGGTAGCTGTGTGAGTAAGATAAGCGACCCTAGTGGCCGACACAAACACCGGGCCCATCTAGGAGTGGCACTGCAGTGTCTCACGCAGGATGTCCCTTCTAAAAAACCCTCCCCAAACAGCACATGACGCAAAGAAAAAAAGAGGCGCAATGAGGTAGCTGTGTGAGTAAGATAAGCGACCCTAGTGGCCGACACAAACACCTGGCCCATCTAGGAGTGGCACTGCAGTGTCACGCAGGATGTCCCTTCCAAAAAACCCTCCCCAAACAGCACATGACGCAAAGAAAAAAAGAGGCGCATTGAGGTAGCTGTGTGAGTAAGCTAAGCGACCCTAGTGGCCGACACAAACACCGGGCCCATCTAGGAGTGGCACTGCAGTGTCACGCAGGATGTCCCTTCCAAAAAACCCTCCCCAAACAGCACATGACGCAAAGAAAAAAAGAGGCGCAATGAGGTAGCTGTGTGAGTAAGATAAGCGACCCTAGTGGCCGACACAAACACCGGGCCCATCTAGGAGTGGCACTGCAGTGTCACGCAGGATGGCCCTTCCAAAAAACACTCCCCAAACAGCACATGACGCAAAGAAGAAAAAAAGAGGCGCAATGAGGTAGCTGTGTGAGTAAGCTAAGCGACCCTAGTGGCCGACACAAACACCTGGCCCATCTAGGAGTGGCACTGCAGTGTCACGCAGGATGTCCCTTCTAAAAAACCCTCCCCAAACAGCACATGACGCAAAGAAAAAAAGAGGCGCAATGAGGTAGCTGTGTGAGTAAGATAAGCGACCCTAGTGGCCGACACAAACACCGGGCCCATCTAGGAGTGGCACTGCAGTGTCACGCAGGATGTCCCTTCCAAAAAACCCTCCACAAACAGCACATGACGCAAAGAAAAAAAGAGGCGCAATGAGGTAGCTGTGTGAGTAAGATAAGCGACCCTAGTGGCCGACACAAACACCGGGCCCATCTAGGAGTGGCACTGCAGTGTCACGCAGGATGGCTCTTCCAAAAAACACTCCCCAAACAGCACATGACGCAAAATAAAAATGAAAGAAAAAAGAGGTGCAAGATGGAATTGTCCTTGGGCCCTCCCACCCACCCTTATGTTGTATAAACAGGACATGCACACTTTAACCAACCCATCATTTCAGTGACAGGGTCTGCCACACGACTGTGACTGAAATGACGGGTTGGTTTGGACCCCCACCTAAAAAGAAGCAATTAATCTCTCCTTGCACAAACTGGCTCTACAGAGGCAAGATGTCCACCTCATCATCATCCTCCGATATATCACCGTGTACATCCCCCTCCTCACAGATTATCAATTCGTCCCCACTGGAATCCACCATCTCAGCTCCCTGTGTACTTTGTGGAGGCAATTGCTGCTGGTCAATGTCTCCACGGAGGAATTGATTATAATTCATTTTAATGAACATCATCTTCTCCACATTTTCTGGATGTAACCTCGTACGCCGATTGCTGACAAGGTGAGCGGCGGCACTAAACACTCTTTCGGAGTACACACTTGTGGGAGGGCAACTTAGGTAGAATAAAGCCAGTTTGTGTAAGGGCCTCCAAATTGCCTCTTTTTCCTGCCAGTATAAGTACGGACTGTGTGACGTGCCTACTTGGATGCGGTCACTCATATAATCCTCCACCATTCTTTCAATGGTGAGAGAATCATATGCAGTGACAGTAGACGACATGTCCGTAATCGTTGTCAGGTCCTTCAGTCCGGACCAGATGTCAGCATCAGCAGTCGCTCCAGACTGCCCTGCATCACCGCCAGCGGGTGGGCTCGGAATTCTGAGCCTTTTCCTCGCACCCCCAGTTGCGGGAGAATGTGAAGGAGGAGATGTTGACAGGTCGCGTTCCGCTTGACTTGACAATTTTCTCACCAGCAGGTCTTTGAACCCCAGCAGACTTGTGTCTGCCGGAAAGAGAGATCCAAGGTAGGCTTTAAATCTAGGATCGAGCATGGTGGCCAAAATGTAGTGCTCTGATTTCAACAGATTGACCACCCGTGAATCCTTGTTAAGCGAATTAAGGGCTCCATCCACAAGTCCCACATGCCTAGCGGAATCGCTCTGTGTTAGCTCCTCCTTCAATGTCTCCAGCTTCTTCTGCAAAAGCCTGATGAGGGGAATGACCTGACTCAGGCTGGCAGTGTCTGAACTGACTTCACGTGTGGCAAGTTCAAAGGGCATCAGAACCTTGCACAACGTTGAAATCATTCTCCACTGCGCTTGAGACAGGTGCATTCCACCTCCTATATCGTGCTGAATTGTATAGGCTTGAATGGCCTTTTGCTGTTCCTCCAACCTCTGAAGCATATAGAGGGTTGAATTCCACCTCGTTACCACTTCTTGCTTCAGATGATGGCAGGGCAGGTTCAGTTGTTTTTGGTGGTGCTCCAGTCTTCTGTACGTGGTGCCTGTACGCCGAAAGTGTCCCGCAATTCTTCTGGCCACCGACAGCATCTCTTGCACACCCCTGTCGTTTTTTTTAAAATTCTGCACCACCAAATTCAAGGTATGTGCAAAACATGGGACGTGCTGGAATTTGCCCATATTTAATGCACACACAATATTGCTGGCGTTGTCCGATGCCACAAATCCACAGGAGAGTCCAATTGGGGTAAGCCATTCCGCGATGATCTTCCTCAGTTGCCGTAAGAGGTTTTCAGCTGTGTGCGTATTCTGGAAAGCGGTGATACAAAGCGTAGCCTGCCTAGGAAAGAGTTGGCGTTTGCGAGATGCTGCTACTGGTGCCGCCGCTGCTGTTCTTGCGGCGGGAGTCCATACATCTACCCAGTGGGCTGTCACAGTCATATAGTCCTGACCCTGCCCTGCTCCACTTGTCCACATGTCCGTGGTTAAGTGGACATTGGGTACAACTGCATTTTTTAGGACACTGGTGAGTCTTTTTCTGACGTCCGTGTACATTCTCGGTATCGCCTGCCTAGAGAAGTGGAACCTAGATGGTATTTGGTAACGGGGGCAGACTGCCTCAATAAATTGTCTAGTTCCCTGTGAACTAACGGCGGATACCGGACGCACGTCTAACACCAACATAGTTGTCAAGGCCTCAGTTATCCGCTTTGCAGCAGGATGACTGCTGTGATATTTCATCTTCCTCGCAAAGGACTGTTGGACAGTCAATTGCTTACTGGAAGTAGTACAAGTGGTCTTCCGACTTCCCCTCTGGGATGACGATCGACTCCCAGCAGCAACAACAGCAGCGCCAGCAGCAGTAGGCATTACACTCAAGGATGCATCGGAGGAATCCCAGGCAGGGGAGGACTCGTCAGAATTGCCAGTGACATGGCCTGCAGGACTATTGGCATTCCTGGGTAAGGAGGAAATTGACACTGAGGGAGTTGGTGGGGTGGTTTGCGTGAGCTTGGTTACAAGAGGAAGGGATTTACTGGTCAGTGGACTGCTTCCGCTGTCACCCAAAGTTTTTGAACTTGTCACTGACTTATTATGAATGCGCTGCAGGTGACGTATAAGGGAGGATGTTCCGAGGTGGTTAACGTCCTTACCCCTACTTATTACAGCTTGACAAAGGCAACACACGGCTTGACACCTGTTGTCCGCATTTCTGTTGAAATACTTCCACACCGAAGAGCTGATTTTTTTGGTATTTTCACCAGGCATGTCAATGGCCATATTCCTCCCACGGACAACAGGTGTCTCCCCGGGTGCCTGACTTAAACAAACCACCTCACCATCAGAATCCTCCTGGTCAATTTCCTCCCCAGCGCCAGCAACACCCATATCCTCCTCATCCTGGTGTACTTCAACACTGACATCTTCAATCTGACTATCAGGAACTGGACTGCGGGTGCTCCTTCCAGCACTTGCAGGGGGCGTGCAAATGGTGGAAGGCGCATGCTCTTCACGTCCAGTGTTGGGAAGGTCAGGCATCGCAACCGACACAATTGGACTCTCCTTGTGGATTTGGGATTTCGAAGAACGCACAGTTCTTTGCGGTGCTTTTGCCAGCTTGAGTCTTTTCATTTTTCTAGCGAGAGGCTGAGTGCTTCCATCCTCATGTGAAGCTGAACCACTAGCCATGAACATAGGCCAGGGCCTCAGCCGTTCCTTGCCACTCCGTGTGGTAAATGGCATATTGGCAAGTTTACGCTTCTCCTCCGACAATTTTAGTTTAGGTTTTGGAGTCCTTTTTTTACTGATATTTGGTGTTTTGGATTTTACATGCTCTGTACTATGACATTGGGCATCGGCCTTGGCAGACGACGTTGCTGGCATTTCATCGTCTCGGCCATGACTAGTGGCAGCAGCTTCAGCACGAGGTGGAAGTGGATCTTGATCTTTCCCTAATTTTGGAACCTCAACATTTTTGTTCTCCATATTTTAATAGGGACAACTAAAAGGCACCTCAGGTAAACAATGGAGATGGATGGATACTAGTATACTTATGGATGGACTGCCGAGTGCCGACACAGAGGTAGCTACAGCCGTGGACTACCGTACTGTGTCTGCTGCTAATATAGACTGGATGATAATGAGATGAAATCAATATATATGTATATATAATATCACTAGTACTGCAGCCGGACAGGTATATATTATATATTTATTATGTAATGACTGATGACGGACCTGCTGGACACTGTCAGCTCAGCAGCACCGCAGACTGCTACAGTAAGCTACTATAGTAGTATGTATAAAGAAGAAAGAAAAAAACAACAACCACGGGTAGGTGGTATACAATTATGGATGGACAGCCGAGTGCCGACACAGAGGTAGCTACAGCCGTGGACTAACGTACTGTGTCTGCTGCTAATATAGACTGGATGATAATGAGATGAAATCAATATATATGTATATATAATATCACTAGTACTGCAGCCGGACAGGTATATATTATATATTTATTATGTAATGACTGATGACGGACCTGCTGGACACTGTCAGCTCAGCAGCACCGCAGACTGCTACAGTAAGCTACTATAGTAGTATGTATAAAGAAGAAAGAGAAAGGAAAAAAAAACACGGGTAGGTGCTAGGTGGTATACAATATTATATATATATTATATACAATTATATATATATATATATATATATAATATATATTAAACTCATAAACTGGTGGTGATTTATTAAACTGGTGGTCAGGTCACTGGTCAAACTATCAGCAACTTGCAAGTAGTACTCCTGAGTCCTAAGCAGACAATCACAATATATATTATACTGGTGGTCAGTGTGGTCACAAACAATGGCAGTGTGGCTGGCACTCTGGCAGCAAAAGTGTGCACTGTACGTTATATGTACTCCTGAGTCCTGAGTCCTGCTCTCAGACTCTAACTGCTCCCCACTGTCAGTGTCTCCCCCACAAGTCAGATAATACAGTCACACTATCTCTCTCTATCACTTCAGCAAGTACTAGTAGTAGTAGTACTCCTCCTAATGCTCCCCAAATTACTACTGTGTCTCTCTCTGTCTCACTCTCTTCTCGAATCTCTATAAACGGAGAGGACGCCAGACACGTCCTCTCCCTATGAATCTCAATGCACGTGTGAAAAATGGCGGCGACGCGCGGCTCCTTATATAGAATCCGAGTCTCGCGATAGAATCCGAGCCTCGCGAGAATCCAACAGCGTGATGATGACGTTCGGGCGCGCTCGGGTTAACCGAGCAAGGCGGGAAGATCCGAGTCGCTCGGACCCGTGTAAAAAAACACGAAGTTTGGGCGGGTTCGGATTCCGAGGAACCGAACCCGCTCATCTCTAATTTCTACTATCTTTTTTCTTAAGAAAACAGTAATACTGTCTTGAAAACCAGTATTTCATAAATCTGCTGACAGTATCACAAACAGGCTTAACTGTAAATGTACACTTATTAGAAAGATGTTTAATGAGCACTGCACATATGCAGTATAATGAAGCATATCATCCTGAGGCAGCAACTGCAGTGGTTATTTTCACTTATCAATGCACTTGGTTACTGTTCTTTTCTTCTGTTTTTCCAACAGCACCAATATAATGGAGTGTACTTTGTCATTTTGCCTCGTTATCAAGAGGCATAGATGGCAGAGTTCATATTATTATTCTTACTAATTTTCAAATCATATATTTTCACACACACACTCTCATCGTATTATGAATAAATATCAGTCATCACACATTTAATTATAACTAGTTTTATCAACCAATCACTTGTTTAGTTTTTGGCACCACGCACTATCAATTTGGTTTTGTGTTTTTTGTGTTTTTTACCGGCACTAGTTTTTAGTCACATTATAGCACTAAGCAACGGATTTCCATCAGCAATTAATACGTATCCTTTCTTCTCTCACGTCTCACTTTCATACATGAACACTATTTAAATCAATACTGATCACTTATTATTACTTCTCTCACGCTGCACTCAATATATCAACATAATTATAAATTAGTAAACCTGGACTATATGTTTTAATAGCAACATCAGAATAATAATATATGTGTATAACTTCTATTTAAGCATGCAGTATCGAACGGGATGGATTGACATTCAGTAATTTTGGCAGCAATAATTATATTCACACATAGCATGGACGAGTGGGCAATCCAACAGAGTAATCAGTATGTAGGAATGCCATAAAATGAACTTGATTTCATCTGTGCAACCATAATGAGGAGTTACGCAGGATGAATAAATTAAAATAAGATACACCAATAAAGGGCATGATATATAGCTAAATCACTGATTAACATGATATAAGTAATATCATTGGCCCTCATTCCGAGTTGTTCGCTCGCAAGGCGAATGTAGCAGAGTTACACACGCTAAGCCGCCGCCTACTGGGAGTGAATCTTAGCTTCTTAAAATTGCGACCGACGTACGCGCAATATTGCGATTACAAACGAGTTAGCAGTTTCTGAGTAGCTTCAGACTTACTCTGCCTGTGCGATCAGTTCAGTGCTTTTCGTTCCTGGTTGACGTCACAAACACACCCAGCGTTCGCCCAGGCACTCCCACCGTTTCTCCGGCCACTCCTGCGTTTTTTCCGGAAACGGTAGCGTTTTCAGCCACACGCCCCTGAAACGCCGTGTTTCCGCCCAGTAACACCCATTTCCTGTCAATCACATTACGTTCGCCGGAGCGAAGAAAAAGTCGTGAGTAAAAATACTTTCTTCATAGTAAAGTTACTTGGCGCAGTCGCAGTGCGAATATTGCGCATGCGTACTAAGCGGATTTTCACTGCGATGCGATGAAAAATACCGAGCGAACAACTCGGAATGAGGGCCATTGTACATACACCTGACATTAATGAGAAATGACCATGAGAGGTATTCCACGCACAATAAAACTATTGAAGTAGGACGTAAATTACCCACTGACATTACGAATAGGAGAGGGTTAAACAGGCTGCTATAGAAGCAGCTGAGACGCTATCATGACTAATCAGCAGCAGAGATTCGTATCTCAACTTTATCCAGGACAAGGTAACTATTGAGTACTAAATCAATCCAGCTGAGACGGTCACATGACCGCAGGACAAGAGGAGATTGGCTCTTTGATAGGATAAATTCCCTGTCAGTAGAGACATTCGGGTTAAGCCCTGAAAAAGCTAGTTGCGAAATGCGCGCATCGGCATTGTAGTCTGCTCCGATGCTCCTGCACTGACTATTATTGAATTTCTTTGATGTTTATCTGGGTTCCGTGAAATTTACTTCTTATATCTATATCATATATTGGGTTATCAGAGTACTGCACAGCGAACACGGGCACATCCGTGGGTCGGACAAATGCCGACCATAAGTTGATGCAGCTGTGATACCCATAAGAATATACCTTTTATATTTTCAATATACATTGGGGTATTGGAGCGCTGCACAGTGCACACGGGAACACCCGTGGGTCGGATAAATGCTGACCAAAAGCTGATGCCAATATTGATCAGTATTAACACTGCTAGAGTGCTGTTACCTACGTCAGGATTAGACCCTAACATATTAGAGGGAGTGTGATATAGGTGTAGTTCAGAGCACCAGAAATTAGAAAATATCCTGTTAATCAGATTAATGCTACAGATTCTTGGAGTGGTATCACACATTTATATTTAATTGTTATATTAATACATACATTCATTGGCATACACAGTTTCCAGCTGATGCAGGCTCAGCGGTCTGTGTATGTGTAGAATTTCAGTTTGCCCCACAACACTTATCAGACGTGTCCCATGTGCAGATTATACTATTATTGCTCTTGACAATTTCTATAGCATTCAAGACAACTCAACACTATATAATTGTTAGGGTAACACGCATACAAATCAATACTAAGGAGATATATATCCATAAGACACTGGGCATTCCACAGCCATTCCGTGATTTGTTACAACAGCATAGCATCAGGAATAAAAAATATCCTGTTAATGAGATCACTGTTGATCAACTCACGGATCTTGTGCAGCGGTATTATACATTCATAGTAATCTGTTACATTAGCATGCACGGCCCATTGCAATACAAAGTTATAAACTGACTAAGGCTCAGTGGTCGGTGATTGCTTAACAGTTTAGCTTGACCAATAACATATATCAGATGTGTCCTGTGTGCAGATTTTGTATACTGATTACCATCACTGCCCTTGCTGATCTTTAGAATATTCAAGACAACGTGTTACTATATAAATATTGGGGCAGTATTGTTGTGAATCAGTACAAAGGAGATGTGCATCGATAGGGCACTGGGCATTTCATGGCCATTGTGTGATTCATTGTAACAGTATGAGCTGCATATACAGCCTCAATTGATACGGGCTCAATGGTCTGTGTGTTTGTAGCAGTTTACTTCGCGTCATAAACAATTATCAGACGTATCCTATGTACAGAATACTCACACCGGTAATATAAGAAAACACAATACCAGCAATTTATGGGATAGATTTTTAATGAATACATATAGATACTGTCATCTGCCCAGTATTCTCAGTGTCATCATTACCTTTACCTGTGTCAGTCATCATAGCAGAATTACCAGGGCACTGTCCATGTGAATTGATACACAATATTTGTGTGTCCGCGGGGTGTGGGGCACATTGTGACCAGTCTTGAGACTTGGTATATCAGTACATATAATTTTTCATGTATATATCTTTTTACTGACGTAGGACCAGCGGTCTGCGGATCTGCAGCAGTCCACTTTAAAGATAGTAATTGGCATCTTACCATTACGGTAATTGGGGAATAGGGTAGATTTTCTTTAATTGAGCTCATTGCCCCACCAAGCACACATGATAGTGGTGAACATCTTGTATTTCACGTCATAATTTGAATCTCTACAATACCCAACATCTACAGACAATTGTAACAAGTGGGACTAATAGAATTAACGGAGTTTATTTTTACCCGATATAACACATCTTACCCAATATATAGTGGGTTATTAAAGGATCGGTACCCTTAAAATACAAGTGATTGGGTTTTTTCTCTATCAGGGGTATATAATATATGTTAAATATAGAGATGAGCGCCTGAAATTTTTCGGGTTTTGTGTTTTGGTTTTGGGTTCGGTTCCGCGGCCGTGTTTTGGGTTCGAACGCGTTTTGGCAAAACCTCACCGAATTTTTTTTGTCGGATTCGGGTGTGTTTTGGATTCGGGTGTTTTTTTCCAAAAACACTAAAAAACAGCTTAAATCATAGAATTTGGGGGTCATTTTGATCCCAAAGTATTATTAACCTCAAAAACCATAATTTCCACTCATTTTCAGTCTATTCTGAATACCTCACACCTCAC
The DNA here is from genome assembly GCF_028390025.1 of Pseudophryne corroboree. Classification (NCBI taxonomy): domain Eukaryota; kingdom Metazoa; phylum Chordata; class Amphibia; order Anura; family Myobatrachidae; genus Pseudophryne; species Pseudophryne corroboree. The sequence goes on from NC_086449.1 coordinate 98,510,751, forward strand.
AATATTATTTTTAGTCCTAAAATTTGCACCGAGGTCGCTGTGTGAGTAAGATAAGCGACCCTAGTGGCCGACACAAACACCGGGCCCATCTAGGAGTGGCACTGCAGTGTCACGCAGGATGGCCCTTCCAAAAAACCCTCCCCAAACAGCACATGACGCAAAGAAAAAAAGAGGCGCAATGAGGTAGCTGTGTGAGTAAGATTAGCGACCCTAGTGGCCGACACAAACACCGGGCCCATCTAGGAGTGGCACTGCAGTGTCACGCAGGATGTCCCTTCCAAAAAACCCTCCCCAAACAGCACATGACGCAAAGAAAAAAAGAGGCGCAATGAGGTAGCTGTGTGAGTAAGATTAGCGACCCTAGTGGCCGACACAAACACCGGGCCCATCTAGGAGTGGCACTGCAGTGTCACGCAGGATGGCCCTTCCAAAAAACCCTCCCCAAACAGCACATGACGCAAAGAAAAAAAGAGGCGCAATGAGGTAGCTGTGTGAGTAAGATTAGCGACCCTAGTGGCCGACACAAACACCGGGCCCATCTAGGAGTGGCACTGCAGTGTCACGCAGGATGGCTCTTTCAAAAAACCCTCCCCAAACAGCACATGACGCAAAGAAAAAAAGAGGCGCAATGAGGTAGCTGACTGTGTGAGTAAGATTAGCGACCCTAGTGGCCGACACAAACACCGGGCCTATCTAGGAGTGGCACTGCAGTGTCACGCAGGATGTCCCTTCCAAAAAACCCTCCCCAAACAGCACATGACGCAAAGAAAAAAAGAGGCGCAATGAGGTAGCTGTGTGAGTAAGATTAGCGACCCTAGTGGCCGACACAAACACCGGGCCCATCTAGGAGTGGCACTGCAGTGTCACGCAGGATGGCCCTTCCAAAAAACCCTCCCCAAACAGCACATGACACAAAGAAAAAAAGAGGCGCAATGAGGTAGCTGTGTGAGTAAGATTAGCGACCCTAGTGGCCGACACAAACACCGGGCACATCTAGGAGTGGCACTGCAGTGTCACGCAGGATGTCCCTTCCAAAAAACCCTCCCCAAACAGCACATGACGCAAAGAAAAAAAGAGGCGCAATGAGGTAGCTGACTGTGTGAGTAAGATTAGCGACCCTAGTGGCCGACACAAACACCGGGCCCATCTAGGAGTGGCACTGCAGTGTCACGCAGGATGTCCCTTCCAAAAAACCCTCCCCAAACAGCACATGACGCAAAGAAAAAAAGAGGCGCAATGAGGAGCTGACTGTGTGAGTAAGATTAGCGACCCTAGTGGCCGACACAAACACCGGGCCCATCTAGGAGTGGCACTGCAGTGTCACGCAGGATGTCCCTTCCAAAAAACCCTCCCCAAACAGCACATGACGCAAAGAAAAAAAGAGGCGCAATGAGGTAGCTGACTGTGTGAGTAAGATTAGCGACCCTAGTGGCCGACACAAACACCGGGCCCATCTAGGAGTGGCACTGCAGTGTCACACAGGATGTCCCTTCCAAAAAACCCTCCCCAATCAGCACATGATGCAAAGAAAAAGAAAAGAAAAAAGAGGTGCAAGATGGAATTGTCCTTGGGCCCTCCCACCCACCCTTATGTTGTATAAACAAAACAGGACATGCACACTTTAACCAACCCATCATTTCAGTGACAGGGTCTGCCACACGACTGTGACTGATATGACGGGTTGGTTTGGACCCCCCCCAAAAAAGAAGCAATTAATCTCTCCTTGCACAAACTGGCTCTACAGAGGCAAGATGTCCACCTCATCTTCACCCTCCGATATATCACCGTGTACATCCCCCTCCTCACAGATTATCAATTCGTCCCCACTGGAATCCACCATCTCAGCTCCCTGTGTACTTTGTGGAGGCAATTGCTGCTGGTCAATGTCTCCGCGGAGGAATTGATTATAATTCATTTTAATGAACATCATCTTCTCCACATTTTCTGGATGTAACCTCGTACGCCGATTGCTGACAAGGTGAGCGGCGGCACTAAACACTCTTTCGGAGTACACACTTGTGGGAGGGCAACTTAGGTAGAATAAAGCCAGTTTGTGCAAGGGCCTCCAAATTGCCTCTTTTTCCTGCCAGTATAAGTACGGACTGTGTGACGTGCCTACTTGGATGCGGTCACTCATATAATCCTCCACCATTCTATCAATGTTGAGAGAATCATATGCAGTGACAGTAGACGACATGTCCGTAATCGTTGTCAGGTCCTTCAGTCCGGACCAGATGTCAGCATCAGCAGTCGCTCCAGACTGCCCTGCATCACCGCCAGCGGGTGGGCTCGGAATTCTGAGCCTTTTCCTCGCACCCCCAGTTGCGGGAGAATGTGAAGGAGGAGATGTTGACAGGTCGCGTTCCGCTTGACTTGACAATTTTGTCACCAGCAGGTCTTTCAACCCCAGCAGACCTGTGTCTGCCGGAAAGAGAGATCCAAGGTAGGCTTTAAATCTAGGATCGAGCACGGTGGCCAAAATGTAGTGCTCTGATTTCAACAGATTGACTACCCGTGAATCCTTGTTAAGCGAATTAAGGGCTGCATCCACAAGTCCCACATGCCTAGCGGAATCGCCTTCTTTTAGCTCCTTCTTCAATGCCTCCAGCTTCTTCTGCAAAAGCCTGATGAGGGGAATGACCTGACTCAGGCTGGCAGTGTCTGAACTGACTTCACGTGTGGCAAGTTCAAAGGGCATCAGAACCTTGCACAACGTTGAAATCATTCTCCACTGCACTTGAGACAGGTGCATTCCACCTCCTATATCGTGCTCAATTGTATAGGCTTGAATGGCCTTTTGCTGCTCCTCCAACCTCTGAAGCATATAGAGGGTTGAATTCCACCTCGTTACCACTTCTTGCTTCAGATGATGGCAGGGCAGGTTCAGTAGTTTTTGGTGGTGCTCCAGTCTTCTGTACGTGGTGCCTGTACGCCGAAAGTGTCCCGCAATTTTTCTGGCCACCGACAGCATCTCTTGCACGCCCCTGTCGTTTTTTAAAAAATTCTGCACCACCAAATTCAAGGTATGTGCAAAACATGGGACGTGCTGGAATTTGCCCATATTTAATGCACACACAATATTGCTGGCGTTGTCCGATGCCACAAATCCACAGGAGAGTCCAATTGGGGTAAGCCATTCCGCGATGATCTTCCTCAGTTGCCGTAAGAGGTTTTCAGCTGTGTGCGTATTCTGGAAAGCGGTGATACAAAGCGTAGCCTGCCTAGGAAAGAGTTGGCGTTTGCGAGATGCTGCTACTGGTGCCGCCGCTGCTGTTCTTGCGGCGGGAGTCCATACATCTACCCAGTGGGCTGTCACAGTCATATAGTCCTGACCCTGCCCTGCTCCACTTGTCCACATGTCCGTGGTTAAGTGGACATTGGGTACAACTGCATTTTTTAGGACACTGGTGAGTCTTTTTCTGACGTCCGTGTACATTCTCTGTATCGCCTGCCTAGAGAAGTGGAACCTAGATGGTATTTGGTAACGGGGGCACACTGCCTCAATAAATTGTCTAGTTCCCTGTGAACTAACGGCGGATACCGGACGCACGTCTAACACCAACATAGTTGTCAAGGACTCAGTTATCCGCTTTGCAGTAGGATGACTGCTGTGATATTTCATCTTCCTCGCAAAGGACTGTTGAACAGTCAATTGCTTACTGGAAGTAGTACAAGTGGGCTTACGACTTCCCCTCTGGGATGACCATCGACTCCCAGCGGCAACAACAGCAGCGCCAGCAGCAGTAGGCGTTACACGCAAGGATGCATCGGAGGAATCCCAGGCAGGAGAGGACTCGTCAGAATTGCCAGTGACATGGCCTGCAGGACTATTGGCATTCCTGGGGAAGGAGGAAATTGACACTGAGGGAGTTGGTGGGGTGGTTTGCGTGAGCTTGGTTACAAGAGGAAGGGATTTACTGGTCAGTGGACTGCTTCCGCTGTCACCCAAAGTTTTTGAACTTGTCACTGACTTATTATGAATGCGCTGCAGGTGACGTATAAGGGAGGATGTTCCGAGGTGGTTAACGTCCTTACCCCTACTTATTACAGCTTGACAAAGGGAACACACGGCTTGACACCTGTTGTCCGCATTTCTGGTGAAATACCTCCACACCGAAGAGCTGATTTTTTTGGTATTTTCACCTGGCATGTCAACGGCCATATTCCTCCCACGGACAACAGGTGTCTCCCCGGGTGCCTGACTTAAACAAACCACCTCACCATCAGAATCCTCCTGGTCAATTTCCTCCCCAGCGCCAGCAACACCCATATCCTCCTCATCCTGGTGTACTTCAACACTGACATCTTCAATCTGACTATCAGGAACTGGACTGCGGGTGCTCCTTCCAGCACTTGCAGGGGGCGTGCAAATGGTGGAAGGCGCATGCTCTTCACGTCCAGTGTTGGGAAGGTCAGGCATCGCAACCGACACAATTGGACTCTCCTTGTGGATTTGGGATTTCGAAGAATGCACAGTTCTTTGCTGTGCTGCTTTTGCCAGCTTGAGTCTTTTCATTTTTCTAGCGAGAGGCTGAGTGCTTCCATCCTCATGTGAAGCTGAACCACTAGCCATGAACATAGGCCAGGGCCTCAGCCGTTCCTTGCCACTCCGTGTGGTAAATGGCATATTGGCAAGTTTACGCTTCTCCTCCGACAATTTTATTTTAGGTTTTGGAGTCCTTTTTTTACTGATATTTGGTGTTTTGGATTTGACATGCTCTGTACTATGACATTGGGCATCGGCCTTGGCAGACGACGTTGCTGGCATTTCATCGTCTCGGCCATGACTAGTGGCAGCAGCTTCAGCACGAGGTGGAAGTGGATCTTGATCTTTCCCTAATTTTGGAACCTCAACATTTTTGTTCTCCATATTTTAATAGGCACAACTAAAAGGCACCTCAGGTAAACAATGGAGATGGATGGATTGGATACTAGTATACAATTATGGACGGGCTGCCGAGTGCCGACACAGAGGTAGCCACAGCCGTGAACTACCGCACTGTACTGTGTCTGCTGCTAATATATAGACTGGTTGATAAAGAGATAGTATACTCGTAACTAGTATGTATGTATAAAGAAAGAAAAAAAAACCACGGTTAGGTGGTATATACAATTATGGACGGGCTGCCGAGTGCCGACACAGAGGTAGCCACAGCCGTGAACTACTGTACTGTGTCTGCTGCTAATATATAGACTGGTTGATAAAGAGATAGTATACTCGTAACTAGTATGTATGTATAAAGAAAGAAAAAAAAACCACGGTTAGGTGGTATATACAATTATGGACGGGCTGCCGAGTGCCGACACAGAGGTAGCCACAGCCGTGAACTACCGCACTGTACTGTGTCTGCTGCTAATATATAGACTGGTTGATAAAGAGATAGTATACTCGTAACTAGTATGTATGTATAAAGAAAGAAAAAAAAACCACGGTTAGGTGGTATATACAATTATGGACGGGCTGCCGAGTGCCGACACAGAGGTAGCCACAGCCGTGAACTACCGCACTGTACTGTGTCTGCTGCTAATATATAGACTGGTTGATAAAGAGATAGTATACTCGTAACTAGTATGTATGTATAAAGAAAGAAAAAAAAACCACGGTTAGGTGGTATATACAATTATGGACGGGCTGCCGAGTGCCGACACAGAGGTAGCCACAGCCGTGAACTACCGCACTGTACTGTGTCTGCTGCTAATATATAGACTGGTTGATAAAGAGATAGTATACTCGTAACTAGTATGTATGTATAAAGAAAGAAAAAAAAACCACGGTTAGGTGGTATATACAATTATGGACGGGCTGCCGAGTGCCGACACAGAGGTAGCCACAGCCGTGAACTACCGCACTGTACTGTGTCTGCTGCTAATATATAGACTGGTTGATAAAGAGATAGTATACTCGTAACTAGTATGTATGTATAAAGAAAGAAAAAAAAACCACGGTTAGGTGGTATATACAATTATGGACGGGCTGCCGAGTGCCGACACAGAGGTAGCCACAGCCGTGAACTACCGCACTGTACTGTGTCTGCTGCTAATATAGACTGGTTGATAAAGAGATAGTATACTCGTAACTAGTATGTATGTATAAAGAAAGAAAAAAAAACCACGGTTAGGTGGTATATACAATTATGGACGGGCTGCCGAGTGCCGACACAGAGGTAGCCACAGCCGTGAACTACCGCACTGTACTGTGTCTGCTGCTAATATATAGACTGGTTGATAAAGAGATAGTATACTCGTAACTAGTATGTATGTATAAAGAAAGAAAAAAAAACCACGGTTAGGTGGTATATACAATTATGGACGGGCTGCCGAGTGCCGACACAGAGGTAGCCACAGCCGTGAACTACCGCACTGTACTGTGTCTGCTGCTAATATATAGACTGGTTGATAAAGAGATAGTATACTCGTAACTAGTATGTATGTATAAAGAAAGAAAAAAAAACCACGGTTAGGTGGTATATACAATTATGGACGGGCTGCCGAGTGCCGACACAGAGGTAGCCACAGCCGTGAACTACCGCACTGTACTGTGTCTGCTGCTAATATATAGACTGGTTGATAAAGAGATAGTATACTCGTAACTAGTATGTATGTATAAAGAAAGAAAAAAAAACCACGGTTAGGTGGTATATACAATTATGGACGGGCTGCCGAGTGCCGACACAGAGGTAGCCACAGCCGTGAACTACCGCACTGTACTGTGTCTGCTGCTAATATATAGACTGGTTGATAAAGAGATAGTATACTCGTAACTAGTATGTATGTATAAAGAAAGAAAAAAAAACCACGGTTAGGTGGTATATACAATTATGGACGGGCTGCCGAGTGCCGACACAGAGGTAGCCACAGCCGTGAACTACCGCACTGTACTGTGTCTGCTGCTAATATATAGACTGGTTGATAAAGAGATAGTATACTCGTAACTAGTATGTATGTATAAAGAAAGAAAAAAAAACCACGGTTAGGTGGTATATACAATTATGGACGGGCTGCCGAGTGCCGACACAGAGGTAGCCACAGCCGTGAACTACCGCACTGTACTGTGTCTGCTGCTAATATATAGACTGGTTGATAAAGAGATAGTATACTCGTAACTAGTATGTATGTATAAAGAAAGAAAAAAAAACCACGGTTAGGTGGTATATACAATTATGGACGGGCTGCCGAGTGCCGACACAGAGGTAGCCACAGCCGTGAACTACCGCACTGTACTGTGTCTGCTGCTAATATATAGACTGGTTGATAAAGAGATAGTATACTCGTAACTAGTATGTATGTATAAAGAAAGAAAAAAAAACCACGGTTAGGTCACTGGTATATACAATTATGGACGGGCTGCCGAGTGCCGACACAGAGGTAGCCACAGCCGTGAACTACCGCACTGTACTGTGTTTGCTGCTAATATAGACTGGTTGATAAAGAGATAGTATACTACTAATATTATATACTGGTGGTCAGGTCACTGGTCACTAGTCACACTGGCAGTGGCACTCCTGCAGCAAAAGTGTGCACTGTTTAATTTTAATATAATATTATGTACTCCTGGCTCCTGCTATAACCTATAACTGGCACTGCAGTAGTGCTCCCCAGTCTCCCCCACAATTATAAGCTGTGTGAGCTGAGCAGTCAGACAGATATATATAATATTATATATAGATAATAGATGATGCAGCACACTGGCCTGAGCCTGAGCAGTGCACACAGATATGGTATGTGACTGAGTCACTGTGTGCTGTGTATCGCTTTTTTCAGGCAGAGAACGGATTATAAATAAAAGTGGTGGTCACTGGTCACTATCAGCAAAACTCTGCACTGTACACTACTGAGTACTCCTAATGCTCCCCAAAATTAGTAAATCAAGTGTCTCTCTAATCTATTCTAATTCTAAACGGAGAGGACGCCAGCCACGTCCTCTCCCTATCAATCTCAATGCACGTGTGAAAATGGCGGCGACGCGCGGCTCCTTATATAGAATCCGAGTCTCGCGATAGAATCCGAGCCTCGCGAGAATCCGACAGCGTCATGATGACGTTCGGGCGCGCTCGGGTTAACCGAGCAAGGCGGGAAGATCCGAGTCGCTCGGACCCGTGAAAAAAAACATGAAGTTCTGGCGGGTTCGGATTCAGAGAAACCGAACCCGCTCATCTCTAGTTAAATACATTAAATATATCCCAAAACACCCTAATAGAGAGCCAGTGCAATCAGAGGAGCAGACACATTTTTTAATTCTTATCACTTCTATATCTTTGAGCACACAGTTGGATTCTTTATTCAATTTTAACCCTATTTTTCGCACACTGTCCGAAATATCGGTCTTTTAATACAATGTATTAATAAAAGTAAAATTTTATCTTAGTTTAGTGCACCTAGCAGTACAACCCCATTTTCTTTTTGTTTAATAGGTGTTACACATGGTTGTCTTAGGTAGCACCCCCGATATGAGATTATAGGATCTTTCCAGATATTATAATCGGGGTTTTGTCCAGATATTCCATATGGCATTTGGAGAGTGCAGATTTTTTTCAGTTTCTTGTTGTCGGATACATATGTAAGGCACAAGCACTTTTCTGTGTAGTGATCCATAAAGACAGCATCCATCCCCATTGCACTCTGGACCTTATTCGGTACGGATTGCAAATTCTGCTTTCTGCTCACATGCTGGGGGCCGCCCATAGCAGGGCAAGGCAGCCCAGCATGCTGTCCGCCGCCCACCCACTGCAATCACGCTGAAATTGTGGCGCAATTGCAATTTCAGAGTGATCACAGACCTTTTGGAAGCCTCCTGCCGGCGCCAGGCCTCCAGCTGCGACAGCTGGAGGTCCGGCGCCATTTTTAAGTTTGGAGAGGCTGTGTGTGATGGCATGCAGCCGCCCAGATAATGCCACCGCCACCCCCCCTGTTCGCGCCAACACTCCCCCATTTCCCTGCCGCCACCCCCGCAACGCTCCATCTTTGCCTTGGAAAATGGAGTGTTGGCACCCCGCAAATGCCTCTGCCTGTCAGAGGTATTCGTAATTACTGCGGTCCACCCAGGCGCATTCGCAGGACGGAGTGAACTCAGAAAATAAGAATTTACTTACCGATAATTCTATTTCTCATAGTCCGTAGTGGATGCTGGGGACTCCGTCAGGACCATGGGGAATAGCGGGCTCCGCAGGAGACAGGGCACATCTAAAAAAGCTTTTAGGTCACATGGTGCGTACTGGCTCCTCCCCCTATGACCCTCCTCCAAGCCTCAGTTAGGTACTGTGCCCGGACGAGCGTACACAATAAGGAAGGATCTTGAATCCCGGGTAAGACTCATACCAGCCACACCAATCACACCGTACAACTTGTGATCTGAACCCAGTTAACAGTATGATAACAAAACGAAGTAGCCTCTGAAAAGATGGCTCACAACAACAGTAATAACCCGATTTTGTAACAATAACTATGTACAAGCATTGCAGACAATCCGCACTTGGGATGGGCGCCCAGCATCCACTACGGACTATGAGAAATAGAATTATCGGTAAGTAAATTCTTATTTTCTCTAACGTCCTAGTGGATGCTGGGGACTCCGTCAGGACCATGGGGATTATACCAAAGCTCCCAAACGGGCGGGAGAGTGCGGATGACTCTGCAGCACCGAATGAGAAAACTCCAGGTCCTCTTTAGCCAGAGTATCAAATTTGTAAAATTTTACAAACGTGTTCTCCCCTGACCACGTAGCTGCTCGGCAAAGTTGTAATGCCGAGACCCCTCGGGCAGCCGCCCAAGATGAGCCCACCTTCCTTGTGGAGTGGGCCTTTACAGATTTAGGCTGTGGCACGCCTGCCACAGAATGTGCAAGTTGGATTGTGCTACAGATCCAACGTGCAATCGTCTGTTTAGACGCAGGAGCACCCATCTTGTTGGGTGCATACAATGTAAACAACGAGTCAGATTTTCTGACTCCAGCTGTCCTTGAAATATATATTTTTAATGCTCTGACAACGTCCAGTAACTTGGAGTCCTCCAAGTCGCTAGTAGCCGCAGGCACCACAATAGGCTGGTTCAAGTGAAATGCCGAAACCACCTTAGGGAGAAATTGAGGACGTGTCCTCAATTCTGCCCTGTCCGAATGGAATATCAGATATGGGCTCTTGTATGACAAAGCTGCCAACTCTGAAACTCTCCTGGCTGAAGCCAGGGCCAACAGCATGGTTACCTTCCATGTAAGGTATTTTAATTCTACCGATTTTAACGGCTCAAACCAATGAGATTTGAGAAAATTTAGAACCACGTTCAAATCCCACGGTGCCACTGGAGGCACTATTGGGGGTTGTATATGTAGTACACCTTTGACAAAAGTTTGTACTTCAGGCACTGACGCCAATTCCTTCTGGAAGAAAATTGATAAGGCCGAAATTTGAACTTTAATGGACCCCAATTTTAGGCCCATAGACAATCCTGCTTGCAGGAAATGTAAGAATCGACCCAATTGAAATTCTTCCGTTGGAGCCTTCTTGGCCTCACACCACGCAACATATTTCCGCCAAATGCGGTGATAATGTTGTACAGTCACTTCCTTTCTAGCCTTAATCAAGGTAGGAATAACTTCCTCTGGAATGCCCTTTTCTTTTAGAATCCGGCGTTCAACCGCCATGCCGTCAAACGCAGACGCGGTAAGTCTTGGAACATACAAGGTCCCTGCTGAAGCAGATCCCTTCTTAGAGGTAGAGGCCACGGATCCTCCGTGAGCATCTCTTGAAGTTCCGGATACCAAGTTCTTCTTGGCCAGTCCGGAGCCACCAGTATTGTTCTTACTCCTCTTTTCCGTATAATTCTCAGTACCTTTGGTATGAGAGGCAGAGGAGGGAACACATACACTGACTGGTACACCCACGGTGTTACCAGAGCGTCCACAGCTATTGCCTGAGGGTCTCTTGACCTGGCGCAATACCTGTCCAGTTTTTTGTTGAGGCGAGACGCCATCATGTCCACCTTTGGTTTTTCCCAACGGTTCACAATCATGTGGAAAACTTCTGGATGAAGTCCCCACTCTCCCGGGTGAAGGTCGTGTCTGCTGAGGAAATCTGCTTCCCAGTTGTCCACTCCCGGGATGAACACTGCTGACAGTGCTATGACATGATTCTCCGCCCAGCGCAGAATCCTTGCAGCTTCTGCCATTGCACTCCTGCTTCTCGTGCCGCCTTGTCGGTTTACGTGGGCGACTGCCGTGATGTTGTCGGACTGGATCAACACCGGCTGACCCTGAAGCAGCGGTTTTGCCAGACTTAGAGCATTGTAGATCGCTCTTAGCTCCAGTATATTTATGTGAAGAGACGTCTCCAGGTTTGACCACACGCCCTGGAAGTTTCTTCCCTTTGTGACTGCTCCCCAACCTCGTAGGCTGGCATCCGTAGTCACCAGGACCCAGTCCTGTATGCCGAATCTGCGGCCCACTAACAGATGGGCAGTCTGCAACCACCACAGGAGAGACAACCTTGTTCTCGGTGACAGTGTTATCCGCTGATGCATGTGCAGATGCGATCCGGACCATTTGTCCAGCAGATCCCACTGAAATGTCCGTGCATGGAATCTGCCGAATGGAATCGCTTCGTACGAAGCCACCATCTTTCCCAGGACTCTTGTGCATTGATGTACTGACACAGTTCCTGGTTTTAGGAGGTTCCTGACAAGTTCGGATAACTCCCTTGCTTTCTCTTCCGGGAGAAATACCTTTTTCTGAACCGTGTCCAGAATCATACCCAGGAACAGCAGATGCGTTGTCGGGGTCAATTGAGATTTTGGAAGATTTAGAATCCACCCGTGTTGCTGAAGCACTACTTGTGTTAGCGCCACACCGACTTCCAGCTGTTCTCTGGACTTTGCCCTTATCAGGAGATCGTCCAAGTAAGGGATAATTAATACGCCTTTTCTTCGTAGAAGAACCATCATTTCGGTCATTACCTTGGTAAAGACCCGAGGGGCCGTGGACAAACCAAACGGCAGCGTTTGAAACTGATAATGACAGTCTTGTATCACGAACCTGAGATACCCTTGGTGTGAGGGGTAAATCGGGACATGTAGATAAGCATCTTTTATGTCCAAGGACACCATGAAGTCTCCTTCTTCCAGATTCGCTATCACTGCCCTGAGTGACTCCATCTTGAACTTGAATTTCTGTATGTACAGGTTCAAGGATTTCAGATTTAGAATAGGCCTTACCGAACCGTCCGGTTTCGGTACCACAAATAGAGTGGAATAATACCCCTTTCCCTGTTGTAGGAGGGGTACCTTGACTATCACCTGCTGAGAATACAGCTTGTGAATGGCTTCCAAAACCGACGTCCTTTCTGAGGGAGACGTTGGTAAAGCAGACTTTAGGAACCGGCGAGGGGGAAACCTTTCGAACTCCAGCATGTAACCCTGAGATATTATCTGCAGGACCCACGGGTCCACTTGTGAGTGAGCCCATTGATTGCTGAAAATCTTGAGTCGACCCCCCACCGTTCCTGAGTCCGCTTGTAAAGCCCCAGCGTCATGCTGATGGCTTTGTAGAAGCCGGGGCGGGCTTCTGTTCCTGGGCAGGGGCTGCGTGCTGCCCTTTCTTACCCTTTCCTCTGCCTCTCGGCAGATAAGACTGTCCTTTTGGTCGCTTTTTATAGGAGCGAAAGGACTGCGGCTGAAAAGACGGTGTCTTTTTCTGTTGTGAAGGGGTCTGAGGTAAAAAGGTGGATTTGCCGGCAGTTGCCGTGGTCACCAGGTCCGAAAGACCGACCCCAAACAATTCCTCTCCTTTATATGGCAATACTTCCATATGCCTCTTGGAATCCGCATCACCTGACCACTGTCGCGTCCATAAACTTCTTCTGGCAGATATGGACATCGCGCTTACTCTTGATGCTAGAGTACAAACATCCCTCTGAGCATCTCGCATATAAAGAAAAGCATCCTTTAATTGCTCTAGAGTCAATAAAATACTGTCCCTATCCAGGGTCTCAATATTTTCAGTCAGAGAATCCAACCACACTACCCCAGCACTGCACATCCAGGCTGAGGCTATTGCCGGTCGCAGTATAACACCAGTATGTGTGTATATACTCTTCAGTGTAGTTTCCAGCCTCCTATCTGCTGGATCCTTGAGGGCGGCCGTATCAGGAGACGGCAACGCCACTTGCTTTGATAAACGTGTGAGCGCCTTATCCATCCTAGGGGGTGTTTCCCAGCGCGCCCTAACCTCTGGTGGGAAAGGGTATAATGCCAATAACTTCTTTGAAATTAGCAATTTTCTATCGGGGGTAACCCACACTTCATCACACACATCATTCAATTCCTCTGATTCTGGGAAAAATACAGGTAGTTTTTTCACCCCCCACATAATACCCCTTTTTGAGGTACCAGCAGTATCAGAGATCTGCAACGCCTCCTTCATTGCCGTGATCATATAACGTGTGGCCCTATTGGAAAATACGTTTGTTTCTTCACCGTCGACACTAGATTCATCTGTGTCGGTACCCGTGTCGACTGACTGAGGTAAAGGACGTTTTACAGCCCCTGACGGTGTCTGAGACGCCTGAACCGGTACTAACTGGTTTGCCGGGCGTCTTATTTCGTCAACTGACTTTTGTAGTGTGCTGACATTATCACGTAATTCCATAACTAAAGCCATCCATTCCGGTGTCGACTCCCTAGGGGGTGACATTACCATCATCGGCAATTGCTCTGCCTCCACACCAACATCGTCCTCATACATGTCGACACACACGTACCGACACACAGCAGCCACACAGGGAATGCTCTAATCGAAGACAGGACCCCTTAGCCCTTTGGGGAGACAGAGGGAGAGTTTGCCAGCACACACCAAAAGCGCTATAAATGTATATAAACAACCCTAGAAGGTGTTGTTTACTATATATGCGCTCTTAATATATAAATATCGCCAATTTATGCCCCCCTTCTCTTTGTTACCCTGTTTCTGTAGTGCAGTGCAGGGGAGAGTCCTGGGAGCCTTCCTCACCAGCGGAGCTGAGCAGGAAAATGGCGCTGAGTGCTGAGGAGAATAAGCTCCGCCCCTTTTTCGGCGGGCTTTTTCTCCCGGTTTTTAAGAAACTGGCCTGGGTTAAAATACATACATATAGCCTTAATGGCTATATGTGATGTATTTATTTTGCCACTAAAGGTAATTATATTGCTGCCCAGGGCGCCCCCAGCAGCGCCCTGCACCCTCCGTGACTGAGTCAGTGAGCCGTGTGACAACAATGGCGCACAGCTGCAGTGCTGTGCGCTACCTTCATGAAGACTGTGGAGTCTTCTGCCGCCTGTTTTCCGGACCTCCGTTCTGCCGTCTCTTCAGCGTCTGTAAGGGGGATCGGCGGCGCGGCTCCGGGACGAACCCCAGGCTGACCTGTGTTCCGACTCCCTCTGGAGCTAAGTGTCCAGTAGCCTAAGACTCCAATCCATCCTGCACGCAGGTGAGTTGGAAATCTCTCCCCTAAGTCCCTCGATGCAGTGATCCTGTTGCCAGCAGGAATCACTGAGATTGAAACCTAAAAAAAAACTTTTCTAAACAGCTCTTTAGGAGAGCCACCTAGATTGCACCCTCTCGGACGGGCACAAAAACCTAACTGAGGCTTGGAGGAGGGTCATAGGGGGAGGAGCCAGTACGCACCATGTGACCTAAAAGCTTTTTTAGATGTGCCCTGTCTCCTGCGGAGCCCGCTATTCCCCATGGTCCTGACGGAGTCCCCAGCATCCACTAGGACGTTAGAGAAATTATGGTTGGATCGCGATTTTCGATCCAACCTGAATTAGGCCCTCTGTGCAGAGTCACAGCACCACCACTAGGGATGAGCGGGTTCGGTTCCTCGGAATCCGAACCCGCCCGAACTTCATGTTTTTTTACACGGGGCCGAGCGACTCGGATCTTCCCGCCTTGCTCGGTTAACCCGAGCGCGCCCGAACGTCATCATCCCGCTGTCGGATTCTCGCGAGGCTCGGATTCTATCGCGAGACTCGGATTCTATATAAGGAGCCGCGCGTCGCCGCCATTTTCACACGTGCATTGAGATTCATAGGGAGAGGACGTGGCTGGCGTCCTCTCCGTTTATAGAGAAGAGAGTGAGACAGTAGAGAGAGACACAGTAGTAATTTTGGGGAGCATTAGGAGGAGTACTAGTTACTTGCTGAAGTGATAGATAGTGTGACTGTATATTATCTGACTTGTGGGGGAGACACTGACAGTGGGGAGCAGTTAGAGTCTGAGAGCAGGACTCAGGAGTACATATAACGTACAGTGCACACTTTTGCTGCTAGAGTGCCACACTGCCATTGTGACCACACTGACCACCAGTATAATATATATTGTGATTGTCTGCTTAGGAGTACTACTTGCAAGTTGCTGATAGTGTGACCAGTGACCTGACCACCAGTCACCACCAGTTTAATATATATATATATATATATATATAATTGTATATAATATATATATAATATTGTATACCACCTACCCGTGGTTTTTTTTTTTCTTTCTTCTTTATACATACTACTATAGTAGCTTACTGTAGCAGTCTGCGGTGCTGCTGAGCTGACTGTGTCCAGCAGGTCCGTCATCAGTCATTACATAATAAATATATATACCTGTCCGGCTGCAGTACTAGTGATATTATATATATATATATATATATATATATTGATTTCATCTCATTATCATCCAGTCTATATTAGCAGCAGACACAGTATGGTAGTCCACGGCTGTAGCTACCTCTGTGTCGGCAGTCGCTCGTCCATCCATAATTGTATACCACCTACCCGTGGTTTTTTTCTTTTTCTTTCTTCTTTATACATACTACTATAGTAGCTTACTGTAGCAGTCTGCGGTGCTGCTGAGCTGACAGTGTCCAGCAGGTCCGTCATCAGTCATTACATAATAAATATATATACCTGTCCGGCTGCAGTACTAGTGATATTATATATATATATATATATATATATATATATATATTAATTTCATCTCCTTATCATCCAGTCTATATTAGCAGCAGACACAGTACGGTAGTCCACGGCTGTAGCTACCTCTGTATCGGCAGTCGCTCGTCCATCCATAATTGTATACCACCTACTGTGGTTTTTTTTTTTTCTTTCTTCTTTATACATACTACTATAGTAGCTTACTGTAGCAGTCTGCGGTGCTGCTGAGCTGACAGTGTCCAGCAGGTCCGTCATCAGTCATTACATGTTTTTTGGAAGGGCCATCCTGCGTGACACTGCAGTGCCACTCCTAGATGGGCCAGGTGTTTGTGTCGGCCACTAGGGTCGCTTAGCTTACTCACACAGCTACCTCATTGCGCCTCTTTTTTCTTCTTTGCGTCATGTGCTGTTTGGGGAGTGTTTTTTGGAAGGGCCATCCTGCGTGACACTGCAGTGCCACTCCTAGATGGGCCAGGTGTTTGTGTCGGCCACTAGGGTCGCTTATCTTACTCACACAGCTACCTCATTGCGCCTCTTTTTTTCTTCTTTGCGTCATGTGCTGTTTGGGGAGTGTTTTTTGGAAGGGCCATCCTGCGTGACACTGCAGTGCCACTCCTAGATGGGCCAGGTGTTTGTGTCGGCCACTAGGGTCACTTAGCTTACTCACACAGCTACCTCATTGCGCCTCTTTTTTTCTTCTTTGCGTCATGTGCTGTTTGGGGAGTGTTTTTTGGAAGGGCCATCCTGCGTGACACTGCAGTGCCACTCCTAGATGGGCCAGGTGTTTGTGTCGGCCACTAGGGTCGCTTAGCTTACTCACACAGCTACCTCATTGCGCCTCTTTTTTTCTTCTTTGCGTCATGTGCTGTTTGGGGAGTGTTTTTTGGAAGGGCCATCCTGCGTGACACTGCAGTGCCACTCCTAGATGGGCCAGGTGTTTGTGTCGGCCACTAGGGTCACTTAGCTTAGTCATCCAGCGACCTCGGTGCAAATTTTAGGACTAAAAATAATATTGTGAGGTGTGAGGTATTCAGAATAGACTGAAAATGAGTGGAAATTATGGTTTTTGAGGTTAATAATACTTTGGGATCAAAATGACCCCCAAATTATATGATTTAAGCTGTTTTTTAGGGTTTTTTGAAAAAAACACCCGAATCCAAAACACACCCGAATCGGACAAAAAAAATTCGGTGAGGTTTTGCCAAAACGCGGTCGAACCCAAAACATGGCCGCGGAACCGAACCCAAAACCAAAACACAAAACCCGAAAAATTTCAAGTGCACATCCCTAACCACCACTCTAGGGCACAGCAGAAACTGTCTCAGTACTGGAGACAGGATTACATACGATATCTGGACTGATGGGATGCCGGCAGTCATATGACAGACACCGGCATCCAGAAGCAGAGAATCCTGACAGGGGCCGAGTAAGTATGGTTACCATCCCCCTTACCCTCCCTTCCCGCAGCCTAACCCTCCCTGGGACAGCCTAACCCTAACCCCCCTCCCCACAGCCTACCCTAACCACCCCCCCGCAGCCTAAACCTACTCTGCCCCCGCCCCCACCCCTGCGCGGCTTAACAATACAGAATCCCGGCAGAGGTCGTTCGAGATTCCAGTATTCGGGATACCAGCGTCTGCATTTCTATCCATGTCGGGATGTCAGTGTTGCCATTCCGAGCAGTGTCGGCATTCCAGCGTCAGCATTCAGATAGACGGGTTGCCGAACGCTGGTATCCTGGATGGATCCCCTGCAGACAGTACCAAGGTATTCCTCAAGTACTTGCAAGCAGAGGCGTATCTAGGGTAGGGCGAGTGGGGCACGTGCCCTGGGAGCCTTGGCAGGCCCAGGAGAGGGGGGCGCCACCGGCGTCCAGGGCATCATGCCCCACTCGCCCCCGTCACGCCGAAAGCTGAAATGTGAGGGGAGGAGAGCGCACCGTCTCTCCCTCCTCTCACCGCCGCTGAAAGCCCTAGCTGTGTCCGGCCTCCGGCGGCGTTAGCCAACCAGAGCTTGCGGACCGGCTCCTGATTGGCTGCCGGTCCACAAGCTCTGATTGGCTAGCGAACCGGCGCCACACAGCCGCCGGAGACCTGTCCTGGAGCGGTGAGGGGAAGGAGAGGCGCTCTTCTCCCCTCACATAGAACAAGCGGCGCCGCCGCGCCGGTGACTCGGTAAGTGACCGGGGGGGAGGGGGGGGGAAAGAGCACAGTGGGGCATGTAACTGGCACAGTGGGGCACGTATCTGGCACAGTGGGCATGTAACTGGCACAGTGAGGCACGTATCAGGCACAGTGTGGGGCATGTATCTGGCACAGTGAGGTATGTAACTGGTACAGTGGGGCATTGTATCTGGCACTGTGGGACAATGTAACTGGCACTGTGGGGCATGTATCTGGCACTGTGGGGCATTGTATCTGGCACTGTGGGGCAATGTAACTGGCACAGTGGGGAATGTATCTGGCACTGTGGGGCATTGTATCTGGCACTGTGGGGCAATGTAACTGACACTGTGGGGCATGTATCCGGCACTGTGGGGCATTGTATCTGGCACTGTGGGACAATGTAACTGGCACTGTGGGGCATGTATCTGGCACTGTGGGGCAATGTAACTGGCACCGTGGGGCATGTATCCGGCACTGTGGGGCATTGTATCTGGCACTGGGGGGCAATGCAATTGGCACTGTGGGGCAATGTAACTGGCACTGTGGGGCAATGTAACTGGCACTGTGGGGCATGTATCTGGCACTGTGGGGCATTGTATCTGGCACTGTGGGGCAATGTAACTGGCACTGTGGGGCATGTATCCGGCACTGTGGGGCATTGTATCTGGCACTGTGGGACAATGTAACGGGCACTGTGGGGCATGTATCTGGCACTGTGGGGCATTGTATCTGGCACTGTGGGGCAATGTAACTGGCACTGTGGGGCATTGTATCTGGCACTGTGGGGCATTGTATCTGGCACTGTGGGGCAATGTAACTGGCACTGTGGGACATTTTCAGTGGCCACACCCCTTCTGGAGCGTGGACATACCCCTTCTGGTGTGTGGCCACGTCCATTTTTTCGCCGCTTCTTTTGCTGTTTTTTTTTTCTTGGGGGGGGGGGCGCCATTTTACATCTTGCCCCTGGACTCCAAAAACCCTAGTTACGCCTCTGCTTGCAAGGTAACAACTTCATCAGGGATCTCATATATAATGTCCCATCCTCACTGGGCATAAGCTAGGTGTGCCAGTGCTTTCTGACTGGCAAACCACTTCTTATTTCTCAGACTGGCACCATGTTAAGGGCTTTATTTATTTATTTATTTATTTATAAGATGTATTCTGTAGGTAGTGATACTTTTCACATGGCAGTTTGGCTGGCTGTAATATATATTTTTTTATAGTAACTGAAAAAGAAATACCTACCGTCTACATTTTCCGATGAGCTGCTTTAGCCTCTTCCCCTGGCAAACTTCTGAATAGCCCTTGGTAGGGCATTTTGGCAATCCCAGACTGCGTGTCAGTACAGCCAGGGCCGTTTCTTGGGGCAGGCGAGCAGTGCAACCGCACTGGGCGCCCGCCGCGGCACTAACTGTGGCTCCCTGCTTCCCCCTCCTAACTCTCCCTGAGTAACCCGCTCGGCGGGCGGAGTTTCACGGAATGACGCGGTTGCGTCGTTGCGTCACGACGCAACCCCGTCACTCCGCGAAACTCCCCCCGCATGGAGTACAGAGGGGGATCCAAGTTAGGAAGAGGGAAAGGCCTGCGCGAGGAGCGACTGGTGAGGCGGGCCGAAGAGCGGTAATCGCCTCTGTAAGTATTCTCTCTCTCTCAATGTGTAAAATGGGGACACCTGCCGTAATGTGTGAAATGGGGACTCTTGCCTTCCGTAGTGTGGGGATTTAATGTATCAAGGGCATTGCAGTGTGTGGTATAATATGGTGCAGGGGGAATTACTGTGTGGGGCTTAATATGGTAGAATTTTTTTTTCCTGTGGTGGTCGTGATCTGTTGGAGCAGGGTCAAAATCTGGATTGTAATGTAGTCTTTTCAGACGAGGCCATGCCCATTTAAATGAGGTCACACCCATTTAGATGAGGCCACGCCCCTTTCCGGGTGCACGCGCAAGTTTTTTTTTAATCTAGGTGTGTGTGTGTGGGGGGGGGCACATTTTTTTATGTCATGGGGGGGCGCATTTTTAAATCTCGCACTGGGAGCCAAATTGGCTAGAAATGTATCCTGAGATAACATTATGCTTTTAGCTAACATTGCAGTAAGGGTCAGCTGATAGTTTTCTCCTTACTTGTGTATGGGGAAGCAAGCTGGGAGACTGCAGAGGAAATCTTAGCTTTTCCTGTGGTATCCCAGATAACTTGCTAAAAGGCCTGTCACAGCTTTTTTTTTTTTTTCTTTTTTAAAGTCCACAACATTTTATAAAGGAATACAGTAATGTGACATCAAAACCTTTGACATCTATGTGACCGGAGTTCATGGAGGCCATACATTTACCGGGTGGTCTTCAGTTTGCCGGCTGTCGGGATCCCGGCACACAGTATACCGGCGCTAGAATCCCGACACCAGGCATACCGACACTTTTTCTCCCTCTTGGGGGTCCACGACCCCCCCTGGAGGGAAGATAGATAGCACAGTGCCCGCAGTGAGCCCGCAAGGGGCTCATTTGCGCTCGCCCCGCTGTCGGTATGCCGGTGGTCGGGATTCCGGTGCCGGTATGCTGGCTGCCGGGAGCCCGGCCGCCGGCATACCCTACTACACCTCATTTACTATATGCTTTCTTCTGGATCCAAATTAAGTAACAGTTACAAGAACTGATTCCCAGTTATGGTGCTAATGTGCGAGCTGTCAGTGTATCTATTATTAGACATTAAGCATTGAAAATTACTGATTTCAGAAGGGAAAGCAGAACTGTCTGGGAGTCGCACACAAAACCGAATGCAGCAGCATCTAGCGATTCCCCGGCTGCATACGTTTCTCAGAGTCGTACACATCTCAGCCATTTCTCTGCATTCTGGGTGCAACTGGGAGGCAAGAGTGGCATAACTCCCAGTGGCAATGGAAGCATTGGCCTCCAGGTGCCAGCTGTCAGGGGGGTGCCGAGGAGGGGGAAAGGAGGGACAGCACTGTTGGAGCCACACTCCGCACAGCCTCTGTTACTTCCTGCAGCCAACAAACACTAGGGCTCAGAGTGGCTTGCCAGAGGCGCAACAACTGACTTGTGCATCTGTGCATGCATGACTCCCCGTGTGTCTTCTCTTTTCTCTTCTGTCCCTCCATGCTAATGGACGTGCCCCTGAGTGGGGCACAGTGGGAGATTGTAAATGTAACTGCCCCCTTCTGGACTTCACCTCTAAGCTCCAGGTATGGGGTGATAAGGGGTTACTGGGGGAAGTGACAGCATTGCTAGGGGGCGGCGCAAAGAGAACATGCCACCGGGTGCCCTGTTGGAAGCTCTGCAATTCTGCCGCAACAATGCTATTCATGCAGAAAGACCATTTTATAAGTGCTTCTGTGTGTGCCGTGGGCATGAAGCAACTGTAACTCGCTATTCTGGATCATGTGTCACATCTCCTGCACCTAGCATGCGATAGCTGTAATGGCCAAATAAAATGATGATGCTCCTCTCACTTACGGAAAACTGGGGCGATGCAATCACATGGATGCATATGACTGTGAATGTGCATACAGTGTTGCACCGGGCATCCAGAGTTGTGTTCGTCTAAGCATCAGGCCCATTTTGTATTAATCAAGCAATATAGTGAGGATGAACTGGAAGTAAATGTCATGGGAAGTAAGCCTACTAATTCGTTAGAAAGCAGTGACCAGGGCAAAACAAACAATGCAGCTGATTCCAATCCCATGGTTTACGTATATCTCCAATGTTTGCTTAACTGCGCATGAGCAGATCAGGTCTTGCATCATCACACACAGTGCCCTCTTAGCCAAAGCCTGAGTGACATCCCATAACTACAATCCCTAGGTATTCAAGACACAGCCCTTTCTTGGTTCTCATCCTCCATCATCTAATTGCTCTTTCAGTGTCCGCTTCTCTGAATCCACCTCCTCTCCGCTATATCTATCAGTTGGAGTACCACAAGTCTCAGTCCTGGGTCCTCTGCTTTTCTCAATCTATACCACATCTCTTGGGAAACTAATCAGCTCTTTCGGATTTCAGTACCATCTGTACGCAGATGATACTCAAATCTACCTATCCTGCCCAAATTTGTCACCCTCTGTATGGGGCTGTGTCACTGAATGCCTTTCTGCCGTTTCATCTTGGATGTCATCTCACCACCACAAACTTAATATTCCCAAAACAGAATTAATTATATTTCCACCGGCCAATAGTAGGTGCCAACCTGATATCTCTATCACTGTTGAAAACTCAACAATCAATCCTACCACACAAGCTCGCTGCCTAAGTGTCATACTTGACTATGTACTGTCCTTTGTTCCCCATATTCAATCTGTCTCAAAATCATTTTACACGCATCTAAAAAACATATCCAAAATATGTCCATATCTTACACAAGACACTGCTAAAACTCTAATCCATGCTCTCATCATCTCCCGCATTGATTATTGCAGTAGTCTTCTTACTGATCTTACAAAAAAGAGATTTTCACCACTACAATCCAATCTGAATACGCCTGCGAGTCTGATTTTCCTTGCAAGACGTTCATTGTCTGCGGATCTGCTCTGCCAGTCCTTCCATTGGTTACCTGTATTCTACCGTATTCAATATAAAATACTATTACTCACACACAAGACCATTAACCAAACTACACCAAAGTACATATCTTCGCTTATCTCAAATATCTCCCAACCCGACTCTTCGCTCCTCACAAGATCTACGTCTCTCTCATTCACACTCATTATTCGCTCCCATTCCCGATTGCAAGACTTTCTTCATGCTGCACTCACTATGAGGAATGCCCTACCATGCACAATAAGACTCTCCTCTAGTCTCCAAACCTTCAAGCGTTCCCTGAAAACTCACCTCTTCAGGCAAGGGTATAAAATTTCATAACCACCCACATAACCTTCATAAACTTTCCTATCCCATTACAGGATGTAGTTGGAATCCCGGCAGTCGGTATCCCGATGGTAAAAATACCGATGCCGGATTCCTGACCACCAGAATGCCGGCAGCGCCGCCACAGCTATACCCACTCCTGGGTGTCCACGACACCAATGGAGTGGGAATAGAACCTGTGGCAAGCGAAGCGAGCCACCAAGCCCGTAGCGTGGCGAGCATAGCTCGCCCACAAGAGGCTTCATTCACTCGCCCCCCTGCCGGCATTCCGATGGTCAGGATTCCGGCTTCGGAATTTTGACCGCCGGGATTCCGACCACCGGGATCCCGTACCCAACCCCCATTACATCCACAGTGTACAGTCCAGTCCACACATATCCTCACATATTTTCCTTCCTCCTGACTCCAGGCTAACAATGCTGTGTGACCGTATTATGCAGCCCACCAAGAACCTTTTGTAATCTCGTGGACCACTGTGCAGTAGATAACACTTATCCTTGTATATCAATGCTTAGTTGCTTCTAGATTGTAAGCTTGTGAGCTGGGCCTTCCTACCTCTATGACTGTCTGTTATTATACTGTTTTGTTTTATCATTGTTGTTTCCAATTGCAAAGCGCACCGGAATTTGCTGCACTAAATAAGAAACTGTTAATAAATCAATAAAATAAATAACGGATACACACCTTTTTGTTATCTCATTCATTTCCTCCCTGAATCAGCAAATCAGCGCATAACCATTGAATGTAAGTAAACACTTCATCCCTAAACATGGACTCAGACTGAACTACAGTACAAGTGATTTAACAAACAGTATACTGTACAGGTAAGAAAGTAAATACTCATCCCTTCCATAGGTACGTATGTACAACAAGCACAGGGACATGGCTATTATCTAGGTGGGTGTTCTGATGTCGGTTGTAGCCACAGTACAGGTTTGCTATGAACATATAATCCCCCATAATTCAGTGAGTAATACCCCTTTTCCACTTGTAGCACGGGTCGCAGACGGGAGCCTGACACGGCTGCGACCCGTGCTACAGCCCCCTTTCCCACAGCGCTCACCAACCCGGCATATTGCCAGGGTTGGTGACGCTGCTGCTGACACGACAGGGGTGGCGCTGATAGATCACATGATCTCTCAGCGCCGCCCTTCCATTCACTGTGTATGGGAGCCGTGTCGCATCGACACAGCTCCCGTTCGCACTACACAGCTTACTGGGTTGAACACGTGTTCAACCCAGCTAGATACCCGGGTAGGATTCCCGGATCACTTGATCCGGGAATTTGCAGGGGGGGTGGGGGTGGGGGGCATTTCCACTAGGAAAAAACACTTTTAAAGCTAGTGGAAAAGGGGTATTACACTGTGGCCGTTACTGCAGTCCTGCAATGGGCTGTCTCGCAGGTATATCAAATTGGGCACGGAAAAGGAACAGATGTCAGTAAAATATGCTCTTTTAATAGTAATGTTTTATTTGTTTAAATCGCTTGTGTGTTATAAAGATAATAATTCACTGCTTTGTTCTTGTATGTTGTATATATCAGATTTTATACTGTGTCATGATGAGACCTTTGTATTCTGCATTGTCTGTAATTCAAACGTTTTCAGCTATGCAATAAATTGTATTATCTGGACTCTACTTTCCCTTCTGACAGTAGATAGCACAATAATAACATATATGTAAAAGGTACATGTAGCTTGTGAACATAGAGACCATTATTTGAATGTTGAAAAGTATTGTTTATTGTAACAGATATATTTTTTCCACTGACTAATAAGCAAGTGTCTTATATGCATAGATCATATCTGCAATTACAGCCATGGCCAAAAGTTTTGAGAATGACACAAGTATTGTTTTTCAGTTTTCACAAAGTTTGCTGCTTCAGTGTTTTAAGACCTTTTTGTCAGATCTAATTATGCTATACTGAAGTAAAATTACAAACATTTCATAAGTGTCAAAGGCTTTTACTAACAATTACATTAAGTTTATGCAAAGAGTCAGTATTTGCAGTGTTGACCCTTCTTTTAAAAGACCTCTGCAGTTTGTCCTGGCATGCTGTCAATCAATGTCTGAGCCACATACTGACAGATTCTTGCCTAATCAATGCTTGGAGTTTGTCAGAATTTGTGGGGTTTTGTTTGTTTACCTGCCTCCTGAGGATTGCCCACAAATTCTCAATGGGATTAAGGTCTGGGGAGCTTCCTGGTCATGGACCAAAAATTTCAATGTTTTGTTCCTCGAGCCACTTAGTTATCACTTTTGCCTTATGGCACGGTGCTCCATCATGCTGGAAATAGCATCGTTCCTCGCCAAACTGTTCTTGGATGGTTGAGAGAAGTTCCTCCTGGAGGATGTTTTGGTACCATTCTTAATTCATGGCTGTGTTCTTAGGCAAAATTGTGAGTGAGTCAACTACTTTGGCTGAGAAGCAGCCCCACACATCAATGGTCTCAGGATGCTTTACTGTTGGCATGATACAGGACTGATGGTAGCCCTCACCTTTGCTTTGTTATTAATAATTGGAAAGACAACTAATTACATAGTAAATGCTACTTAGCATATATTAAGAACACTGTTCAGACACTTAAATATAAGCCTTATGTGTATAGCACTTTATTAAATCACTATATTGTGTTCCAAAGTCTGGTGCGTACATTTCCCTTGCAGAAATGTCCAACTTCCGATGTAAAATGTGTCTTCTTGTGGCTTCATTTTTCTAGTTTAGCTGCAGAAAGTGACATGCATGAGCCCCATTGAGTTATATTGCCTAAAAAATGTGTCCCTTTTGTTCTCTGCCAAAATCTAGCTAGATGTCCCAAAGCCTGCTACAACCTGAGGACTTGAGTCAGGCTACATGGCTGCCCTCTGAAATACAGGCATCCAATCCAGTTAGAGAGTAGTGCACTGCGGCACTGTCTCCTGCATACATCTGGGCACTAGGACCAAGAGATATTGGGAGGTCCGAAATCTGACAAGACGTCACCTGAGCATATGCAGCCGATGCCGTCTTTACTGTGTCACAGTACTGTGCAGATTTAGAGCACTTAGCTCCTGAGGTGAGATATCCAAACCACAAATGCCCTACTCAGTGAGCTCTAAAAGAAGAGTTGCAATAACCCAGTAATCCAGGTGTGCATTGATCCAAATGCCTTTTATTATTTGTGCTACCTGAATCCTGTGTAATTTCATATTAACACACAAGGCTGACCACCAGCTATAGCTGAGAGTACCAAGGGATTTATCATGAGTCTGGTATCCGCCCAGAGACTGTTACCTCATGCATACCTCCCAACTGTCCCGATTTTCGTGGAACAGTCACGTTTTTTTGGGCTGTTTTTTTGTCCCGCTGACCCTCCCATGGGCCGCAGTGTCCTGCGTTGGGGGGGGGGGGGGGGTAGTTGGGAGGCTCCTGTCACTCGATGCTCTGCTCAGTTCAGAGCAGAGCAGCGGTGAATAGACGCAAAGGTACCATGCCCCACAATGTTATGAAAATTGGAGGTGAGGCTCGCGTTTGCGCCATCCACGAGAGGCTATGCCCCTTTTAATAGGCCACGCCCCCTTTTTGGCACCGCGTGACTGCGCCGCGCAATGTGTCCCTCCTTCATGAAACCGAATGTTGGGAGGTATGCCTTATGTCTGATTCATGGACGGATGTAGTATCACAGCAGCTGCATCTTCATACGCAGATACTGTGCTAGATGATGTTAATGCAGCTAGAGGCGTCTTGTGTAAATAGACACCGCCTGGCTGCTTCTGTGATCTGATGCTGCATCCAAGGACACAGCATGGGATCATCAGTCAGAATGGCCATCTGTAGCTGAGGCCTGGAAATCTGTGTTGGAAGATGCAGACTAAGGGGGTTATTCAGAGATGAACGCAGATCGCTGCATACGCATCCAGATCTGCCTTCATCTCTGCACATGCTGGGAGACGCCCAACACAGGGCAAGGCTGCACATCATGTGTGAAGCCACCTTCCGATGCGTCCGCAATCTAATTGCGAATGCATCGGAACTAGGGTTGACCCCTGGCAGCGCACCGGTCGGCCGCCATTTTTTTGGAGTGGCTGCGTGTGACGTCATGCAGCTGCCCCGAAAAACGGTCCCGCCCCACCCCCGTTTGCCCTGTCCTCCCAACCCACTGCTGTCAATCACATTGCGGTCGCATCCATTGGGGATGCGACCACAATGTGTGTGGATGCGCAGCCGTTGTGCGGCTGCTGCGGAAGCGCAGTTTGCTGTCATCGGCAAACCGCACTGCAGGCCGTTGATGCAGCCAGGTCTGAATGACCCCTATGACTTTGGCACTCCTGTTTTGTGAAACAAATCCCATTGCTGCTCCCTCTCCACCCGAAAACATGTGCAGATTGCCACTCACCTGAAGTCTGCAGCCACACTGTGGGGGTAATGCAGACCTGATCGCTAGGGTGCGTTTTTTGCATCCCTGTGATCAGGTATTCGCCGCCTACAGGGGAAGGGTATTAGATGTGCGCAGGTGTGCGAACGCTTGTGCTGGAGAGCTACAGTCTCTGCACAGCCCAGAACTTACTCACCTGCTGCGATTTTCCGGGCCAGAGCTGACGTCAGAAATCCTCCCACAAAACGCTGGGTACCGCCACCCACAAACGCCCACTTCCTGACAATCTCTGTGCGTTCGCTGGTGCAATCGGATTTTTTGCACCATCTTGTCGCTGACCAGCGCTCTCCGTCGCTGCAGATCGTCGCACCTGCGCATTGCAGTGCATACGCATGCGCAGTTCAGACTTGATCGCCCACTGTGCGAAAATGCACAGCAGCAATCAGGTCTGAATTAGCCCCTGTGTGCGAGGACACGGTACCTGAACTGTACATCCGCAGTTTTCTGATCATCGGAAAACTGTGAACATATTAATACTGAGTCCGTCCATGAATCAGGCCCAATATCCTCAGTGGATAATGCTCAATAATTGAATCTATGAGAGAGCTTTCTCTCCATAGCTACCAAGCAGACATTCAACTATGACAAACCTGAGTAAGTTCAGGCTTGAGGTATAAATGATGAGCTGCTAAGAGTGTTCTGTATCTTATGGTGCCCATACACTTGTGTGATGCCCCGCGACATCGCAGGGCATCACACCGGCAGTTCAGGTGCTGAACTGCCAAAATGATTACAATGCGATCATGCGATAGATCGCATGGTAATCACGTGATGGACATGTCACCGCCGAGTGGGAGTGGCCTCAGGCGATATATTGCATGTGTTTTTAAAAACACATGCGATCGCACTGCGATGCGATAAATATTAAGGGCAGCACAAAGCACATACTATCATGGGACGCGATATTCGAGCGGCGTGCCCGCGCATCGCATGGTACCATAAATGTGCATACAATCCTTCGATTTCTCTCACAGGTGCTGTCGAAATCGAAGGATAGTATGCCCTATCGCACAAATGTATGGGCTACATTAGAGATTATTCTGTGTACCTGAGATAAACACACATACACACAGAATTCTATAAGTGCTGATTATGCTTTTACAGTTTAGGGGGAATTCAATTAAAGAGACTAAACGTCGGACGTGTGTTTTCGTGAGAAACAGCCCCGTTTTCGGACGAAGATGGGGCAGTTTTTGAGGATTTGTTTTACCTGCCTAAGGCAGGAGAAACAAAGGGGGTCATTCCGACCCAATCGCACGCTGTACTTCTTCGCAGCTGTGCAATCGGGTCGGAATTGTGCATGCGCGGCAGCCGCATTGCGCAGGTGCGTTATTGCCCGGCGACGGCAGCGATGCCGCGAACGAAGAAAGCGGTCGCAGCGGTGACCACAAACAGATTGACAGGAGGAAGGCGTTCTGGGATGTCAAGTGACCATTTTCTGGGAGTGGTTCGGCGACCGCAGGCGTGTCCAGGCGTTTGGAGGGCGGATGTCTGACGTCAATTCCGGGACCTGCATCGCTGGATCGATCGCACAGGGTAAGTAACTCTTACCCTGGTCTACTTCTACACAAAACTTTTTTTGCATAGCAGAGCTGCACAAGCTTTTGCAGCCTTGCTATGCAAAAAAGCCCTCCCCCATAGGCGGCGTCTAGTTGATCGCACAGGCAGCAAAAAGTTGCTACGTGCGATCAACTCGGAATGACCCGGTGAATCCCCGATAAGGCGCGGCACATGCCAGCTTATCGGGAATAATTGAATAGCCCCGGGTGTGACAATTACCTGCGGTCACTAACCGCAGGTAATTGAATTCCCCCCTCAACATGTTACTCTCCAGTTATTTTGGAACGTCATGTTCCAGCATAGTTGGCAGTACTACAAGTCACAGCATACCAAACTATCCAGGCATGCTGTAACTTGTAGTTTAACGTTTGTATAGCTGGTATTTGACTATAGCACCATCGGGTCTTCTCATTTCAGCCAGTGGATGTTTGTTATTTTTACAGAAAAAAACCTGAATGGATTACCTATGGACTGCTGATATTAATATATGTACTGATCCTGGCCCTGTTCATATCTGTCTTCTCTGGATGTAAGATTTCTGTTCATCTTACTTCTTGATTCTTGTATGTATTACTTGTATCTCAGGGGTGGGATTTTGGCTGAGATGGCAGAAGCACAAAGCCCCCCAAATAACAGAAATTAAACATTGGGAACGAAAAATGGGTGTTTTTCGCAATTTTTCCCGATGTTTCACCAATATTTTTTTTACAGGGTATCCAATTAGATCTGTGTGTTTTCGTCACTGCAACCCCGAAAAGCCGGCACTTATCTGGGATTTTGCTTTGCCTACCTCAGGCAGGTGAAGCAAAATCCCCAATAAGCTAAGGCAACCCCTCCAGTCAGTTTCCCGCGGCCGCTGCAGGGAAAACACAGGTGAACTCGGCTGGAGGTGAAACTTAAAAACCTGCTGAGGGACTTATAATTGAAAGCCAATTAGCCGAATTAAAATTATAGAGTCAAATGCAGTCCGTCAGTTCATGTAAAAAATTGTCAAAGAACTCCAGACTCCCAGTGTCAGCAACAGCGAGTGGCTAATGCCTGAGTAGGAAGGACAGGGAAAGACAGACAATAACAAAAACACAAATACTACAAGAACGTTGCAACAAAATGTAACAATAGAACAGCTCAGCGAAAAAAACTAGTGAAGCAGTGGCCGAATGTAACGCTTAAAACTGGCTGACCGCCATCGGCCCAAAGTCTTCATTTCGGCCACTAAGCGTCCTGCAACCGCCGTAGCAATCCTAAATGAATACGTACCGAAGTCCCCAGGAGAAAGACCTCAAGCAGACAGACAGCGCCATAGCATCCAGCTGAATTGATATTTAGTTGGCGGTAGGCCATCCACATGAAGAAGCCACGAACCCTCCGAGGACAGCCGTACTACCACATAGAGATCTGCCAAAACCACCAGACACACCTGCTCATCACCAGAGGGCACCATCATGACCCAACGACCCTGAACCAATTGGTCTGTCTTGGACCGGCGCAATCTGCATAGTAAAAACCCTTCTCCTGTGACCACATACGCACGCAACATGGTTGCTTCCGCCCATTTGGAGGAAGCAACAAGTTCTGAAACCCAAAATGCTCCATGATAGGAATGAAAAAGCCAAATGGAACAACAACACCTCAAATCTGGACACCGCCACATCTACAATTGCTGCTAAAATAGAGTCTAGAAGAGATATATCGATGGGACGCCTCTTGTCAGGGGGAAAAGGTGCCAGGCACGTCCAGCCCTTCATCACCTTAGCCAACAGGAAACTCTTATTGAAATCTGGAATACCTCTCAATTTGGAGAAAAAGGAGATCCCCGCGAGAGACAGCAGCTATCGACCGACTATCCAGAAAGAGTTTCCAAACAAATGACAAAAACAGCTGACAACCGGTCCCACCTCGAGGTCCTTGGTTACAGGAAAACACTTCCCACTCCATCCAGGCCCACTGGTATGCCTATAAGGTGGCAGGAGCAAGCGAACTTTGGGCTACACATTCCAATCCGGCTCGATAACCTTCCAAACATAAGAAGGGCAGGGCAAACCGACCGAATCAGCCTACGGAGCTGCGCACACCACACTTCCAACGCAACCATTATCAGAAATAACTAGAGCAACAGGAGGTCCTTTGTCAGACCCCTCTGTTGCCAACTTGCTGGCCAAGAAGCGGTGCACCAGGAACCATTCAGGTAACATCCGAAACCCGAAGCTCCCGCAGCGTCGCTGAAAAGCTGCAGCTCAAAGATGTCGACGGCACGGGCCAACCAAATCCGAACACCATTCAAATCTGCCAAAAATGATATCCAAACCAACAGGTCTCTCCTAATTTCAGAAGAAAGACGGACATAATAATGCGGCTTGGCAACCCCGGCCGTGGCCTGCTCGAGCTTGCAGCAAAACACCATACCCATGGGAATTACGCGACAAGCAAAATTCAACAGACCCAAAAGAGATTGAGCCTGTTGAAGGGTCACCTTTGACCTACCAGGGCACAAAGTAATTGTATCGCAAAACTTAGTCATCTTGTCCTGTGGCAACTGACTATCGATTTCCATACCTAAAAAAGATAGGCATGTACAAGGCTACTCAGTCTTGTCCTCAGCCATCCCCGAAATGCCGAAACAAAGCGCGCAAAGAAAACAAAAGCTTGCGCCAATGCCTAGAACCTGCAGAGCCCACGCAAAGGAAATAGTCAAGATAGTGAACTATCCCATGACCCCTGTATGAAAACTCAATGCACCAGTGTAAAAAAGTGCTGAAACGTTAAAAAAACCGCACATGAGACAGAGAAACCCATCGGCAAGCATTTATCAACAAAATTGTCCCTGCCAATCCGGAAACCCAGAAAATGGAATGAGACCGGATGCAAGGGAAGCAAACGGAGAGCAGATTCCACATCTATCATAGCCATGAGGGCCCGCAGCCATAAGCCAGCACCAAGTCCAGAGCATCATCAAACGACTGATACCACACGGAACAGTGTTCGGAGGATATTGCATCATTAACTGAGGACGCTGATGGATAAGACAGGTGCTGAATCAGTCGAAATTTGCCAGGAGTTTTCTTAGGGACTACCCACACGGGCGAGACAATTAAACTCTCTAGAGGAGCATGCGGAAAGGGGCCCGCCATCTGCCCTAGCCTTACCTCTAAAGCAACTTTTTCCCGATAGGCATTAAAGGCATAACATTTGCCCTTCACTGTCGCCATAAAAAAATGCACAACCTCCCCCTTCCCCCTGGCTGCACGCTTCGTCCCCGGAGTATCCAATAATGCACAGTAAGCACCAAAAGGAACCTGCTGCGAGTTGAATGCTGCCGCCGGTACCTCCTTACTTCCCTGTCGGTGAGAGTGAACATGTCTACATACCCCCCCTTCCCCCTGCGGATCTGCTTCTGACAGCTATCCCGAAGACCCTGCAGCACAGCAGTATGTTCGCAATGCACCATGCCTAGCAAATTGCAACGCTTCCTAGGCCGACGCACACTAGAGGACAAACATTGGTGCTTGCCATCCTTCCTGCGAGCCTCACGTCTCGCATACCACGCCACCCACTTCTTAGCCTTGCTCGTGCTACTCGCGGACTCCACCGACAAGGATGACAACGCCATCGATGAAGACCTGCTGTCAAAACTACGGGACCCCAATGACGAAAAACCCCAACTAGAAACCGATGGCCCATCTGAAGACATGGCCACCACTATCGGAGACAGCGCAGAGGCCACGGCCGCCGTGGCTGATGCTAACGCTGAGGGGTTGACATCGTGCATCTGCATGTCAACAGCAGTGCCCGGCCTGACCGCCCCCCCCCCCCCCCACAATTGGCAGTACCGCTAGCCACAGCTCCCCTGCACCCCTCTAGCTCCTCCCACCTGCCTGCCTTGCAGCAGCCCCTGCGGGAAACCATCTGGTTCTCCCCCATTGATGGTAAAAGTAGTTACCATTGGTCATAGACCATCGATGATTTCAACTCATCGATGGTCAGTGGACAGCCTTAACCAGTGGTGAGGGGAGGAGACTTTACAGGAGGGAAAGTAGTGCTGGGAGTTTACTTCATGAATGGAGGCACATAGACAGTGAAGAGACACTGTGCAGGGTGTAGGAACCCTAAATGAGCGGGGCCCAATGTATGTGACCAGCAGTTGAAGTAGTGGCATCCCATGTACATCACCAGGGAGTGTTACTGTGTGTTCTCACTGCAGCATTCTCTATTGGCCACAGTCCAAACCTGGCACTGCCACAGCGGTGCAATGTCACCTGTGATAGCGGTACAGTCCTCACCATCTCCATCCGTCCCATTCCTCCCCTCAGGGCTTCTGGCAGGCCAGCTGTCACCTGAGCTACAGCACAGACAGTGTATATAGGCCCTCAGGTGCCAGAGGAGAGCGGAGCTTCCAGCTTCCTCATCAGTTTGCAGGGGCTCACCATGTCAGTTCCATCAAGGAAGGGTGGTACTTGGAATCAAGCAAGGGAGGGGTGTGGAACTCTCCATATCCGCTCATTGGTCCTTCTGCAATGACACAAAAGGCACAGCTCATCCACATAACCCGGGGGGGTACATCTTGCTGGGGACATGTGGTGTTTCTTCTCATTAACCACTAGTAGCACATTAGGTAGGAGTAGTTAGGGAATGAGGATGAAAAAGACGAGCGGTCATGGTGGTTGACTGATCTGCATGGTGTTATGGGGACTACTCTGTTACGGGGCTACCAGACGGTACCAGGTGGTGCTCACAAAATTTACCCTTGTCCAGCAGTCTTTTAGCCTCCTGCAATGCTAGGTTTCACCTTTAGCAGTCAGCTTTCCACAGTGAATTAGGTCCACCCCATACTCAGATGGCCCCAGGTCTTATGGCTGGACAAGGTGACTATTGGAGGCTGGGCAAGATGTGGATGCAACAATCGAGCGGATGATATTAATAACCAACAATAACTGTACGTGGATGCAACAATACACAAGGTGGTATAAGCGATTAAATATAAACTGTATATAAATGCAACAATGCACAGGATGGTAAATAACTATAGAATGAATAACAGCAAAAGATAAGAATCTGTGTGGAAGGTCCATACAAAACCTGAATTCAAGGTGTGCTGGATCCGATCAGGAGAATGATCAAGGACTGAGTAGCCGAATTGTAGGAATACACTGAGCTGACAGGTTCTCACATGTAGCAGGAACTCAGGTGACACAGGTGATGTACTCAGGATTCTGGCAGGACAGGATACACTGGGTACAAACAGGACTGGGTATCACTAGTGATATAATAGCACGAACTGAACAGATTCTAGATTCCACCAAGGAACAGGGACCGGAACCAGGTAAAACAAGAACAGGAAGCTATAACCGGCATCAGGTGAATGGCAAGCTGGGTAATAAAGGGAGCAAGCCCCAATCAGGATGGCTGAAAAGGACAAGCCTCCTGAAACACAAATTAACTGCAGCTGGAAAACCAGACACAAAGTAATGGCCTAATTAACTGACAGGTGAGACTGCACAGGCCACACATAGAGACAGGCTGCAGTTACACAGACTCGCCAAAGGCAGCCCGCAATAGTACCCCAAACAAGTATATGAGAAAACCTGGAATGCTAACAAAAATACTACAGACTCACAGCATAAAAACATAAACAGAATGCAAGTTGCATTCGCAGCTTGTAACACACGGCTCAGGAAGATGTTGGATCCGACCACTAGTAGGCTACAGCCAGGGCCATTGAGAGCTCGGGGCTAATGAATAAATGCTCAGCAATAGGCCTACTAGGAAAACTCCCAATAAAGTCAATAGCCAAACCACCCTGGCTGGACATGCAGCCACAAGTGAAATACATATTTATACAGAAGCAGTTCAGGAATACATAAACATAGACAACCTATTAGGTATAAAAGATGTCTATTCAGGAAGCAGTGAAAAGAGTAGAGAAGTCAGCCAGTGAAGAAGTTGCCATGGCAACCAATCAGCTGCTATGTATCATTTTATAAAATGCTCTTGATAAATGTTACTTCAAAGCTGATTGGTTGCCATGAGCAGCTTCTCTACTAGCTCACTTCTTTACTCTTCTCATTGCTTCATGAATAGACCTCTAGGGGTCCGTGTACTAAAATATCAGTTAGTGAAACGAAACAGCCATTCCTGCTTGACCTGCTATAGATGTGAAGCAGTAGACGGCTACCACGCAGTGTACTAATAATTGCCTGCTGAAGAGGGTGAACAAAAAGTCACCCCATTGGTGGTCATCACTATGGCACTTTCTGCATCCATTCAGACTTTCTGGGCATGTGCTCTTCACTGCTGCAAGCTGCATCCTGCAGTAACCTAAGAAGTGCATAGAGGAATAAGCGCACACACACTGTGCTTTTTTGTAAATAAAAATCAACTGTATTAAAAATGAACAAATCAAACATCATGGACATACTGAATGCATTAGAATACTCAGAAATAAGCATTTAACAACTTAACTGACAATTTATTTTGCCAAAAACTGCTTCGAAATTGTCTGGGTTTTTTTTATGAGTAAATTAGGTGAAGAATATGAATTTAACCCTATCCCAAATGATTTTAGTAAAAAAAAATAATATTTTCCCCCCAAACATCGAAACATCGATCGGGAACATTGAGACCATCAGAACATCGCGGCTTTCATTTTGAAAGCTGGGACAGCCTACAGGTATACGGGGTGGGGGTGGGGGGGGTGTCTGGGGGTGGCTTTGGAGGGTTAATTTACACTCCCCAGCGGCTGCCATTGTCTGCAGCCGCTGGAGGGGGGGGGGGGGGGGATCCTGCCTCTTGCATTGCTGGACGATCAGCAGTGATCTGCAGCACAGCAATCAGTGGGGGAGAGTGCGGGGAGGCAGAGGGACCTTCCAGTCCCTCTGACAGCAGCAGCGGAGGGAAGTTTCTCTTCCCTGCCACTGCTAACACTTTCTATCTGACTGGTCACATCCTGTGCGACCAGGTCAGATAGAGCACTTGCAGGCATGGTCGCATCTGATGCGACCATGCCAGGCAAGTGGTTAATGGCAGCTTGGGGTCCAGTTGCAGCGTTGGAGAAGACAAGTGGCGGTTAAGTACAAAAAAAGCTGGATAAGCGCACCCCAAGCTAGCGCAGGAGGATCAAGAAAGGAGAAAGCCCATTAGTATATATTAAGAAAGGAATGTATGTGGATATTATTCACTGCCTATACCGTTTGTTAACCTTTAACACTGGTTGATACGTAGACCCTTTACTGCATCTAGGAAGGTGAATTATGGCAGAGAACACATATAAAATAGATACAGACATGCAAATTATTTGCATCTTAGCCATTATGATCTAAATGATCTAATGTTTTCACTATCTGCCTGCTTAGTTAAACATACGTAAGTAAGTAAAAGGTGATTAGCATATAGCAAGTATTATATATATATATATGTGTGTGTGTACCGAAACGTTGTTGCCATTGTTCTTGCTACTATGATTCTGTAAATCAATACACGGTTTACTATTGGAGTGCCGCAGCTTCATGTGTTTTATTCTGTATATATATATATATATATATATATATATTCATAGGAAGTGAAGAAAAGGGCGCCTACTAGTGTCTAATAAGATTATATAAAATATAAAGTATAGAGCTGGTGTGATTGAGAACAGGACGCTACTTATCTGGCATAAACAGACTTTTGCTTCAGTCATAGGACCAGTATAGGTACATGAAAAAAGAAGAACAAAATAACATAGCGCGTACTGTTTTTACGCAATTTTCAATCTACAAATCAAATGAACCAATTATGTGTATAAAAAACTTTCTGGGTAAAGGCAAATCCCACAGTCTAAAATCCACAGCCACGGATTTTTTTAAAAGTTTTTCACAATATTTAATAAAACACATAAAACATAAACGGTAGAAGTAATGCGAGCGTACAAGATAAAATGAATGACAAGCTTATCTGTCCATATCAGGAATGGGATAAATCAGATTTTCCATAAACATCCAAGATAGATAGTAAAAATTCAAACGTACAAAAAATAAATATGAAAACAGCTTATCTGCCCATAAGGGAAGTTTAGGTGCATCAGTCCCAACGCGTTTCGTCCTTAATTAGACTTCATCATGGGGATCCCCATGATGAAGTCTAATTAAGGACGAAACGCGTTGGGCCTGATGCACCTGAACTTCCCTTATGGGCAGATAAGCTGTTTTAATATTTATTTTTTGTACGTTTGAATTTTTACTATCTATCTTGGATGTTTATGGAAAATCTGATTTATCCCATTCCTGATATGGACAGATAAGCTTGTCATTCATTTTATCTTGTACGCTCGCATTACTTCTACCGTTTATGTTTTATGTGTTTTATTAAATATTGTGAAAAACTTTTAAAAAAATCCGTGGCTGTGGATTTTAGACTGTGGGATTTGCCTTTACCCAGAAAGTTTTTTATACACATAATTGGTTCATTTGATTTGTAGATTGAAAATTGCGTAAAAACAGTACGCGCTATGTTATTTTGTTCTTCTTTTTTCATGTACCTATACTGGTCCTATGACTGAAGCAAAAGTCTGTTTATGCCAGATAAGTAGCGTCCTGTTTTCAATCACACCAGCTCTATACTTTATATTTTATATAATCTTATTAGACACTAGTAGGCGCCCTTTTCTTCACTTCCTAAAAATCTCTTTTTATGTGTTTTCCAAGCACATATTTATTGCTTAAGGTTGCAGCCACTCTCACTCTAGAGGAAGTGTCACATATCATATACACTCGATTTTGTATTTATTACTGGTAGTGCACTGTGACATCTGAGCGCCCCCGTGTCTATTTGTTCGCATATATATATATAAATATATATATATATATATATATATATATAAAAAGAATGAAGATGGGCACTCAATATCCAAAAAATGACAAGTTCTTGAATGAAGAAAAAAAATCTCTTTAATTAAATTTTTACTCACAGATCATATAAAAGTGCAAGTGTGCATAGATTGTCTCTAATCCTAATAGTGTATGATATGAAGTGGTATCTAGGCCTCTGGTCTAATTATGGGATAGGTATGAAATACCTACAATCAAATTCCCGACAGTCAAAATCCCGACAGCAATTGACCAACGGTCAAAATTCCGACAAGGTCAAAATCCCGACATATACAAAATACCAACATTTATAATACCAACAAGGTCAAAATACCGACATTTAAAATGTCAACAGGTCAAAAAGCTGACACAAGTTTTTCATTGTTTTTGTGGGGTGTATGTCGACATAGGTCAACATGGACACCATATAAGTGTAACGCGTCCCCTCGCATGGCATGGTGCCTCACTGCGCTCGGCACGCTATTATATTCCCCCTCCAGGTCCACTGGGATGGTTAAGTATGAACAAGTC
Source organism: Pseudophryne corroboree (assembly GCF_028390025.1). Lineage (NCBI taxonomy): Eukaryota > Metazoa > Chordata > Amphibia > Anura > Myobatrachidae > Pseudophryne > Pseudophryne corroboree. Next base: position 98,549,070 of record NC_086449.1, read on the forward strand.
GGTTTCAATTAAAAAATTATGAAAAACTCATGTTGACTTTTTGACCTGCCAACATTTTAAATGTCGGTATTTTGACCTTGTCGGTATTTTAAATGTCAGTATTTTGACCATGTCGGGATTTTGATTGTCGGTAAATTGACTGCATCCCCTAATTATAGTTACAATTATGAACACTTGTGTCCAGACTGCAGAGATCAGGATCTTCTTTTAAATGGGTGGTTCTTCACAGCATTATTCAGCCATGCCAAAAAGTGAGTAGCCATACTCACCCCCACCCCCACCCCCACCCCAAATGTAAAACCAAATGCAAAACCAAATGCAGCTGCATCTAGTGATTATTATAATTATTAGGAACTGCACATGGTTAAAGGCTGCAAACAATTTTCTGCCCCCATGTGCATCTGTGATACCCCACCAAAAAGACCATATCTGCATGTATGTATGGTGGTATCACACTCATGCCAAAGAGAGCTCATGCACTGCCCCAGGAGCTCTTTATTATGATTACACTGCTTTATATAGCACTCTTCCTCTCTTGCACGCCCCTACCACCTAACTCACATGGGGGGAGATGTACTAAGCCTGAAAAGTGATAAATATCACTGTGATAAAGTAGCAGCCAATCAGCTCCTAACTGCCATGTCACAGGCTGTGTTTGAAAAATGACAGTTAGGAGCCGATTGGCTGGTACTTTATCTCTGTGATATTTATTACTTTTCAGGCTTAGTACATCTGGCCCATGGCGAGAGTCCAAGCTAAGCTTTTTAAACATGTTTTGTTTGTGGTTTTTGGAGAGAAAAAAATCACAATATTTGGAGTTTTCTCTCCTGCTTACCCATTAAGCACTGGGGAGCCTAATAAGAGCAAACTACAGAGGTGGAGGAAAAGGACATTGGGCCAGATGTACTAAGCCTGAAAAGTGATAAATATCACAGAGATAAAGTACCAGCCAATCGGCTCCTGTCATTTTTCAAACACAGCCTGTGACATGGCAGTTAGGAGCTGATTGGCTGCTACTTTATCACAGTGATATTTATCACTTTTCAGGCTTAGTACATCTCCCCCCATTGAGACCTGCATCCAGAGCCGGATTAACGCCTGGGTGGAAGGGGCGGTCGTCCCAGGGCCCCCACACACTGTCCTCACAACTGCAAAAAAACATCAGAGTAGGAGTACAGCATTTACCTGGGAATAGAGTGTCTGTAGCCCTGCGCTGCAAAAAGCTGCTGGTTTTTGATCTATGGAATAACCCTCTAGAATTCCAAAAACATATATCTATACACACAAAACGATAAAAAAACTAGCGCTGTGATTGTTTTAATAATTTAGTTTAAAACATTCATAACTGAAGAATCCAGAAAACATGTAGCTTCATCCAGTTATGTCTTCAAACGGTCCCACGTTATTGAAAGGACACTTACATTTAAATTCAATCCCGCGTTCCTATAAAGGTATCTTTTACACCCATAGACAGTGACTGTAGTTCATGTCAAAGACAAAATCGCTGTAGGAATCACACTTACATTGACTTTCAGTCTCGCGTGCACTGAAAGGTTTCTTTTAGTCCCCCGCACAGTGTAGACAGAAGGCAGGAAACCAGTGTACTTGAAAACCTCACAGATTTATTCAATACTTCTTGACAAAGCGGAAAGAAATCCTTGAAACGCGTTGAAGTTAAATGCCGTGACGATCATCTTCTGACTGTGGGACGTTCTGTTGCTGTATCCTTGTTCTTGATGCTTTTATGAATAAATCTGTGAGGTTTTCAAGTACACCGGTTTCCTGCCTTCTGTCTACACTGTGCGGGGGACTAAAAGAAACCATTCAGTGCACGTGAGACTGAAAGTCAATGTAAATGTGATTCCTACAGCGTTTTTGTCTTTGACACGAACTACAGTCACAGCATTTACCTGTCTCCTCTCTGTCCTCCTTGGCAGCTGAGACGTTCCATTACAGCTGCGGCCGCCGAGGAGCTTCACTCACTGCAGTGTGAAGTCTCGCGAGATTTGACATCATCTCGCGAGACTTCACACTGCTGTGAGTGAAGCTCCTCGCCAGCCGCAGCAGTAAAGGAACAGCTCAGCTGCCGAGGAGACAGGTAAATGCTGTACTCCTACGCCGTTGTTTTTTTTGCAGTTGTGAGGACAGTGTGTGGGGGCCCCACAAATTTGTTGCCCAGGGGCCCCCACAGACTTAAATAAGGCCCTGCCTGCATCTGACAAGGGTCCCGATTCAGACTTGATCGCTGCTGTGCGTTTTCGTACAGCTGACGATTATCAAACTACTGTGCATGTGTATGCACCGCAATGTGCACACTCCTGCCAAACAGCGACAGGATGGTGCGAAAATTTTGATTGCAAGGTGATTGACAGGAAGAGGACATTTGTGGGTGGTAACTGTCTGTTTTCTGGGAGTGTATGGAAAAACGCAGGTGTTCCCAAGCGTTTTCAGGGCAGGTGTATGACGTCAGCTCCGGCCCCGATCAGCCTGATTTCTTCGCACTGGAGGAGTAAGTATTGAGCTACGCACACACTGCACAGAATGGGAAAATTACTTGATGGTGAGTGTGATGCGGACAGTTTTGCAGCTGTCCGCTGACTGAGGGGAATTTCCGCACAGCGTATACCTGCAATCACACACTTGCACGGGGTGAATTTTCACTCTCCTTGGGCGGCGACTATCTGATCGCAGGACAGTGTAATTTGCAGCACAGCTATAAGGTCTATATTAGGCCCAAGGCATGGCCTTCCCATTAATATGCTGCTATATATTTAGTAGACCACTGTCTGGTATGGCCTCCACAAAATTTGAGATTATATTATCCTTCATCTGATATTATACAGTATCACACTATCACGTGTTTTCTTTGTTTGTTTTTTTTGGAGTTCATATACAGACGTACATTGATTAAAAGAATCCACCATATCTTCTGAAGACTCCAAGTCATATTGGTCATCTGTAAATCGCAAGTATTGGAAGTGTTATATATTTATATATAATGTGTTTCATAAGCATTTTATATTGTGTTAAAGCATGTGATATCACTAACTTTTTGCTTACGGAAAACTGGAAATTCTCAAAGAGTTCCAGTATAATAAAATAGACATTATTTTATTTACTGTGTCATTTATTGTTTGTGGGTTTGGGGGACCACCTGCCTCTCTGTTGTAGTGAGCAAGAAGAAGTTACAGGAAGGACTAGCATATGGGGTAAATTTACTAAGGTGGAAGTTTTTTAGAACTGGTGATGTTGCCTAAGGCAACCAATCGGACTCTACTTAACATTTATCTAGCTGCTTCTAGAAGATAATAGATAGAACCTGATTGGTTGCTATGGGCAACATCACCAGTACTATAAACACTCCCACCTTAGTAAGTTTACCCCTAAATGTCAGTAAGTACTCACTGTTCACATCACAGCCTTGTCTCTACATATGCTAAATAGGCATTTCAGTGGCACGAGATAGCCAATGATAATTACTACTGTAACGTATGGAAAAGTGGGGCGGTGCCCTCACATAGATGCATATGACTCATTCACATTCCATTTGTAGTAGGCATCTTGAATTGTGTTCACATTACATTTTTCCCAGAATCAGGCCTGTTATTTATTAATCAAGTAACAAAGTGGAGAACAAATAAAGCTGGGTACACAAAAGACGACATGCAAACTATATGATGTCGCTCAAAATTTTGCTCGAACACCCTGGAACTCCCGGACAAACGATATTGGCGGTCATTCCGAGTTGATTGGTAGCTGCATTCGTTCGCTGTGCAGCGATGTGGAAAAAAACGGCACTTCTGCGCATGCGTATGCGGCGCAATGCGCATGTACGATGTACTATTACAACGAATGATGTAGTTTCACACAGGGTCTAGCGAAGCTTTTCAGTCGCACTGCTGGCCGCAGAGAGATTGACAGGAAGAGGGCGTTTCTGGGTGTCAACTGACCATTTTCAGGGAGTGTTCAGAAAAACGCAGGCGTGCCAGGAAAACGCAGGCGTGGCTGGGCGAACGCAGGGCGTGTTTGTGACATCAAAACAGGAACTGAACAGTCTGAAGTGATCGCAAGCGCTGAGTAGGTCTGAGCTACTCTGAAACTGCACAAAAATATTTTGTAGCCGTTCTGCGATCCTTTTGTTCGCACTTCGCTAAAATACACTCTGGCCCTGGGCGGCGGCATAGCGTTTGCACGACTGCTAAAAACTGCTAGCGAGCGAACAACTCAGAATGACCACCATTGTGCGTACACACTGAGCGATTTTACAAACGACCAAACGATATACGTGAGTTGTTTTACAATACCACATTGTGGGGTTTCAGCCTAATAAAACATATCGTTTGTCATTGGTAGCGTACACACTGGACAATTTGCACCTACTCGTCAGTAACATTTTAAAAAATTGAGCTGCATGTACAGATGACAGAGGACCTTGCTAGCGACCCACGGAGCGCACATCGCTAGCGATATAGGGGGTGATTCAGACCTAATCGCTGGGCTGCTAACTTTGCTGTCCTGCATTCAGATAGTGGCCGCCCCCAGGGGGAGTGTAAATTTGCTGTGCAAGTGTGCAATCCCATGTGTAAGCTAAGCTGCAAAAATACACTGTGTGCAGTCTCTGCGCAGCCAGGACTTACTCCTACAGTGCGATGAGTAGGGGCTGATCGGGGCCAGAGCTGACGTCACACACCCTCCCTGAGAATGCTTGGGCACGCCTGCGTTTTTCCGGACACTCCTAGTAAATGGTCAGTTACCAGCCACAAATGACCTCTTCCTGTCAATCACCTTGCGAACGCCTGTGTGATAGAAATTTTCGCACCATCCTGTTGCAGACTGGCGATGCCTGTTTTGTCCAACAGGCATGCACATCTCGGTGCATATGCATGCGCAGTTATTATCAGGTGTGAATTACCCCCACAGTGCGTACACACTAGACGATAAAACTAATTTGTTGTCACAATGTGACGTTATCGGCAAATTCATTTAAAATGTCGCCTAAGGGTAAATTTACTAAGATGGGAGTTCTATTTAAGATGGGATGTTGCCCATAGCAACCAATCCGATTCCAGGTATTATCTTCTAGAAGGTGTTAGATAAATGAGAAGTAGAATCTGATTGGTTGCTATAAACAACATCCCATCTTAAGTAGAACTCCCATCTTAGTAAATTTACCCCCTAGTGTTTACCCAGTCTAAGCCTGCCAATTCATTAGGAAGCAGTGACCGGGGCACGGCACTGTACATAACAGATACACATGTTTTTCTGTCATTCATTTCCTCTGTTTCAGCAAATCAGTATATATCCATTAAATGGACAGTAAGTCAACACTTCAACCCTAAACATGGACTCAGACTGGACTACAAGTCGTGACAGTGATTTCAAGTATTCAGGTAAGAAAGTAGATACTCATTCATATGTATATATGTACAACAAGCACCGGGAAATAGCTATTATAGTACAAGTTTGGTATGAATTTATAATCCCCCATAACTCAGTGACCCTGTGGTCACCACTGCAGACTGTGCAGAATTCTGTTTTGCTGTAATCAGTAATGTACTTGTTTAAACTACCTGTAGTATGTTTGCTGCTAGACGCAGTCCTGCAATGGACTGTCTCACAAGTATACCAAACTGGGCATGCAAAAGGAATGGATGTCAGTAAAATATGCTCTTTGAATAGTAATGTTTTATTTGTTTAAATCACTTGTGTGTCATTAATATGATAATTCACTGCTTTGTACTTGTATGTTGTATATATCAGGTTTTATAGTGTATCATGTTGAGACCTTTGTATTCTGCATTGTCTGTAATTTAAATATTTTCAGCTATGCATTATAGGGTATCCCCTGGACACTACTTTCGCTTCTAACTGTAGATAACACAATAATTTTGTTCAAGTACTGTAAGCTTGTGAACATACAGAATTGAATAGTTGAAAAAACGAGTTTTATGGTAAGAACTTACCTTTGTTAAAACTCTTTCTGCGAGGTACACTGGGCTCCACAAGTCTGGACAATGGGGGTGTAGAGTAGGATCTTGATCCGAAGCACCAACAGACTCAAAGCTTTGACTGTTCCCAGAATGCACAGCGCCACCTCCTATATCACCCCGCCTCCCAGCACAGGAGCTCAGTTTTAGTTAACCAGCCCAATGCAGTAGCAGGAAAAGAGACGACAACGGTTAGTAGCCACATATACCACACTCTCATGACAAGAGAAGTGTCAGCGGCTAATGCCATATCAACCCAAAGAAGCTAAGTGCATCAGGGTGGGCGCCTTGTGGAGCCCAGTGTACCTTGCAGAAAGAGTTTTAACAAAGGTAAGTGTCACAACTGAGGGCCTGAGCTGACGGGAGGCAGCCTCAGTTGTAGGGGCTGAGATGTACCGGAACCTGGGAGGTTGTATCAGACCCCTGGACATGTAAGTAACATGAAGAATAACCGCCCGAAGGCGTGACCACGACAACTTGAATAAAAGTCAATGATGTTTATTTATGACAAACTCCATGCATCACAGTAGCAGTAAAAGAAACATAAAATCAGCAGAGAAATAATACAGTTCCTGGGTACTACAGGGTGGCAGGGACCACAGAGCTCTGGTAGTATGAGACAGTTCTTATTATCTGCGAGTTGGAAAGTCCTTACCAGGCCCGACTGTAGCAATGAAGAAAGCCCAGGATCGTACCAGCTGGTGTTCCAGGGAAAGCTGGACTGCTGTAAATAAAATAGCTGCTGTGGGTTCTGGTTGGAACCAGACAGATGTTGGCACGGAGTGGATACTGGCTGGAACCAGTTAAATAATAAATGAAGCTTGAGAGCGATGCAATATGAATGAAATGTAGAACTTGAGAGCGGAGAAATAATAATACCGGTGGAGAGTGGTAAACTGTAGAAAGGACACCGGCCCTTTAAGAGAAGCTGTACTCTGCTGGAAGCTGGGCTGGAAGCAGGTAAAGTTGTGGCTGGAAACAGATGAATCCAAAATGGATCGGAGAGTCAGGCTACACCGCAGGTGGAATGCTGGTGCGGGTCTCTATGGTGGAAGTCTTGAGACAGGAGCTGGAACCTGGAAGACAATCACAGGAGAGAGACAAACAGGAACTAGGTTTGACAACCAAAGCACTGACGCCTTCCTTGCTCAGGCACAGTGTATTTATACCTGCAGCAAGGAAGGGATTGGCTAGGCAATTATGCAGATTAACAATACTGACAACAGATTGGAGGAAATGATCAGCTGACAGAATCCAAGATGGCTGCGCCCATGCAGACACTTGGAGGGAAGTTTGGTTTGTAATCCATGTGGTAATGAAAACAGTAATGGCGGCGCCGGCCACTGGAGACAGGAGACGCCAGGCAGACAAGTGCACATCCAACCACGCGGACACAGCGGAGGCCGCGGCTGACGTAATCCACTCTGACACTCTGCATGCAGAAGCTCAGGGACGGCGGCGGAGGCCGCGGGAGACGCCATGCCAGATGTATTATGGCGTTACTGTGACAGCGTCTCAGAGAGACAGGAGAGGATGCAGGAATGTGAACATTAGGATAACAGACGGAATCCGGTGCTGGAGCGCTGAGCCAGCCTTAGGAGGCATCTGATGGGTAAGAAATGGCGTCCAGATACCCGGATCGTGACAGCACCCCCCCCTTTAGGAGTGGCCCCAGGACACTTCTTTGGCTTTTGAGGAAACTTGGAATGGAATCTCCGGACCAAGGCAGGAGCATGGACATCAGAAGCATTGGTCCATGAACGTTCCTCAGGGCCGTAACCCTTCCAGTCAATAAGATATTGTAGTTGACCGTAACGGTGACGTGAGTCCAGGATCTTAGCCACTTCATACTCAACGCCTCGTTGAGTTTGGACTTTCGGAGTTGGAGGAAGTGAGGAATGAAACCGATTTAAGATCAGCGGTTTCAACAGGGAAACATGGAATGTCCTGGGTATTTTTAAGAAGGGAGGCAACTGGAGTCTGTAAGCAACAGGATTGATGACTTGTTCAATCTTGAAAGGACCGATATAGCGAGGTGCAAACTTCATACTGGGAACTCTTAACCTCAAATTCTTCGTGGATAACCATACCCGATCACCCACCTTGAGAGCAGGAACTGCTCGACGCTTCCTATCCGCAAACTTCTTGTACCTGAACGATGCCTTGAGCAGAGCTGATCGTACGCTCTTCCAGATATTGGCAAACTGATGCAAGGTGATATCCACTGCGGGAACAGAAGTTGCTGGAAGCGGTTGGAACTCAGGGACTTTAGGGTGGAATCTAAAGTTAGTGAAGAATGGTGTTGAAGTAGATGAAGAATGATACTGGTTGTTATGACAGAACTCGGCCCAGGGAAGTAATTGAACCCAGTCATCTTGAGAGGAGGACACATAGATGCGGAGGAAGGCCTCCAAGTCCTGATTCACCCTCTCGGTTTGACCATTGGTCTGAGGATGGTAAGCCGTGGAAAACTTTAGCTTGACTTGGAGGACTTGACATAAACTTCGCCAGAATTTGGCTGTGAATTGAACTCCTCGATCTGAGATAATTTCTTCAGGAAGACCGTGGAGTCGGAAGATCTCTTGTATGAATACTTGAGCCAACTTGGAAGCTGACGGAAGACCGGTGAGAGGAATGAAGTGTGCCATCTTGGTGAACCGGTCAACTACCACCCAGATGGTATTGAACATGTTGCACATGGGTAAATCTGTAATAAAATCCATCGACAAATGGGTCCAAGGTCGACGGGGAACAGATAGTGGAACCAGTTGCCCCGCAGGCGACTGGCGGGATACCTTATGTTGAGCACACTTTGGGCAAGATGCAATAAACTCCAAGACGTCCTTTTTCAGAGTTGGCCACCAATAGGACCTAGAGATAAACTCCAGGTTTTTTTGGATACCTGTATGTCCGGCAAAACGGGAAGCATGGGCCCAATGCATGAGCTTCTTCCTTAGCATCGGTTTCACAAAACTTTTCCCTGATGGGGGCGTAGAGTCCATCCCTACCGTGGAGAATGCCAACGGATTTATAATAGGATGCTTGTCTGAAGACTCTGACTCATTTTCTTGCTCCCATGAGCGGGAAAGGGCATCGGCCTTGCGATTCTGAGAGCCCGGACAGAACTGGAGTTTAAAGTCGAACCTGGAAAAGAAAAGTGCCCATCTGGCCTGACGAGGGTTGAGACATTGTGCGCCTTTCAGATATAAAAGGTTCTTGTGGTCTGTAAGTATGGTGATTGAATGAGAAGCTCCCTCCAACAGATACCTCCACTCTTCTAGAGCGAGCTTGATGGCTAGCAACTCCTGGTCGCCAATGGCATAGTTGCGCTCAGCTGGGGAGAACTTCCGGGAGAAGAAACTGCAAGGGTGTAAATGGCCATCTTTAGCCCTCTGAGATAACACCGCTCCTACTCCAACGGAGGAGGCATCCACCTCTAAGATGAAAGGAGAGTCGATGTCAGGCTGTTTCAGAACAGGCGCAGAGATGAACCTTTGTTTTAACAGATGAAATGCTTGCATGGCTTCTTCAGACCACTTGGACGGGTTAGCACCCTTCTTAGTGAAAGCAGTAATAGGCGCCACAATGGTGGAAAAGTCTCGTATAAACTTTCGGTAATAGTTGGCGAACCCTAAGAACCTCTGGACCCCTTTGAGGGTTAAGGGTACCGGCCAATTTTGGAGTGCTTGTAGTTTCTCAGGATCCATCTCTAGTCCGGAACCGGACACAATGTACCCTAGAAACGGAATGGACTTGACTTCAAAGACGCATTTCTCTAATTTGCAATAGAGATGATTGACACGGAGACGGGACAGAACCTCTTTAACCCAAAAACGATGTTCCTCTAAATCGTTGGCAAAAATGAGGATATCGTCTAGATAGACCACGACATGACGGTATAGAATGTCTCTGAAGATCTCATTGACAAAATGCTGGAAGACAGCTGGAGCATTGCTCAATCCGAAGGGCATGACGAGGTACTCATAATGTCCGTCACGGGTGTTAAAGGCGGTCTTCCACTCGTCACCCTCACGGATCCGGATGAGATTGTATGCACCTCTCAAGTCCAGCTTAGTAAAGATGGTAGCTCCGCTAACTCTGTCAAAGAGCTCAGTAATCAGGGGTAAAGGATAACGGTTCTTGATGGTAATGTCGTTCAAACCTCTGTAGTCGATGCACGGCCGCAGACCACCATCTTTCTTCTTTACAAAAAAGAAGCCTGCGCCGGCTGGAGAAGAAGAAGGTCGAATGAACCCCTTTGCTAGGTTCTCTTTAATGTATTCCTCCATAGAATGCGTCTCAGGCAGAGACAACGGATAAGTTCGGCCTCGAGGTGGAACCTTCCCTGGAACGAGATCAATCGGGCAGTCCCATTCTCTATTAGGAGGAAGGATATCAGCAGAAGCTTTACTGAACACATCCGTGAAATCTTGATATGGAGGAGGTGGAACATCAGACGACCTGGGGGAGGAAGAACAGACAGGCAATACTTTAAACAAACATGTCTCAGCACAGGAGGAACCCCATGCCAGGATTTGCGTAGTCGTCCAATCAATTGTAGGATTGTGAAGACGGAGCCATGGAAGGCCCAGGACCACAGGATGTGTGGCTCTTGGAATCACTAAAAAAGAAATAAGTTCGGAATGAAGAACTCCCACTCTCAGACGAACTGGTAGAGTCCTTAGAGAAATAACTGTATCAAAAATCTTGCTGCCATCCACGGCAGTTAAGGAGATGGACGAAGGAAGTCTCTCGGTGGGTAGGGACCATCGTTTAACATAGGCTTCGGTAATAAAGTTCCCAGCTGCTCCGGAATCAAGGAGGGCAATGACGTTCCGATAACGTTGAGCAACTTGAAGCGAGACTGGGAGATTACAATCTTGAGGAGATGGAGAGGAGATCATTACTCCTAGCCGGCCCTCTCCTTGGCGAGCTAGGATTTGGAGTTTCCCGGACGTTTGGGACAGGCATTAATGGTGTGAGACAGAGCCGCACAATAAAGACAGAGAGACTCGGAGAGACGTCTTCGGCGCTCAGCAGGAGTTAAACGGGAACGGCCAATTTGCATGGGCTCATCTTTAGTTGGTGACAGTTGGCGAGGAGGAGGAGCAGAAGATTTTGGAGCAGATGATCTTCCACGCTCAGTTGCTCTCTCTCTGAAACGTAAATCAACTTTCGTGCAGAATGAGATTAGCTCATCTAACTTAGAGGGTAAGTCTCTGGTAGCTAACTCATCTTTAATACGCTCAGATAAGCCATGCCAGAATGCAGCATACAGGGCCTCGTCGTTCCAGACCAGTTCGGATGCCAGGATCTGGAACTGTATCAGATATTGTCCTACAGTACGTGACCCCTGGCGTAAACGGAGAATCTCGGATGAAGCTGAGGTTACCCGGCCTGGCTCGTCGAAGATGCGCCTGAATGTTGACACGAATGCAGTGTAAGAAGATAGCAGGGTGTCGGACCTCTCCCATAACGGTGATGCCCAATCAAGGGCTGAGCCACTGAGAAGAGAAATAATGTAGGCAATTTTTGTACGGTCACTGGGAAAATTGCCAGGTTGTAGCTCAAACTGAATCTCACACTGGTTGAGAAATCCCCTGCAGAATCTTGGAGATCCGTCAAATTTTGCTGGCGTTGGAAGATGAAGACGTGGAGCAGAAATGGGTAAGGTGGGTGGGGTTATAGCTGGAGTCACTGTGGTTGACGCACCAGACGCGCCTGATCCACGGAGAGTTGTCTGAATCCCATCCAGCCGAGTAGAGAGATCCTGGAGACAGCGGATGATGTGGCCCTGTGCAGCCTCCTGATGTTCTAGTCGGGCTGCCAGTTCTTGCATCGGCCTGGCCGCTTGATCCTGGTCTCCGGCTGGATTCATTAGGTCAGTGCTTACTGTCACAACTGAGGGCCTGAGCTGACGGGGAGGCAGCCTCAGTTGTAGGGGCTGAGATGTACCGGAACCTGGGAGGTTGTATCAGACCCCTGGACATGTAAGTAACATGAAGAATAACCGCCCGAAGGCGTGACCACGACAACTTGAATAAAAGTCAATGATGTTTATTTATGACAAACTCCATGCATCACAGTAGCAGTAAAAGAAACATAAAATCAGCAGAGAAATAATAATGTTCCTGGGTACTACAGGGTGGCAGGGACCACAGAGCTCTGGTAGTATGAGACAGTTCTTATTATCTGCGAGTTGGAAAGTCCTTACCAGGCCCGACTGTAGCAATGAAGAAAGCCCAGGATCGTACCAGCTGGTGTTCCAGGGAAAGCTGGACTGCTGTAAATAAAATAGCTGCTGTGGGTTCTGGTTGGAACCAGACAGATGTTGGCACGGAGTGGATACTGGCTGGAACCAGTTAAATAATAAATGAAGCTTGAGAGCGATGCAATATGAATGAAATGTAGAACTTGAGAGCGGAGAAATAATAATACCGGTGGAGAGTGGTAAACTGTAGAAAGGACACCGGCCCTTTAAGAGAAGCTGTACTCTGCTGGAAGCTGGGCTGGAAGCAGGTAAAGTTGTGGCTGGAAACAGATGAATCCAAAATGGATCGGAGAGTCAGGCTACACCGCAGGTGGAATGCTGGTGCGGGTCTCTATGGTGGAAGTCTTGAGACAGGAGCTGGAACCTGGAAGACAATCACAGGAGAGAGACAAACAGGAACTAGGTTTGACAACCAAAGCACTGACGCCTTCCTTGCTCAGGCACAGTGTATTTATACCTGCAGCAAGGAAGGGATTGGCTAGGCAATTATGCAGATTAACAATACTGACAACAGATTGGAGGAAATGATCAGCTGACAGAATCCAAGATGGCTGCGCCCATGCAGACACTTGGAGGGAAGTTTGGTTTGTAATCCATGTGGTAATGAAAACAGTAATGGCGGCGCCGGCCACTGGAGACAGGAGACGCCAGGCAGACAAGTGCACATCCAACCACGCGGACACAGCGGAGGCCGCGGCTGACGTAATCCACTCTGACACTCTGCATGAAGAAGCTCAGGGACGGCGGCGGAGGCCGCGGGAGACGCCATGCCAGATGTATTATGGCGTTACTGTGACAGCGTCTCAGAGAGACAGGAGAGGATGCAGGAATGTGAACATTAGGATAACAGACGGAATCCGGTGCTGGAGCGCTGAGCCAGCCTTAGGAGGCATCTGATGGGTAAGAAATGGCGTCCAGATACCCGGATCGTGACAGTAAGTTCTTACCATAAAACTCGTTTTCTGCTGCAGGGTACACTGGGCTCCACAAGTCTGGACAATGGGGATGTCCTAAAGCAGTTCCTTATGGGAGGGGACGCACTGTAGCGGGCACAAGAACCCAGCGTCCAAAGGAAGCATCCTGGGAAGCAGCAGTATCGAAGGCATAGAACCTTATGAACGTGTTCCCGGAGGACCACGTAGCCGCCTTGCACAATTGATCAAGAGTCGCACCACGGTGGGCCGTCCAAGAAGGTCCAACAGACCGAGTAGAATGGGCCGTAATGTGAGCAGGAGCTGACAGACCAGCCTTCACATAAGCATGTGCAATCACCATTCTAATCCATCTGGCCAGGGTCTGCTTGTGAGCAGGCCAGCCACGTTTGTGAAATCCAAACAAAACAAAGAGAGAATCAGATTTTCGAATAGAAGCAGTTCTCTTCACATAGATACGGAGAGCCCGTACCACATCCAAAGACCGCTCTTTGGGAGACAAATCAGGAGAGACAAAGGCTGGAACCACAATCTCCTGATTAAGGTGGAACAAAGAAACCACCTTAGGTAAATATCCGGGACGAGTCCTAAGAACCACCCGGTCATGGTGAAAAATCAGATATGGGGAACTACAAGACAAGGCACCCAGATCCGACACTCTTCTAGCAGAGGCAATAGCCAGCAAGAACACCACCTTAAGGGAAAGCCACTTAAGGTCAGCTGAACCAAGAGGTTCAAATGGAGGCTCCTGCAACGCCTCCAAAACCACCGACAAGTCCCAAGGAGCCACAGGCAGGACATAGGGAGGTTGGATACGCAACACACCCTGAGTGAAAGTATGAAAATCAGGTAAAGTCGCAATTTTTCTCTGAAACCACACAGACAAGGCAGAAATATGAACCTTGAGGGAGGCCAGACACAGGCCTAAATCTAGGCCCTGCTGCAGAAAAGCAAAAAGTTTGGCTGTACTAAACTTGGAAGAGTCATAATTGTTAGATGCGCACCAAACAAAGTATGAATGCCAGACCCTATGGTAAATCCGAGCAGAAGCCAGTTTCTGGGCCCGCAACATAATTTTAATGACCTCTTCAGAAAAACCCTTAGCCCTCAAGACGGAAGCTTCAAGAGCCACACCGTCAAAGATAGCCGGGCTAGGTCCTGGTAGTACCCTGGGCAGGAGTGACACCGAAGGGAACACGTACGGCAGCCGAAACCTCCACGGCACCGCCAGTGCATCCACGAATGCTGCTTGAGGATCCGTTGTCCTTGGTCCGAAGACCGGAACCTTGTGATTGTGTCGAGACGCCATCAGATCCACATCTGGAAGACCCCACCTTTCCACGAGGAGTTGAAACACTTCTGGATGGAGGCCCCACTCGCCGGCATGCACGTCCTGACGACTGAGAAAGTCCGCTTCCCAATTCAGGACTCCCGGAATAAATATTGCCGATATGGCCGGAAGATGGCGTTCTGCCCACTGTAGAATCCGTGAGGCTTCCTTCATTGCCAAACGGCTTCGAGTGCGCCTTGATGATTTATGTAAGCCACTGTGGTGGCGTTGTCCAACTGTACTTGAACAGGACGGTTCTGAATTAAATGCTGGGCCAGGTTCAACGCATTGAAGACCGGCCGCAACTACAGAATGTTGATCGTGAGGAGAGATTCCTCCTTGGTCCACCGACCCTGAAGGGAGTGTTGCTCCAACACCGCACCCCAACCTCTTAGACTGACATCTGTCATCAACAGGACCCAGTTGGATATCCAGAAGGGATGGCCCCTGCACAATTGTTGGTCCTGGAGCAACCAGAGAAGCGACAGACGGACCTCCGCAGTCAATGAGATCATGTGAGACCTGATCCGGTGAGGCAGGCCATCCCACTTGGCTAGAATCAGCTTCTGGAGGGGGCGAGAATGGAATTGAGCATACTCCACCATGTCGAATGCTGACACCATGAGGCCCAGCACCTGCATAGCCGAATGTATCGACACTTGCGGACGAGAAAGGAAGCAACGAATGCTGTCCTGAAGTTTTAGGACTTTCTCCTGAGACAAGAACAACCTCTGCTTGTGAGTGTCTAACAGCGCTCCAAGGTGCACCATGCTCTGAGCAGGGACCAGGGAGGATTCCTTCCAGTTGATGAGCCACCCGTGGGCTTTTAGAAACCAGACCGTCATATCCAGATGACACAGGAGAAGATCTGGGGAATTTGCCAGGATTAACAAGTCGTCCAGATACGGCAGTATCCTGACTCCTTGACGGCGGAGTACCACCGTCATCACCGTCATAACTTTGGTGAAGACTCGCGGAGCCGTTGTTAAACCAAAAAGGTAACGCCCGAAACTGGTAATGGATGTTGCCAATAGCAAACCTCAGGTATTGTTGATGTGACACTGCTATAGGAATATGCAGGTAAGCATCCTGTATGTCCAAGGAGACCATGTAGTCCCCAGGTCCCAAGGCCAGAACTATAGAGCGAAGGGTTTCCATACGGAACTTGGAAATCTTCACAAACCTGTTCAATGCCTTGAGGTTGAGAATGGGCTGGGAGGACCCATTCGGTTTCGGGACTAGAAACAGCGGAGAATAGTACCCCCGGCCCCTCTGAGCAAGAGGCACCTGTACTACGACTCCTGTATCCAGGAGGGTCTGTACCACAGAGTGTAGAGTTTTTGCCTTTGTCCGGTCCAAAGGTACGCCTGTCTGGCAAAATCGATGAGGGGGTCGATTTTTGAAGGCAATGGCGTAACCTCGAGTGACAACTTCCCGTACCCAGGCATCTGAAGTGGTCTTCAACCATTCCTGGGTATACCCTAGAAGCCGGCCTCCCACCCTGGGATCCCCCAGGGAAAGGCCCGCCCCATCATGCGGCAGGCTTATCGTCTTGGCAGCTGGCTGACGGGCAGCCCAGGCTCTTTTGGCTTCGGTTTACCAGGTTTGGAAGTGCAGGCCTGCTTATGGTACGCCTGACCTTGAAGGACGAAAGGGTCGAAAGGACGTACCTTTAGCCTTCGACACAGAAGGAGCGGTATTAGGTAGACAGGCAGTTTTGGCAGTAGCCAAGTCAGCCACTATCTTATTTAATTCCTCCCTAAACAGAATATCTCCATTGAAAGGGAGTACCTCCAGGATTTTTCTAGAGTCCAGATCCACAGACCAGGATCTCAGCCACAATATCCGGCGAGCCAGGACTGACGTAGTAGAGGCCTTGGCTGCCAGGATACTGGCATCAGAAGCCGCCTCTTTAATATATCGAGAAGCTGTGACAATATATGACAAGCATTGTCTAGCATGGTCAGAGGAGATTTCAGCTTCTAACTCCAAGGCCCATGCTTCAATAGCCTCAGCAGCCCATGAAGCTGCAATAGTAGGCCTTTGTGCAGCACCCGTGAGGGTGTAAATCGCTTTTAGACAACCCTCCACACGTTTATCTGTAGGCTCTTTCAGAGACCTGACGGTAGTGACAAGTAGAGCTGAGGAAACCACCATCCTAGCCACATGTGAGTCCACTGGAGGAGGTGTTTCCCAGTTCTTAGACAGCTCTGGCGCGAGGGGATAGCGAGCCAGCATCCTCTTTTGAGGCACAAACTTCGTACCCGGGTTTTCCCAGGGTTCCTGACGTATATCCACTAGGTGATCAGAGTGAGGTAAAACCTGTTTAACCACCTTCTGATGCTTGAACCTATCTGGTTTCTTAGGAAGCACGGATGGCTCGGGATCATCCGTAATCTGCAGAATTAACTTAATAGCCTCCAAAAGGTCAGGAACATCCACATGTGAACTACCCTCCCCATCAGCTGTATCTGAATCAGAACCTGTGGGGTCAGTGTAAGTGCCGTCCTCATCAGACGAGGTGTCAGTGACAGCAGTGGATTGTGAGGAGACGAGCGCTCGCTTAGAGGACCTCTTGGACTTAGGCGAGCGTTGGTCAGACTTTTTAGTAGTCAAGGACTGGTTCAACTTCTTTAATTGAGCAGATAAATCATCCGCCCACGGTGGGTTAGCTGCAGGGCCCACATACGGTTGTACCGGCATTGGGGGTCCCATAGGGGGTGTTAGTTTATGAACTAGCGTATGCAGAAGCGTGGAAAAAGCGGCCCACGGTGGGTCAGTATGTGCCTCCGTTGCCACAGTCCCACTGGGGGGCAAGGAGCCCCCAGAACCAGAGCCCACAGCTGCTATATTCTCCTCATATGTGCCTGTGGCTTCAGCAACACCAGCAGTGTGTTCCGCCCCAGAACCGTTA
The DNA here is from genome assembly GCF_028390025.1 of Pseudophryne corroboree. Classification (NCBI taxonomy): domain Eukaryota; kingdom Metazoa; phylum Chordata; class Amphibia; order Anura; family Myobatrachidae; genus Pseudophryne; species Pseudophryne corroboree. Next base: position 98,566,504 of record NC_086449.1, read on the forward strand.
CCCTCAGAAGCAGACATGATATAACTTGCAGTATGAGGTAACACAGTACAATTATCAGCAGCACAATATCCCAAACCCAAACCCCTGCGCAGTGTAGTCAGCACTAGCAGAGATAAAGGAGAGATATGGTGACCAAATCACAGAGAAAAATACGTAATACAGTATATCTTTGTGAAAATCCTATATTAGATAACACCTGACGCACCAAGCCCCCTCAGGTTATAGAATATAGGGATAGCAAGTTGAGTGAAAGACACAAGTTGAACAACACTCAGCTATCAAATGCACACACAGAAGGTCACAGTTTGTACAATGCAGAGGTTATTACAGACAATAATACTGCACTGGACTAGCTTACACAGCTATATAACAGTAGATATAACAGTACACAGTAAGAACTGGATGTATATCACAGGGCAATTTTACTATAAAACCCTGACTAAGGGGGTAATTCCAAGTTGATCGCAGCAGGAAATTTTTTAGCAGTTGGGCAAAACCATGGGGGTCATTCCGAGTTGTTCGCTCGCAAGCGGATTTTAGCAGATTTGCTCATGCTAAGCCGCCGCCTACTGGGAGTGAATCTTAGCATCTTAAAATTGCGAACGAAGTATTCGCAATATTGCGATTACACACCTCGTAGCAGTTTCTGAGTAGCTCCAGACTTACTCGGCATCTGCGATCATTTCAGTGCTTGTCGTTCCTGGTTTGACGTCACAAACACACCCAGCGTTCGCCCAGACACTCCCCCGTTTCTCCGGCCACTCCTGCGTTTTTTCCGGAAACGGTAGCGTTTTTTCCCACACGCCCATAAAACGGCCTGTTTCCGCCCAGTAACACCCATTTCCTGTCAATCACATTACGATCGCCAGAACGATGAAAATGCCGTGAGTAAAATTCCTAACTGCATAGCAAATTTACTTGGCGCAGTCGCAGTGCGGACATTGCGCATGCGCATTAAGCGGAAAATCGCTGCGATGCGAAGATTTTTACCGAGCGAACAACTCGGAATGACCCCCCATGTGCACTGCAGGGGGGGCAGATATAACATGTGCAGAGAGACAGATTTGGGTGTGGTGAGTTCAATCTGCAATCTAAATTGCAGTGTAAAAATAAAGCAGCCAGTATTTACCCTGCACAGAAACAAAATAACCCACACAAATCTAACTCTCTCTGCAAATGTTATATCTGCCCCCCCTGCAGTGCACATTGGCCCTCATTCCGAGTTGTTCGCTCGGAGTTTTTCATCGCATCGCAGTGAGAATTCTCTTAGTGCGCATGCGCAATGTTCGCACTGCGACTGCGCCAAGTAACTTTACTATGAAGAAAGTAAGTTTACTCACGGCATTTTCATCGCTCCGACGTTCGCATTGTGATTGACAGGAAATGGGTGTTACTGGGCGGATGCACGGCGTTTTAGGGGCGTGTGGCTGGAAACGCTACCGTTTCCGGAAAAAACGCAGGAGTGGCCGGAGAAACGGTGGGAGTGCCTGGGCGAACGCTGGGTGTGTTTATGACGTCAGCCAGGAACGAAAAGCACTGAACTGATCGCACAGGCAGAGTAAGTCTGAAGCTACTCAGAAACTGCTAACTCGTTTGTAATCGCAATATTGCGCGTACGTCGGTCGCAATTTTAAGAAGCTAAGATTCACTCCCAGTAGGCGGCGGCTTAGCGTGTGTAACTCTGCTACATTCGCCTTGCGAGCGAACAACTCGGAATGAGGGCCATGGTTTTGCCCAACTGCTAAAAAATTTCCTGCTGCGATCAACTTGGAATTACCCCCTAAATGCACTCTTTCTTAACTATCACTGTCTAAAAAGGCAGGTTGAATACATAAGTGTCATGTAAAGGCACAGCGCTGACAACCAGGCGGCTTTACATAGGAGTATTTGCCCAAGCAGTCCCAGGAACAGTGAACTGAGGGATAATGGACACTGACTGGGAGTGAGGAAAAGACAGATATGCAGTTCCAGGGCGGGAACATTTGTGGGAAATGGCGCCTTGGGGCTGGGGGAGGGGCTTCAGGTCTAAGCCTTATCCCCCTTGCTGGCAAAACCACCGGGTACTGTCAGCGATATAAGAAGTGGTTTAAAGAGAAAACCCGACCTGCGCCCATGCCCTGGTGATCTAGTGGGATCGCCTGTACTGCTACAGTGTCCACCGCCAGCGCGCGCGGCCCGCCTTCCACTGACCGCGCTGGATCGCGATAAAGACCGGGTCCCGCGAGCGGGACCCACTTACCCCCTCACGAAGCGCGGCCACGCGATCCTGGAGAGCCCCAGCCGTGTGTGTCTAACATGAAGAAAACCGGAGCCTCCGCTGTAGGTACCCGGCAACCACGGCTCGGGAGTGTACAGCGCCGCTGGGGAGAGCTGGAGCTGCAGCAGTGAATGTCACAAAACATTTACCACCGCTGCTGCCCCTGAAGTCTTCACTTTTTACCTCATAAAAAGCTTTTCTCAGGGCTGCTTGGAGCAGCCCCTCTGTTAAGTGCCTGCTTACTGCAGCACCAACTGACAAACTGAGCTCCTGTGCTGGGAGGCGGGGTTATAGAGGAGGCGGCGCTGTGCATTCTGGGAACAGTCAAAACTTTGAGTCTGTTGGTGCCTCGAATCAAGATCCTACTCTACAGCCCCATTGTCCAGACTTGTGGAGCCCAGTGTACCCCGCAGCAGAAATATATTTTTTCAATAGAATTGTCGTACATACATTTTTTCCACTGACTAATAGGCAAAAGTCTTATAGTCATAAATTATACCTGCAATTATATCTTTATATGAATGCTAGCTATTATATTTATATTTTATTCATAGAACCCAGAATGTACTAGTGGGTAGAGATAAGCAGTCCAGAATCTTTGGAATCCAGCCCACTCTGAACATAGGGGATCCGTGTTCGTTCCCGCAAGACTCTGATCCCACTGCGAGGTCGAACGTCATCTTCCCGGTGTCGGATTCTTGCTGGACTTGGATTGTATATAAGGCACAAAAAAAACACAAATAATGTGAGTTTAGCTTTTTTTGTCACTTTTTGAATAAAAAAACAAAACAAAAGTGATTCCAAATCCAAAATCAGTCACGGCGGTTTGGCAAATACAAATTCAAAGCCAGACGATGAATCAGAGCCAAATCCAAGTCCAGCAATCATGGTCCGGTTCACATCTCTACTAGTGGGTCAATGTAACAAGCCTAGCTCTTAACTAGCTATTGTTGTAGCTTACTGGTGGCACTGACCCGATTGCTGGGCCCTAATGTTCCACTTGGTAGGGACCCTGTCCAATGTCATTACTCTTTTGGCTGGCCCACAAAGAAACTATCCATGAAGGCATCCATGTTCAAGTAACCAATATGATCCACAGATTGTCCAATAGGAGCTGTAACCCCTAGTCAAAACTGAACAAGCATAAAACACAATTGATAGGACAATGCCTGTTCTTATACTGTACCAAGTCTGGTTTCCGTTGGTGCTGTGAAGTGGACCCCTTGATGAAGTCAGCCAGATGAAACGCGTTGGGTGTACCTCACTGACTCCATATACTAAGATAAGCTCAAAAACTCTCATTTTAAGATTGTACTGTTTTTTAGTATTGTAAAGGTCTTATATGTTTTTATGTATCATATGTCCCATTTTTATAGTCCAATATGCATCTTTTTTATGGTCTATAAACTTTTTTTTAATGTGGCTACCTTTAAATTTAAATTTAAATTTTGTTACTATTTTTTACCTAAAAAACTGGGTTTGCTTTTTTTCTACATAGAATATCCCCCATCTTTTATTAATATTTTATTCTCCGGACCCTTTTGCCTTCTAATTCAGAATATAGCAGCTTAAACACCGTTGGTCGCTTCTATCTCTATACTGATATTCAATTCCATAGCATCTTACCTGTGATAATTATTTGGGGATTAGCTGACGCCCTATATTGTTTAAGGGAGTGTTTTTAGCAGTCAATACTGACAAAGGTTTTTATAGTGTTATCACATACGCCTGTGGCGCCATACTTCTATCGTCTATAAATATTATATATATATATATATATATATACATATATTTATCTTATGTGTTTGGCAAATTGTTATGTTTCTATAGTCATAGGCAAACGCATCCCCCAATCAATAGCTATGGATAATCACTCAGGTGCAACACCGCATTTGAATCAGGCCCTATGTGATCCAGATTTGTCCTGGTACCTGATAATGTCAAATTGATTACCTTATAATATTCACTATATGGGTAAGAGACTTAATACGCAATTGGCGTATAGGGTACCGTAAGGGTACGCACTTAGCGTAGCATACGCTCGGCCGTGATCGAGACGCACATGCGGCACGCTCGCTCACAGCTTACGCTTGGTGTCGAGCACGCTACAGGCGAGCGACTACCGTAATGCTACGCTACCAGCGTAGCGGACGCTCGGGACCACGAGGAGATCACGAGCGGCGCAGACGCTCACAAGATGATAATCAGTAAACCTTGAATGTAACACACAGAAAGGGTACTCTTATGTTGTGAACCTTGTTCTGAAACACTGTAGCAATAATAAGAATTTACTTACCGATAATTCTATTTCTCGTAGTCCGTAGTGGATGCTGGGAACTCCGTAAGGACCATGGGGAATAGCGGCTCCGCAGGAGACTGGGCACAAAAAGTAAAAGCTTTAGACTAGCTGGTGTGCACTGGCTCCTCCCCCTATGACCCTCCTCCAAGCCTCAGTTAAGATACTGTGCCCGGACGAGCGTACATAATAAAGAAGGATCTTGAATCCCGGGTAAGACTCATACCAGCCACACCAATCACACCGTACAACTCGTGATCTGAACCCAGTTAACAGTATGATAACCGTAGGAGCCTCTGAAAAGATGGCTCACAACAATAAACAACCCGATTTTTTTGTAACAATAACTATATACAAGTATTGCAGACAATCCGCACTTGGGATGGGCGCCCAGCATCCACTACGGACTACGAGAAATAGAATTATCGGTAAGTAAATTCTTATTTTCTCTGACGTCCTAGTGGATGCTGGGAACTCCGTAAGGACCATGGGGATTATACCAAAGCTCCCAAACGGGCGGGAGAGTGCGGATGACTCTGCAGCACCGAATGAGAGAACTCCAGGTCCTCCTCAGCCAGGGTATCAAATTTGTAGAATTTAGCAAACGTGTTTTCCCCTGACCAAGTAGCTGCTCGGCAAAGTTGTAAAGCCGAGACCCCTCGGGCAGCCGCCCAAGATGAGCCCACCTTCCTTGTGGAATGGGCTTTTACAGATTTTGGCTGTGGCAGGCCTGCCACAGAATGTGCAAGTTGAATTGTACTACAAATCCAACGAGCAATCGTCTGCTTAGAAGCAGGAGCACCCAGCTTGTTGGGTGCATACAGTATAAACAGCGAGTCAGATTTTCTGACTCCAGCCGTCCTGGAAACATATATTTTCAGGGCCCTGACTACGTCCAGCAACTTGGAGTCCTCCAAGTCCCTAGTAGCCACAGGTACCACAATAGGTTGATTCATGTGAAACGCTGAAACCACCTTAGGGAGAAATTGAGGACGAGTCCTCAATTCCGCCCTATCCGAATGAAATATCAGGTAAGGGCTTTTATAGGATAAAGCCGCCAATTCTGATACGCGCCTGGCTGAAGCCAGGGCCAACAGCATTACCACTTTCCATGTGAGATATTTCAAATCCACTGTGGCAAGTGGTTCAAACCAATGTGATTTTAGGAACCCTAAAACTACATTGAGATCCCAAGGTGCCACTGGAGGCACAAAAGGAGGCTGTATATGCAGTATCCCTTTGACAAACGTCTGAACTTCAGGCACTGAAGCCAGTTCTTTCTGGAAGAAGATCGACAGGGCCGAAATTTGAACCTTAATGGATCCTAATTTTAGGCCCATAGACAATCCTGCTTGCAGGAAATGTAGGAAACGACCCAGTTGAAATTCCTCCGTAGGGGCCTTCTTGGCCTCACACCACGCAACATATTTTCGCCAAATGCGATGATAATGTTTTGCCGTTACATCCTTCCTGGCCTTGATCAGGGTAGGGATGACTTCATCCGGAATGCCTTTTTCCTTCAGGATCCGGCGTTCAACCGCCATGCCGTCAAACGCAGCCGCGGTAAGTCTTGGAACAGACAAGGTCCCTGCTGGAGCAGGTCCTTCCTTAGAGGTAGAGGCCACGGGTCCTCCGTGAGCATCTCTTGCAGCTCCGGGTACCAAGTTCTTCTTGGCCAATCCGGAGCCACGAGTATCGTTCTTACTCCTCTCCTTCTTATGATTCTCAGTACTTTTGGTATGAGAGGAAGAGGAGGGAACACATATACCGACTGGAACACCCACGGAGTTACCAGAGCGTCCACCGCTATTGCCTGAGGGTCCCTTGACCTGGCGCATTATCTGTCCAGTTTCTTGTTGAGACGGGACGCCATCATGTCCACCTTTGGTTTTTCCCAACGGTTTACAATCACTTGGAAGACTTCTGGATGAAGTCCCCACTCCCCTGGGTGGAGGTCGTGTCTGCTGAGGAAGTCTGCTTCCCAGTTGTCCACTCCCGGAATGAACACTGCTGACAGTGCTATCACATGATTTTCCGCCCAGCGGAGAATCCTTGCAGCTTCTGCCATTGCCCTCCTGCTTCTTGTGCCGCCCTGTCTGTTTACGTGGGCGACAGCCGTGATGTTGTCCGACTGGATCAATACCAGTTGACCCTGAAGCAGAGGCCTTGCTTGAAGATGCGATCCGGACCATTTGTCCAGCAGATCCCACTGAAAAGTTCTTGCATTGAATCTTCCGAATGGAATCGCTTCGTAAGAAGCCACCATTTTTCCCAGGACTCTCGTGCACTGATGCACTGACACTTGTCCTGGTTTTAGGAGGTTCCTGACTAGCTCGGATAACTCCCTGGCCTTCTCCTCCGGGAGAAACACCTTTTTCTGGACTGTGTCCAGAATCATCCCTAGGAACAGTAGACGTGTTGTCGGAATCAGCTGTGATTTTGGGATATTTAGAATCCACCCGTGCTGACGTAGCACTAACTGAGATAGTGCTACTCCGACCTCTAACTGTTCCCTGGACCTTGCCCTTATCAGGAGATCGTCCAAGTAAGGGATAATTAATACGCCTTTTCTTCGAAGAAGAATCATCATTTCGGCCATTACCTTGGTAAAGACCCGTGGTGCCGTGGACAATCCAAACGGCAGCGTCTGAAACTGATAATGACAGTTTTGTATCACAAACCTGAGGTACCCTTGGTGAGAAGGGTAGATTGGGACACGGAGATAAGCATCCTTGATGTCTAGAGATACCATATAGTCCCCTTCTTCCAGGTTCGCTATCACTGCTCTGAGTGACTCCATCTTGAATTTGAACCTTTTTATGTAAGTGTTCAAAGATTTTAGATTTAAAATTGGTCTCACCGAGCCGTCCGGCTTCGGTACCACAAACAGCGTGGAATAATACCCCTTTCCCTGTTGTAGGAGGGGTACCTTGATTATCACCTGCTGGGAATACAGCTTGTGAATAGCTTCCAATACTGCCTCCCTGTCGGAGGGAGACGTTGGTAGAGCAGACTTCAGGAACCGGCGAGGGGGAGACGTCTCGAATTCCAATTTGTACCCCTGTGATACTACCTGCAGGATCCAGGGGTCCACTTGCGAGTGAGCCCACTGCGCGCTGAAATTCTTGAGACGGCCCCCCACCGTGCCCGAGTCTGCTTGCAGAGCCCCAGCGTCATGCTGAGGACTTGGCAGAAGCGGGGGAGGGCTTCTGCTCCTGGGAAGAGGCTGCATGGTGCAGTCTTTTTTCCCTTCCTCTGCCCCGGGGCAGGAACGAGCGGCCTTTTTCCCTCTTGCCCTTATAGGGACAAAAGGACTGGGTTTGAAAAGACGGTGTCTTTTTCTGCTGAGAGGTGACCTGGGGTAAAAAGGTGGATTTTCCAGCCGTTGCTGTGGCCACCAGGTCCGATAGACCGACCCCAAATAACTCCTCCCCTTTATACGGCAATACTTCCATATGTCGTTTGGAATCCGCATCACCTGACCACTGTCGCGTCCATAACGTTCTTCTGGCAGAAATGGATATCGCACTTACTCTAGATGCCAGGGTGCAAATATCCCTCTGTGCATCTCGCATATATAGTAATGCATCCTTTAAATGCTCTATAGTTAATAATATACTGTCCCTATCCAGGGTATCAATATTTTCAGTCAGGGAATCCGACCAAGCCACTCCAGCGCTGCACATCCAGGCTGAGGCGATCGCTGGTCGCAGTATAACTAGAGATGAGCGGGTTCGGTTTCTCTGAATCCGAACCCGCCCGAACTTCATGGTTTTTTTCACGGGTCCGAGCAGACTCGGATCCTCCCGCCTTGCTCGGTTAACCCGAGCGCGCCCGAACGTCATCATGACGCTGTCGGATTCTCGCGAGACTCGGATTCTATATAAGGAGCCGCGCGTCGCCGCCATTTTCACACGTGCATTGAGATTGATAGGGAGAGGACGTGGCTGGCGTCCTCTCCATTTAGATTATAAGAGAGAGAGATTTACTGGAGCTTAGGACTAGGAGGAGTACTGTAGAAGTGTAGAGAGTGCAGAGAGTTTACTAGTGAGTGACCACCAGACAGTGCAGTTTATTTAATATATCCGTTCTCTGCCTGAAAAAAGCGATACACACAGTGACTCAGTCACATACCATATCTGTGTGCACTGCTCAGGCTCAGCCCAGTGTGCTGCATCATCTATATATATTATATATCTGTCTGACTGCTCAGCTCACACAGCTTATAATTGTGGGGGAGACTGGGGAGCACTGCAGTGCCAGTTATAGGTTATAGCAGGAGCCAGGAGTACATAATATTATATAGTGAGTGACCACCAGACAGTGCAGTTTATTTAATATATCCGTTCTCTGCCTGAAAAAAGCGATACACACAGTGACTCAGTCACATACCATATCTGTGTGCACTGCTCAGGCTCAGCCCAGTGTGCTGCATCATCTATATATATTATATATCTGTCTGACTGCTCAGCTCACACAGCTTATAATTGTGGGGGAGACTGGGGAGCACTGCAGTGCCAGTTATAGGTTATAGCAGGAGCCAGGAGTACATAATATTATATTAAAATTAAACAGTGCACACTTTTGCTGCAGGAGTGCCACTGCCAGTGTGACTGACCAGTGACCTGACCACACTGACCACCAGTATAGTTAGTAGTATACTTATATTGTGATTGCCTGAAAAAGTTAAACACTCGTCGTGTGACTTCACTTGTGTGTTTTTTTTTTTTTTATTCTATAAAAATAAAACTCATTCTGCTGACAGACAGTGTCCAGCAGGTCCGTCATTATATAATATATAATATATACCTGTCCGGCTGCAGTAGTGATATATATATATTTTTTATATCATTTATCATCCAGTCGCAGCAGACACAGTACGGTAGTTCACGGCTGTGGCTACCTCTGTGTCTCTGCACTCGGCAGGCAGTCCGTCCATAATTGTAATACCACCTAACCGTGGATTTTTTTCATTCTTCTTTATACATACATAGTTACATAGACATCTTCTCTTTATCAACCAGTCTATATTAGCTGCAGACACAGTACAGTACGGTAGTTCACGGCTGTGGCTACCTCTGTGTCTGCACTCGGCAGGCAGTCCGTCCATAATTGTATACCACCTAACCGTGGTTTTTTTTCATTCTTCTTTATACATACATAGTTACATAGACATCTTCTCTTTATCAACCAGTCTATATTAGCTGCAGACACAGTACAGTACGGTAGTTCACGGCTGTGGCTACCTCTGTGTCTGCACTCGGCAGGCAGTCCGTCCATAATTGTATACCACCTAACCGTGGATTTTTTTCAGTCTTCTTTATACATACATAGTTACATAGACATCTTCTCTTTATCAACCAGTCTATATTAGCTGCAGACACAGTACAGTACGGTAGTTCACGGCTGTGGCTACCTCTGTGTCTGCAGTCGGCAGGCAGTCCATAATTGTATACTAGTATCCATCTCCATTGTTTACCTGAGGTGCCTTTTAGTTGTGCCTATTAAAATATGGAGAACAAAAATGTTGAGGTTCCAAAATTAGGGAAAGATCAAGATCCACTTCCACCTCGTGCTGAAGCTGCTGCCACTAGTCATGGCCGAGACGATGAAATGCCAGCAACGTCGTCTGCCAAGGCCGATGCCCAATGTCATAGTACAGAGCATGTCAAATCCAAAACACCAAATATCAGAAAAAAAAGGACTCCAAAACATAAAATAAAATTGTCGGAGGAGAAGCGTAAACTTGCCAATATGCCATTTACCACACGGAGTGGCAAGGAACGGCTGAGGCCCTGGCCTATGTTCATGGCTAGTGGTTCAGCTTCACATGAGGATGGAAGCACTCAGCCTCTCGCTAGAAAAATGAAAAGACTCAAGCTGGCAAAAGCAGCACAGCAAAGAACTGTGCATTCTTCGAAATCCCAAATCCACAAGGAGAGTCCAATTGTGTCGGTTGCGATGCCTGACCTTCCCAACACTGGACGTGAAGAGCATGCGCCTTCCACCATTTGCACGCCCCCTGCAAGTGCTGGAAGGAGCACCCGCAGTCCAGTTCCTGATAGTCAGATTGAAGATGTCAGTGTTGAAGTACACCAGGATGAGGAGGATATGGGTGTTGCTGGCGCTGGGGAGGAAATTGACCAGGAGGATTCTGATGGTGAGGTGGTTTGTTTAAGTCAGGCACCCGGGGAGACACCTGTTGTCCGTGGGAGGAATATGGCCGTTGACATGCCAGGTGAAAATACCAAAAAAATCAGCTCTTCGGTGTGGAGGTATTTCACCAGAAATGCGGACAACAGGTGTCAAGCCGTGTGTTCCCTTTGTCAAGCTGTAATAAGTAGGGGTAAGGACGTTAACCACCTCGGAACATCCTCCCTTATACGTCACCTGCAGCGCATTCATAATAAGTCAGTGACAAGTTCAAAAACACAGACACAGTACAGTACGGTAGTTCACGGCTGTGGCTACCTCTGTGTCTGCACTCGGCAGGCAGTCCGTCCATAATTGTATACCACCTAACCGTGGTTTTTTTTTCTTTCTTCTTTATACATACATAGTTACATAGACATCTCTTTATCAACCAGTCTATATTAGCAGCAGACACAGTACAGTACGGTAGTTCACGGCTGTGGCTACCTCTGTGTCTGCACTCGGCAGGCAGTCCGTCCATAATTGTATACCACCTAACCGTGGTTTTTTTTTCTTTCTTCTTTATACATACATAGTTACATAGACATCTCTTTATCAACCAGTCTATATTAGCAGCAGACACAGTACAGTACGGTAGTTCACGGCTGTGGCTACCTCTGTGTCTGCACTCGGCAGGCAGTCCGTCCATAATTGTATACCACCTAACCGTGGTTTTTTTTTCTTTCTTCTTTATACATACATAGTTACATAGACATCTCTTTATCAACCAGTCTATATTAGCAGCAGACACAGTACAGTACGGTAGTTCACGGCTGTGGCTACCTCTGTGTCTGCACTCGGCAGGCAGTCCGTCCATAATTGTATACCACCTAACCGTGGTTTTTTTTTCTTTCTTCTTTATACATACATACTACTACGACATCTCTTTATCAACCAGTCTATATTATTAGCAGCAGACACAGTACAGTACGGTAGTTCACGGCTGTGGCTACCTCTGTGTCTGCACTCGGCAGGCAGTCCGTCCATAATTGTATACCACCTAACCGTGGTTTTTTTTTCTTTCTTCTTTATACATACATAGTTACATAGACATCTCTTTATCAACCAGTCTATATTAGCAGCAGACACAGTACAGTACGGTAGTTCACGACTGTGGCTACCTCTGTGTCTGCACTCGGCAGGCAGTCCGTCCATAATTGTATACCACCTAACCGTGGTTTTTTTTTCTTTCTTCTTTATACATACATAGTTACATAGACATCTCTTTATCAACCAGTCTATATTAGCAGCAGACACAGTACAGTACGGTAGTTCACGGCTGTGGCTACCTCTGTGTCTGCACTCGGCAGGCAGTCCGTCCATAATTGTATACCACCTAACCGTGGTTTTTTTTTCTTTCTTCTTTATACATACATACTACTACGACATCTCTTTATCAACCAGTCTATATTATTAGCAGCAGACACAGTACAGTACGGTAGTTCACGGCTGTGGCTACCTCTGTGTCTGCACTCGGCAGGCAGTCCGTCCATAATTGTATACCACCTAACCGTGGTTTTTTTTTCTTTCTTCTTTATACATACATAGTTACATAGACATCTCTTTATCAACCAGTCTATATTAGCAGCAGACACAGTACAGTACGGTAGTTCACGGCTGTGGCTACCTCTGTGTCTGCACTCGGCAGGCAGTCCGTCCATAATTGTATACCACCTAACCGTGGTTTTTTTTTCTTTCTTCTTTATACATACATACTACTACGACATCTCTTTATCAACCAGTCTATATTATTAGCAGCAGACACAGTACAGTACGGTAGTTCACGGCTGTGGCTACCTCTGTGTCTGCACTCGGCAGGCAGTCCGTCCATAATTGTATACCACCTAACCGTGGTTTTTTTTTCTTTCTTCTTTATACATACATAGTTACATAGACATCTCTTTATCAACCAGTCTATATTAGCAGCAGACACAGTACAGTACGGTAGTTCACGGCTGTGGCTACCTCTGTGTCTGCACTCGGCAGGCAGTCCATAATTGTATACTAGTATCCATCTCCATTGTTTACCTGAGGTGCCTTTTAGTTGTGCCTATTAAAATATGGAGAACAAAAATGTTGAGGTTCCAAAATTAGGGAAAGATCAAGATCCACTTCCACCTCGTGCTGAAGCTGCTGCCACTAGTCATGGCCGAGACGATGAAATGCCAGCAACGTCGTCTGCCAAGGCCGATGCCCAATGTCATAGTACAGAGCATGTCAAATCCAAAACACCAAATATCAGAAAAAAAAGGACTCCAAAACCTAAAATAAAATTGTCGGAGGAGAAGCGTAAACTTGCCAATATGCCATTTACCACACGGAGTGGCAAGGAACGGCTGAGGCCCTGGCCTATGTTCATGGCTAGTGGTTCAGCTTCACATGAGGATGGAAGCACTCAGCCTCTCGCTAGAAAAATGAAAAGACTCAAGCTGGCAAAAGCAGCACAGCAAAGAACTGTGCATTCTTCGAAATCCCAAATCCACAAGGAGAGTCCAATTGTGTCGGTTGCGATGCCTGACCTTCCCAACACTGGACGTGAAGATAATCTGTGAGGAGGGGGATGTACACGGTGATATATCGGAGGGTGATGATGAGGTGGACATCTTGCCTCTGTAGAGCCAGTTTGTGCAAGGAGAGATTAATTGCTTCTTTTTTGGTGGGGGTCCAAACCAACCCGTCATATCAGTCACAGTCGTGTGGCAGACCCTGTCACTGAAATGATGGGTTGGTTAAAGTGTGCATGTCCTGTTTTGTTTATACAACATAAGGGTGGGTGGGAGGGCCCAAGGACAATTCCATCTTGCACCTCTTTTTTCTTTTCTTTTTCTTTGCATCATGTGCTGATTGGGGAGGGTTTTTTGGAAGGGACATCCTGCGTGACACTACAGTGCCACTCCTAAATGGGCCCGGTGTTTGTGTCGGCCACTAGGGTCGCTAATCTTACTCACACAGTCAGCTACCTCATTGCGCCTCTTTTTTTCTTTGCGTCATGTGCTGTTTGGGGAGGGTTTTTTGGAAGGGACATCCTGCGTGACACTGCAGTGCCACTCCTAGATGGGCCCGGTGTTTGTGTCGGCCACTAGGGTCGCTAATCTTACTCACACAGCTACCTCATTGCGCCTCTTTTTTTCTTTGCGTCATGTGCTGTTTGGGGAGGGTTTTTTGGAAGGGACATCCTGCGTGACACTGCAGTGCCACTCCTAGATGGGCCCGGTGTTTGTGTCGGCCACTAGGGTCGCTAATCTTACTCACACAGCTACCTCATTGCGCCTCTTTTTTTCTTTGCGTCATGTGCTGTTTGGGGAGGGTTTTTTGGAAGGGCCATCCTGCGTGACACTGCAGTGCCACTCCTAGATGGGCCCGGTGTTTGTGTCGGCCACTAGGGTCGCTAATCTTACTCACACAGCTACCTCATTGCGCCTCTTTTTTTCTTTGCGTCATGTGCTGTTTGGGGAGGGTTTTTTGGAAGGGACATCCTGCGTGACACTGCAGTGCCACTCCTAGATGGGCCCGGTGTTTGTGTCGGCCACTAGGGTCGCTTATCTTACTCACACAGCGACCTCGGTGCAAATTTTAGGACTAAAAATAATATTGTGAGGTGTGAGGTATTCAGAAAAGACTGAAAATGAGTGTAAATTATGGTTTTTGAGGTTAATAATACTTTGGGATCAAAATGACCCCCAAATTCTATGATTTAAGCTGTTTTTTAGTGTTTTTTGAAAAAAACACCCGAATCCAAAACACACCCGAATCCGACAAAAAAAATTCGGTGAGGTTTTGCCAAAACGCGTTCGAACCCAAAACACGGCCGCGGAACCGAACCCAAAACCAAAACACAAAACCCGAAAAATTTCAGGCGCTCATCTCTAAGTATAACACCGGTATGTGTGTATATACCTTTTAAGATATTTTCCAGCCTTCTATCAGCTGGTTCCTTGAGAGCGGCCGTATCAGGAGACGGTAACGCCACTTGTTTTGATAAGCGTGTGAGCGCCTTATCTACCCTAGGGGGTGTTTCCCAACGTGCACTAACCTCTGGCGGGAAAGGGTATAGTGCCAATAATTTATTAGAAATCAGCAGTTTTTTATCGGGGGAAACCCACGCTTTATCACACACCTCATTTAATTCATCTGACTCAGGAAAAACCACTGGTAGTTTTTTCACACCCCACATAATACCCTTTTTTGTGGTACTTGTAGTGTCAGAAATGTTCAATGCCTCCTTCATTGCCGTGATCATGTAATGTGTGGCCCTACTGGACATTACGTTTGTCTCGTCACCGTCGACACTGGATTCAGTATCCGTGTCAGGGTCTGTGTCGACCATCTGAGGTAACGGGCGTTTTAGCGCCCCTGACGGTGTCTGAGACGCCTGAACAGGCACTAATTGATTTGTCGGCTGTCTCATGTCGTCAACAGTTTTTTGCAAAGTGCTGACATTGTCACGTAATTCTTTAATTACTACCATCCAGTCAGGTGTCGACTCCCTAGGGGGTGACATCACTAACACAGGCAATTGCTCTGCTTCCACATCATTTTCCTCCTCATACATGTCGACACAATCGTACCGACACCCAGCACACACACAGGGAATGCTCTGATAGAGGACAGGACCCCACTAGCCCTTTGGGGAGACAGAGGGAGAGTTTGCCAGCACACACCAGAGCGCTATATATATACAGGGATAACCTTATATAAGTGTTACTCCCTGTTATAGCTGCTGTATTTATATATTAGCTGCCAATAGTGCCCCCCTCTCTGTTTTACCCTGTTTCTGTAGTGTAGTGACTGCAGGGGAGAGTCAGGGAGCCGTCCTTCCAGCGGAGCTGTGAAAGGAAATGGCGCTTGTGTGCTGAGGAGAAAGGCTCCGCCCCCTTCACGGCGGCCTTTTCTCACGCTTTTTTTAGGAAACTGGCAGGGGATAAATGCATCCATATAGCCCAGGAGCTATATGTGATGCATTTTTTTTAGCCATATAAGGTTTTTATATCGTTTTTATTGCGTCTCAGGGCGCTCCCCCCCAGCGCCCTGCACCCTCAGTGACCGGAGTGTGAAGTGTGCTGAGAGCAATGGCGCACAGCTGCAGTGCTGTGCGCTACCTTATTTGAAGACAGGAACGTCTTCTGCCGCCGCTTTCTCCGGACCTCTTCGCTCTTCTGGCTCTGTAAGGGGGCCGGCGGCGCGGCTCCGGGACCCATCCAGGCTGAACCTGTGATCGTCCCTCTGGAGCTAATGTCCAGTAGCCAAGAAGCCCAATCCACTCTGCAGTCAGGTGAGTTCGCTTCTTCTCCCCTTAGTCCCACGATGCAGTGAGCCTGTTGCCAGCAGGACTCACTGAAAATAAAAAAACCTATTTAAACTTTTACTTCTAAGCAGCTCAGGAGAGCCACCTAGCTTGCACCCTTCTCGTTCGGGCACAAAAATCTAACTGAGGCTTGGAGGAGGGTCATAGGGGGAGGAGCCAGTGCACACCAGCTAGTCTAAAGCTTTTACTTTTTGTGCCCAGTCTCCTGCGGAGCCGCTATTCCCCATGGTCCTTACGGAGTTCCCAGCATCCACTAGGACGTCAGAGAAATAACGCTGCTTAACCTGATTAACACTAAAGCTGTTTGAGCGATCGAGACGCTCCTATTACCCACTGCAATGTAATGAACACACCATACCGTGCTAAGGTTCCAACACCTTTACTAACAAGCTTTTAAGTTATATCGAAAAAGGTAAACAGTTCACAAGTCATGCACTACAAACTAACATATAATTCTAACAGATTATCTAGACAGAAATATACAATAGTAAACAATCGCTAATACAAATACATAGACTAAGAATGAATGGCTAACATTACACGGGTAACAAAGTGGCCACAGAGAAACATACCATACGGGGAACACTCGCAGGCGCAACCGGAATCCAGTCCTCCAATTATCAGCGATAACTGTTGAAGAGAGAGTACTGGCCGGTCTGGGATCAGTGACCCTTATATACACAACATACAGTGTACTTCAAAGGGCCCTACAACCTTATTGTTCATTGACCACAGGAATGTCTCTCTGCACTATAACAAAAGGTCATAGGTGGATTTGAACAGGTGGGCTGTGACTATTTCAAACAGCTCAGGTGGGAGGGAATCTCCGGATTCCCGCCGCATGGATAATGAACTGCAAATATAGGATATGTCCAGAAATTACTAATGGCCATAACTATACGCAGGAGCGTTTAATCTATACCTAACCAACACCGGATTGTTGCTATTAATATACTCTTCGGTTAGGTACCAGACACCACTGTTCAACCTTAGACAGACCCTTTGTATCACGAAAAGAGGGATTCCCATGTCCATGAGCAAGTCACTTTAACCAAACTTACAGTTATTACTAAGGGGAACATTACCTATAAAACCTGCTATGTGGATTTATTAAGGAGCGATCGAGTCGCTCGCTAGACGCGCACAAACTCTACCGTAGGTGCACATACCATGCGCTCGAGCGCACGCCCGTAAAGGCGCCGTCACGCATTTGCGAGTATGTGCACGCACGCCAGTGAAAGTGCATGTGCAGCGGGCAAGCGCATGAGGTGAATATATGGCAACGTGCAGTGTGATATTTTTCTGACTTTGACAGTCCACCCTTTGGCAGTCACCAATAACTGCCACTTCCTAAAACAGTTCAAAAAGAGAAAAATATATGTCATATGTAAATACATTTCTAAGGGAGAAGGGGTAAGGGAGAAGAGAAGAAGGTGGGAAAAAAATATGACCTAGTGAGATAGTAGAAGCATGTGTGTATGAGTCAATGTTTGAGGGGTCATGTATCATCGTGCCGTACGTGTTTTAAATCAAGCTTCGAGGTATTGCGAAGTATACATTTGAATTCCTTCTTATCCCGTATTACGGGCCTGTGGATGGGCTGTCAAACTTTACCGAGCTCTTTTCGGCTTTTGGTTGCAACAAAATGGGGGAGCACATTTTAGTTGATGATACATGAATGGGGGGAATATGCAAGTGCTGATATCTGTGCCTATATTCCCTATCGACTATGTGTGTCATTACCTGAAGGTTGTAGAAATGAAGATAAGAAGCAATTATGGTAAATGCAGTCATAAACTATGTGAGTTTAATATACATTTGTTGATTGAGGTCTTGTCTTGCGTCTTGTCTCGATGTACATGTTGACTGTAGTCTCCCGATGCTTTTGCTATAATTGCTTGAGCAAAAAGCTTTCTCAATGTCCATAGACTTACAATCTTTAAAGTGTTGGGCTATCGTAAAATTTAAAGTCACTAGGGATATTGGGGGTCTATGGCATTGTCCATCAGTGGTCTGTGTAAAAGGTTGTCAAATTCTTCTTCCAAGCGGATGTCTTTGTACCTTGAAGGAAAACAAAGGAGAAACGGGTGAAAGAAACGGACCGTGGAATCACATTTTCATCACAACATTGTCTCTATCGTTGGGTCATAAATCAAATTAGTCGTTGTTAGTACAGTGTCTTCACTTCTTAAACTCATCACTCGGGCACTACGTTTATACTTCGTTAAAACCCGAACGCATCTAAATATCAGACCGACCAATATGATGACACCCAGAATACACAAAAGAAATTTCCCTACATCCATGATAATACCTTGGGCCCATTCTCCTAAACCAGGCTCATTACCCACAGCAGCAAGGGTGAGATTGTGTTTCCTTCGGAACTCCCATTTTAATTGCAAGATGTCATCCATCTTTTGGTCTATGACCTCGACCGGGTCCTCAGTGCTGTTTGTAATATACGTGCAACACTTTATTCCATATTGAGTCGCTAGGGTAACACAATACCCGCCTGTCACAGCTGTGAGATAATTGAGAATCATCCTATGCTGAACCAGTTCTGTTTTGTAGGCTTGTAACTCTCTCCCCGTATACCTGAATGTGTCGTCATACATTTCAGTGATATTGTCTAATAAATTTGCAAGCGCAGATATATATCTATAATTCAACACTCCTCTGGCTGTACGAGTGATATCTAACGCGAGTAGGACTTGAATCCCGGTGGATTCATGGATCAGGTCAGAGGCCGGATGCTCTGTTCTTTCTATCAGGTGCCGTTTAACGATGTGCTCGTAATGAGTGTGAGTATAAGGAGCTTGGGCACCACAGTGAATATCTTTCATTTTAGTGTGGGATACAGTCATTACCTCAGGCAGTACTTTTCCAATATAACATAACCCTTCTGAGTTTGGGGCAAGCCACTTATACGCCTTCCTCCCGCATATGAAATATGCATCATTGGGGAGAACATATGGGACGGAGTGTGACATAACCATATTACAAATTTTCCATATGAAATCTCCTAACCCTAATTTTTCCATCTGTTTAGTACACGTATCTGTTTGTACGACATGTGCACAGTATCCTGGTGATACTTCTCCAACTCGCATGGTCCTACTTCCTAAAGTGTATCTATATCGGAAGAATCTTCCATGGTCGGCTATCTGGCGTATAAGCTCTGTGTCTATGGGCAATCTGTCGGCTCTAAGTGAGAAAGTCATGGTTTGATTACTCCATGACACTTCCCAATTTCCCGGCTTTCGGGGATTGGAAATGTTAAAGCACACTAAGGACCTATCCACATGATATTGGTGGAGCTTCAAACTAGGAGGACTAGAGATATTAAACCTCTTGTCCACCGGCCTCCCACCACTTAGCTCAAGTACCTCTCCTACAGTTAAAGGGAATGGTACTAGTCCTGATTTGCTATGGCCTTGAGGTACTTGAGAGCATACCCAACAGTCTGTCTGATTTAACACTTTACCCACTAAGGAGTGATAGTCACTCAATGGATGCCGGTCCACGTGGACATTAAAACTGGACTGACATTTCTTTATCCACCCATCCTCAACTATATTGTCACAATGCCTACAGATGCAGTTCTCTTCAGCTAACAATCCTTCACAATTCCTTCTATTGTCAATGCTACCAGATCGTTTTCTGATACTCGCCTTTACTCGGAGATTATGTTGTTCTTGGAAATCTACGCCTGCATCCTGGTCATCAGAACCCATTCCCGATCCTTTCTCGACCTCCATGGTACTCTCACCGAAACAGACTGCTCTGGTCAACATCATGGTCAACAGGAAAATCCGGATCACAGTCTCTTGGGGCAAGTCCATCTTAGAGGAGTAAAAGGAGAAAAATAAGAAGGGGGAAAGGAAATAGGAGGGAGGTGGGAACTGGAGAAAATAACAAATGGGAAAAAGAAATCTGGCTCGACAAGCTTCTGGTCTTATTATCCTCAACGCTCAGGTGTTGTCTCAATCTTCCCTGAACAGACACTCTAGTGATACAACCTCTACCGTCTGTTCTTTGTCACGGGACCTCTCTGGATCCGCAACCTTTTTACAATGAGACGTATGGACCCAAGTCTCTCTCTCGGCAACCTTCAAAGCAGTTGTGCTGGTCAATAAGACTTGATATGGTCCTTCCCATCTGTCAATAAGGCAACCTGAGCATAGAAAATTCCGTATCATTACATAATCCCCAGGTTCAATGTCATGACAATTACTGTCTGGCAAATCAGGAATCACCAACTTTAGATTATCATTCTGATTCCTCAATTGCTTACTCATCTTAACCAAGTACTTTACGGTTACTTCATTGTTACATTTCAAATCATCCTGGGGGTTAATCATAACATGGGGTTGTCGACCAATAGGAATTTCAAAAGGAGACAGATTAAGAGGGGACCTAGGAGTGGTTCTGATGCTGTATAATACAATTGGCAAAGCTTCAGGCCACAACAGTCCTGTTTCAGTCATTACCTTGCTTAATTTATTTTTAATAGTGCTGTTAACTCTTTCCACCTCTGCACTCGCCTGGGGGCGATACGGACTATGCAGCTTACTATTAATTCCCATCAACTTACACATTGTTTGAAAGACTTCACCTGTAAAGTGGGTACCCCTATCACTTTCAATTATTCTAGGGATACCGTACCTACACACAAATTCCTGCACAATTTTCTTTGCAGTAAACACAGCGGTATTTGTGGCCGCGGGAAATGCTTCGACCCAATTTGAGAACACATCAATACAGACCAAAACATACTTTAAATTTCTACAAGGTGGCAATTGTATGAAATCAATTTGTATTACCTGAAAAGGGCCTTCTGTTGGAGGGATATGAGATGGCTCTGCCGGTATTGCCTTTCCGATATTCTTCCTCAAGCAGGTAAGGCATGTCATCGCTCTTTTACCCGCATGGGAAGAAAATCCTGGGGCGCACCAATAAGCTCTTACTAGCTTACACATCCCTTCTTTGCCCAGATGAGTCAGCCCGTGTGCTGCTTCCGCTAGACTTGGAAGGTATGCTCTGGGTGCCACTGGTTTACCTTGTCCATCTGTCCAGAGTCCTGAGGACTCCTGGCCATATCCTTTTGACCTCCAAACTGCCTTTTCCTGTGGGGAACACAAATTTTGCATTTCACACAATTTCTGTGTGTTTACAGTATTAAATACCATCAGTTGTGTGATATCTGTCTGTCTGGGGGTACCGGCTGCTGATTTAGCAGCTTCGTCTGCTCGGCTGTTACCAAGTGATACCGGGTCTTGGTTATACGTGTGAGCTTTACACTTGATAACAGCCACTCTGTCGGGTTCCTGTATCGCTGTTAGAAGTCTTTTGATGTGGGCTGCATGCGCTACTGGTGTGCCAGCTGCCGTCATGAAGTTTCTGAGGCGCCATAGGGCTCCGAAATCATGGACTACTCCGAAGGCGTACCTAGAATCTGTGTAAATATTGGCTGACTTGCCCTTAGCCAATTCACATGCTCTGGTTAGGGCAACCAGTTCAGCAACTTGTGCTGAGTGAGGTGGGCCTAGCGGTTCTGCTTCTATGGTACCTTGGTCATCTACGACTGCGTATCCAGTACACAAGTCTCCCGAGTCCGTCTGTCTGTGACAACTACCGTCAGTGTAGAAGGTAAAATCTACATCTTCCAGTGGGTTGTCACTGATGTCAGGCCTTGCCGTGAAATTTTGGGTCAAATATTCCATACAATCATTCATGTCACCCCCTGTATTAAATCCTCCTTCACCATCACTCTCATCCTCCACCCTTTGTGCCTGTCCAGGCACACCTGGGAGATATGTTGCAGGATTTAATGCGCTGCATCTCTTTATGGTAATGTTTACGGGGGCCATCAATGCCAATTCCCATCTTGTAAACCGCGCTGATGAGACGTGTCTGGTTTGGGCAGAATTCAGCAAAGCTGACACTGCATGGGGCGTATGAATTGTGAGGTTGTGTCCTAGCACTACATCTTCGCTTTTCGTAACTAGCAATGCTATCGCTGCAACACTTCGCAAGCATGTGGGGAGGGGATCGCGCTACCGTGTCAAGCTGAGCGCTTTAGTAAGCTACCGGCCTGCTGGCATCACCATGCTTCTGGGTTAGGACACCTGCTGCGCACCCAGCACTCTCTGTTCCGTACAGCTCAAAGGGTTTCCCATAGTCTGGCATACCCAATGCCGGTGCCTGCGTTAGGCACTGTTTAAGTTTCTCAAATGCCATCTCAGATTCGTCTGTGTGCGAAATCCGATCAGGTTTATTTGATGAAACCATCTCCTGCAATGGCAAGGCCAGTATGGAAAAACCTGGGATCCAGTTACGGGAATACCCACACATTCCTAAAAATGTTCTAATCTGTTGCTGGGTTTGTGGCAAGGTCATGTCACGAATTGCTTGAATTCTATCAGCGGTGAGGTGTCTCAGTCCTTGTGTCAGACAGTGTCCCAAATACTTCACCCGGGCCTGGCATAATTGTAATTTGTCCTTGGAAACCTTGTGTCCTGTGTCTGAAAGATGAAACAGGAGCTGTTTCGTATCTCTCAGGGATGCTTCCAATGAATCTGAACACAGTAGTAAATCGTCCACATACTGTATCAATACTGATCCACTCTCTGGTTGGAAAGACTGTAAACAATCATGCAAGGCCTGTGAGAAAATACTTGGACTGTCTATGAAACCTTGTTGTAATCGAGTCCATGTGTATTGAACTCCTCTGTATGAGAATGCAAATAAGTATTGACTGTCAGGGTGCAGAGGTACCGAGAAGAAAGCGGAGCAGAGGTCAATCACAGTGAAAAATTTGGCAGTGGGAGGGATTTGCATTAGGATAACAGCTGGATTTGGCACTACGGGGAATTGACTCTCAACTATTTTGTTGACCCCTCTTAGATCCTGTACTAATCTGTAACCCCTCCCCCCACTCTTTTTAACAGGGAAGATGGGGCTATTGGCAGTGCTGGAAGTCCTTACTAGAATGCCCTGTTGTAGCAAGCGCTCTATTACAGGGTAAACTCCTAACTCCACCTCTGGCTTCAGAGGGTACTGTGGGATTTTTGGAGCTATCCTACCATCTTTTACTTGCACAACTACTGGGGCTACATTTGCCATCAATCCAGTGTCTTGTCCGTCCTTGGTCCAAAGTGACTCCGGTATCTGGGAAAACATTTCTTCTACCCTGGACGGACACCTATTTACAACAAAAGTGTGTGACATTAATCTTGTTGGGGAGTATAACATATCTTGCACTTCCTGAGCGTGGTTTTCGGGTATGTCCAAGAACACACCCTCAGGAGTACAATATATGACGCATTCCATTTTGCACAGTAAATCTCTCCCTAAGAGATTAGTCGGAGCCGATGCAGCCAGCAGAAAAGAATGCTTGGTATGCAAAGGCCCTATCGTAACCTCTGTTGGTTTGCTTAAAGGGTATTGTCGTACTACTCCTGTTACTCCCATGGCTGGAATTGTTTTACCAGTGGCTCTCATGCCCACGGTCGAATTTATCACTGACTTGGCCGCCCCCGTATCTACAAGGAAATTTAGAGATTTACCAGCTACATCAATTGTAACCTCGGGTTCACTTCCAAGGCTCGCAATCAATTTCACTGGCTGCAGATTACAGGTGTGACCACACCCCTATGGTGCGTGGTGACCTCCCTGCATTGCAGTGGCAGCTATTACCTGTGAAGGGGGTAAATGGGTATTATCAGAGACTTGCCAGTCTCTTTTTGGGGGATACCTTCTTGTTTCCCCTGCGTGTGGCTCATAACTCCGTCTCTGCGGTTCTTGATCCCAATTTCGTATGTCATGTCGTTGTCTAGGGTTTTTATGTGCATTATGTGAGTTATTTGTACAGTTACGTGCAAAATGTCCTTCCCTGTTACAATTGTAACATTTTACCACATGCGGCTTACCACCAGGGGTCTGTGATCGGGACTGAGGCGGCCTTGTTGTGAGGGCCTGGATACTTATTGCCATCAGTCTATCACTCTGTGACTCCCTGCGTCTTGTGATGTTCCTGTCGTGCCCAACAGCAGTCTCTCTTAAGGCGGCCACCGACATACCTCTCCAGTTAGGTTGAGTAGTTTGTACTCTACTCCTTAATACCTCCTTTAAACCGTCCATCAAGACGGACACCGCTACCTCTCTATGGTGCATATTTGCCTCAATGTCCACGATCCCAGTATATTTAGCCATTTCCTCTAATGCCCTGTGGAAATAGTCAGGGGCAGTTTCCCCTTCCATTTGTTTAATGGAGAATATTTTGTTCCATTTTACTACAGCTGGGAAGTATATTCCCAACTGCAGATTGATTCTGGTTACATTGTCTTGATTATATTCATCCGTAAGGGGTACCTCCTCATCTAATTTACAGTCGGCTATAAACTTTACAGGGTCAATACTAGAGGGCAGACATGCCCGCAGTAGTGTCCGCCAATCTTTGTTGTTAGGTTCAGTGGAGTTACCTAGGTCCTTAATGAACCTCTGACATGCGGCTAAATCTTTTCTGGGATCAGGAAATTCAGACAAAATTGTTCTTAATTCTGCTCGGGACCAGGGACAGTGCATAGCAATATTCCTAATGGGTGTGGCTCCATTTGTGTCAGTCTTACCATTGGGGACCGCTATTACTCTAACAGGGTTAAGATTAATTACTTCACTCTGGTTTGATTCTTCAGCGTGTGGTGCAATAGTTTCAGCATATTGTACAGTGCCGTACTTACCTGTAGACACAATCTCACCTGTCCCTGAGCTATGGGCTTTAGATGCCAATCTTACTGGTTGGGCGGTGCCCACTGAAGTATCGCTTATGGTGGCCGCTAGAGAGAGAGCTGATATCATAGTGGGCTCATCTTCTTGGTCGTATTCCTGGGGGAAGTTTAACATAGGATACAACTTGCATGGGTTAGCGTTAGTATCAACATTTGCATTAACTTTTATCTTAATCTTATAACTACTACATTGATTAAGTGCACCCTTATCGTACACCCGCATGTCATTCTCTGTAGCCACTTTGTCCCCTACTATATATGGTGATGGTGCCGTTGCTATTAGATTTCTACCAGGATTTGGAATTGCTTTCTGAGCTAATTCCTGTTGTATTTCGCTTTCCTGTTGCCATATCTGTAAACAATCATAATGTCTAATCCTCTGCTTTGCAGATTTTATTAGACCTATCCTTTTTCTTAGATTCTGCAATACATCAGGGATCAGACTGCCTACCCGGGGAAACTGTTCCCCATCATCCTCTGTCATACGTTCCCATTCTTTGCATAATACCTGTGTGTGTGATCCGTATTTTTCACACATTATATACCGTGCGGACCCTTCGGGCCAGCAACTACCAACGTGAACCCTTGTTGGACGTCCCTTCTTTGAACAACTGGCCTCCATCGTTTGTAGATATTGCCGTCTTAGCTATTTCTCACAAACAGACCAGATTGCCCGCGGTAATGCGACGGTGAAAGTTCAACTAGTGCCTTCACTCACTCTGCGCCCCAATTGGCCAATCCAATCCGTGGGATCTTTTGTAACCTCTATTTACTGGGGCGCGTGGGAGTATGCGATCCCTCCCCAGTAAGTATTGGTCGTTGGAGATTTCCAGAGTGAGCAGTGAAACTCCCTTAAAATAACAAAAACCTACACAAATCACGTTAGAATGTACAAATAGCGTTTATGATCCCACAGTAAATTTTAATGGGTATCAAGGTAACAAACTAATGCACACAATTACGTGCGGTCCAGTCGCACAGCGCATAAATAACTAAATATTTATACACTTTACGACCAATGGAATCGGTTGTTTAGGCTGCGAAACCTTCAGCCGGAGCTTAACTTGACTATATGGGTGCTACGCAAAACCCCTCGGGCTTCGCTTAAATACCTCGCAGTCCTTTTGTCTGCGGAAACTACTTGCTCCTTTTACCTTCTACAATGTTAACGCGGGCAAGCCAGTCCACTCCACCAAGTGTCCACTCACCTGATGTGGTCTCCGACGGGATCCCGATTTGTGGGTTCACAAAAATAATACTTTAAGTTCCACACTCACTCCTACTCACTCATATGCACACTGATCTTTCTGTACAGAAATTCCTTTCATACAGGCAGGAGTCCAATCCCTGGGTTTTGCAATAGAAAAAGGTTCTCTTTTAACTAATACTTTTTGGAAAACTGAACAAATCTGTGCTATTATCAGGTGGCTATACTATACCGCCCACCCTAAACAAGGTTATTGTGTGATTTGAGTCTCAGTGGGCGTATCCGTACGCTCCGTTGCGTAAAACACGCCGCATGCGTATGCCTTTTGCACGTTGTCCGAGACACGTATGCACAAAGTGCAGGTATGCCCACAGCGACACAATCAACACGCTTCTATCAATGTAAACGATATTCAACTATAATCGCTTACCGTACACCACACAGTATTTGCTATGCTGTGTGCGTGTCCTTTACAATTATTCCCTTAAAAATTATCCTATTTAATCTCAATTAAATAGCACCAGAATTCCTCAGCACGTGTCTAATAATCAATTCTAATGGCAACAAGAAAGTGAGCTGCAACAATGTAGATGTGTGCGTGTGTATACACAAAACAGAAATAAACAGTTTTAAAAGACAATAGCATATTGTTCTTACCTTTCTACCTTCCGGTTCCCGATTCCACCCCAGCACTCCTACAGCGTAGCGAAACAGACGCTTATCTAGCCAGCACTACTGCCTTCCCGCCCTTGCTGGCAGATAACGTTTGTTTTCGTTAGTGCGGATATGTGGAGGACGGACGAGCCCTCAATTGATAATGTCAAATTGATTACCTTATAATATTCACTATATGGGTAAGAGACTTAATACGCAATTGGCGTATGGGGTACCGTAAGGATACGCACTTAGCTCGGCCGTGATCGAGACGCACATGCGGCACACTCGCTCACAGCTTACGCTTGGTGTCGAGCACGCTATAGGCGAACGACTACCGTAATGCTACGCTACCAGCGTAGCGGACGCTCGGGACCACGAGGAGATCACGAGCGGCGCAGGCACTCACAAGATGATAATCAGTAAACCTTGAATGTAACACACAGAAAGGATACTCTTATGTTGTAAACCTTGTTCTGAAACACTGTAGCGATATAACGCTGCTTAACCTGATTAACACTAAAGCTGTTTGAGCGATCGAGACGCTCCTATTACCCACTGCAATGTAATGAACACACCATACCGTGCTAAGGTTCCAACACCTTTACTAACAAGCTTTTAAGTTATATCGAAAAAGGTAAACAGTTCACAAGTCATACACTACAAACTAACATATAATTCTAACAGATTATCTAGACAGAAATATACAATAGTAAACAATCGCTAATACAAATACATAGACTAAGAATGAATGGCTAACATTACACGGGTAACAAAGTGGCCACAGAGAAACATACCATACGGGGAACACTCGCAGGCGCAACCGGAATCCAGTCCTCCAATTATCAGCGATAACTGTTGAAGAGAGAGTACTGGCCGGTCTGGGATCAGTGACCCTTATATACACAACATACAGTGTACTTCAAAGGGCCCTACAACCTTATTGTTCATTGGACACAGGAATGTCTCTCTGCACTATAACAAAAGGTCATAGGTGGATTTGAACAGGTGGGCTGTGACTATTTCAAACAGCTCAGGTGGGAGGGAATCTCCGGATTCCCGCCGCATGGATAATGAACTGCAAATATAGGATATGTCCAGAAATTACTAATGGCCATAACTATACGCAGGAGCGTTTAATCTATACCTAACCAACACCGGATTGTTGCTATTAATATACTCTTCGGTTAGGTACCAGACACCACTGTTCAACCTTAGACAGACCCTTTGTATCACGAAAAGAGGGATTCCCAAGTCCATGAGCAAGTCACTTTAACCAAACTTACAGTTATTACTAAGGGGAACATTACCTTTAAAACCTGCTATGTGGATTTATTAAGGAGCGATCGAGACGCTCGCTAGACGCGCACAAACTCTACCGTAAGTGCACATACCATGCGCTCGAGCGCACGCCCGTAGAGGCGCCGTCACGCATTTGCGAGTATGTGCACGCACGCCAGTGAAAGTGCATGTGCAGCGGGCAAGCGCATGAGGTGAATATATGGCAACGTGCAGCGTGATATTTTTCTGACTTTGACATACCGTAGTAGTTATTATTAACAATATCAAGCCACATCTCCTGATGTAAATCAGGTACATATACTGCTGTTGTGTTCTTGCACAAATCCGGTGTATATGTTTCCCTTGCAGATCTGCTTCACGTCCGATTCAAAATCCGTCTTCTTGTTGCTGCATTTTTCGCTTGTGTTTTAGATGCAGAAACTGACATGTATGAACTACATTGTAACAAATCTATACCTTTTGTTGTCCACCAAAACCAACTAGACATCCCGAAGCCTGCTACAACCCAAGAACTTGGGTCAGGCTACATGACCACCCCCGAAATGGAAGTATCCAATCCGTCCTACTGAAGTCAGACCACTGTGGGAACCCGATGGTGGTTCTCATCTAATAGCTTGGTGTACTATTTTGGAATAGCACTGTTAAAGACTTATGGATCCTGCTGAACTGGTCCAAAATCGTGTTGTTAATCAGATCTTCAAAGTGACCTTGTTATCTTGTGTTCTTGTCAATGTTGGCACTGGTCCCTGCCCTGCTGGCAGAGGAGCGAACAGTGAGGCTTAGTGACTGGAGCAGCTCCTAGTGAATTAGTGACTAGACCTAAATGGCTTTTGTTACTTGTGTTGCTTCAGTCCTGTGTGATTTCATATTTACATAAAGGACAGACATTAGACCTATTTTCCATTTATTTGCTTAAGTGATTTCAAACTCATATTTCTAGGTTTCAACAGCCAGCACATAAGGCTGACCACCAGCTGAAGCCGGCATCTCCCCAGAGACTGCTACCTATTGTGTGATCCTCTTATCTCCCCAGTCATGACAATGGGTTCAG
Source organism: Pseudophryne corroboree (assembly GCF_028390025.1). Taxonomy (NCBI): domain Eukaryota; kingdom Metazoa; phylum Chordata; class Amphibia; order Anura; family Myobatrachidae; genus Pseudophryne; species Pseudophryne corroboree. The sequence continues at coordinate 98,595,557 of NC_086449.1, forward strand.
TATGATTGGCCGGTGGATGGAATGCTGGCGGTCACAATACAGATGCCGGCATCCCAATCTGTGAAATCCCGACAGGGGCGAAGTATGTTCCCCCCTCTCCCCTACCCCTTCCCGCAGCTTAACCCTAATTTACCCCCTTAGTGCCTAACCCTAACTTCCTCCCTGTGGTGCCTAAACCTAATCCCCCCTCTCCCTTCCCCGCAGCCTGACCCTTACCCTCCCCCCTTAGTACCTAATCCTAACCTCCCCCTTAGTGCCTAACCCTAACTTCTCCCAAGTGGTGCCTAAACCTATTTCCCCCCTTCCCCACAGCCTAACCCTTACCAACCCCCCTTAGTGCCTAACCCTAACTTCTCCTTGCTGGTGCCTGAACCTAACCCCCCTTCCACGCACCCTAACCCTTACCCTCCCCCCATAGTGCCTAACCTCCCCTTTAGTGCCTAACCCTAACTTCTCCCCCTCGGTGGTGCCTAAACTTAACCTCAACTTCCCCGCAGCCTAACCCTTACCCTCCCCCCTTAGTGCCTAACCCTAACTTCTCCTTGCTGGTGCCTAAACCTAACCCCCCCTTCCGCGCAGCCTAACCCTTACCCTCCCCCCATAGTGCCTAACCTCCCCTTTAGTGCCTAACCCTAACTGCTCCCCGGTGGTGCCTAAACTTAACCTCAACTTCCCCGCAGCCTAACCCTTACCCTCCCCCCTTAGTGCCTAAACCTAACCTCCCCCTTAGTGCCTAACCCTAACCTCCCCCCAGCCCTAACCATAACCCGCCCGCTATACTTACGGTCGGGATGTCGGCTGTTGGGAATCCTGCGTCAGTCACCTGACCCTAACGGGATTCCGATGTCAGCATTCTGATGGGTGTTGGGATTCTGGCATTGGTATTCAGACTGCTGGGATCCCAACAGCCGGCATATTAACCGCATCCCCAGTAGTGGATCTTGCCACGGGCAAGCAGGATTTTTGCCCGGGGCGGCGCTGTCCCGAGGACGCCGCTGCCGTCTCGAGGGCGCCGCCATGGCAAGATCCGCTGTGCCTGTGGCAAAGTCCGCTGTGCCTGGTGAGTTGTTTCAGTGTTCCCTTCCGTGCGGTGCGCAATGACGTCATCGCGTACCGCGCGGCATTGTGGGAGCGGCCATAGACGCTAGAGGTTATAATTGACCTCTAGTGTCTATGCGGTGCTATGGGAGAGACGTCATGATGTCTCTCCCACAGATCTGAGGAGCGGCGCCGGCGGCCGGAGACGGAGGGCAGCAGCGGTCGGAAAGCAGGAGTGGGGATGGTGAGTATTTATTTATTCTTTTTTTTGTAAGCGGCACAGCTATTGGGGGCACAACTACTGGGGGCACAGCTACAGGGGGCACAGTACTGGGGCACAGCTACAGGGGGCATAACTGTGACCACGCCCCTTCCCCATGAAGCCACGCTTCTATTTTTTTGCACGCGCCTACGACGCGCACTATCCCTGTTTTCTCTGTCAACGTTTTCCCTGTCGGGGGAGGGCGCCGAAGGAAACTTTCGACCTGGGCGCCACAAGGTCTAGAACCAGCCCTGCGCATCCCCTGACATTACCCACAGGAGATAGTGCTCAATAATTGAATCTATCAGAGAGATTTCTCTCCAAAGCTACCCAGCAGCCATTTACTCACGACAAACCAGATAAGTTCATGCTTGAGGTATAATTGATGTTCTACCACTTACAGTACGTAGAGATGTCTTTATTTTGTGTATCTGAGGTACTGTAACACACTTACACACAGAATTCTACTAGAACTGATTATGCTTTTACATTGTAACAGTACAATTGACCTGTTATACCCCTTTCACATCTTCAATGCCGGATCCCATCCGGGAATTGGAAACGGGTCATTCCCGGGTGGGATCCGGCATTGGAGACTCTCCTACCTCTTTCTGATGGCTTCTGTTGCCATAGCGGCAGGGGCCGGAGCCTGCAGCGGGGGCAGCGCTGGGAGATGAACTCATCTCAGTGCCGCCTTTCCCTATCTTGTAAACGGGTCCCGGATCGGCTCGACCCGGAAATCCATTTACAGAGCCACTGACCCGGTATTCAACCCGGGAATAACACTGCTTATAACCCGGGTTGAATTACCGGGTCAGGCGACCCGGGAAATCTGACATGGCGCTTTCACACCGCACACTGACCCGTGTCACACCGCACATTGACCCGGGTTATTTGTGCGGTGTGAAAGGGGTATTACTCTCCAGTTATTTTGGAACTTCAGGTGCCAGCATAGACGGCAGTACTAAAAGTCACAGCATGCCAGACTGTCTGGGCATGCTGAAACTTGTAGTTTAACAACAGTTTGTGATACATAGATTGCTTACGCTAGTTGTAATGTTTAAAGTTATATATAGCTGATATTTGACTGTAGCACCATTGTGTCTTCTCATTTCAGCCAGTGGATGGCGCTATTTTTGTGGAAAAAAGCCTGAATGGATTACCTATGGACTGCTGATGTTACTGTATGTACTGATCCTGGCCCTGGTCATTACTGTCTTCTGTGGATGTAAGATTTCTTTTCATATCACCTTCTTGATTCTTTTATTTCTTACACATATCTCAGGGGAGTGGGATGACAGGGGCTAAAACAATTGTATCACAAATTCATTTTTCCTAATGATTTCTTACCAGTAGAGGGCGCTATCACAGTGCTGTCACCCAGCTAAAGGGGCCTATTTATCAATTAATTATAGCAGGCTATCCATCAAAAACACCCATTTTCCATATTTACCAACTGTGGGGTGGTGGGGGTCGGGGGTGGGGGGGTGCTTCTGGACTCCAGATGATACTGGGCTGCCGCTGTCCCAGGCTTCCCCTGCACTACGCCGTACGCATGCACACTTCATCTATTCACCCCCCAGATATATCTACTGCAGTCCCAAATGTTCAACCAAAAAAGCAGGCCTTATGCTTCAATGCCGAATTTACCAAGCTTTGCAATACGCTGCATTCTGGAGCTTCCAGGGGCGTAGCCAGAACTTTGTGGGCCCCAGAGCAACATTTTGAAGGGGCCCCCATCCCAGTGCTTCTAGAGAGACACTTCTCTGCAGCAGTTGTTAATTTTATGCCCTATAATAGTGCCCTAGTTCATTTTATGAACCATAGTAGAGCATTATTTAATGCTATGCCCCATAATAGTGCCCTAGTTTCTGTTATGAATCGTGGTAGTGCTTAAGTTCACCCTATGTCACATTTCAGAGCTGCCAGTACACATTATGCCGCACAGTACCCTCAATTCACATTATGATATATAGTGCTCCCCGTTCATATTGTGCCTCATTACAGTGCCCCGGTTCATATTATATTACATTAAAATGCCCTCCAGTTCATGTTATACCACACTACAATGAGCAGGTCAAGCGTTATACCTAGATATATTGCAGGCCCCAAGTAAAAAGTTTGAAAGGACCCCTACATACCACCCAATGGCGATAAATTTATATAACACTTTGACAGGAAAGGTGGGCCCCTCTCAGCTCTGGGCCCCATAGCAGCTGCACTGTCTGCAACTATGGTAGCTACGCCCATGGGAGCTTTGTACCAGTAGCTAAAACTATTGTAGCCTATTAGCTACACTCTGCTGCATTTATCTAACATGGCAGAATCACAAATAATGCATTTTTCTCTAACGTCCTAAGTGGATGCTGGGGACTCCGTCAGGACCATGGGGAATAGCGGCTCCGCAGGAGACAGGGCACAAAAATAAAGCTTTAGGATTAGGTGGTGTGTACTGGCTCCTCCCCCTATGACCCTCCTCCAAGCCTCAGTTAGGTTTTTGTGCCCGTCCGAGCAGGGTGCAATCTAGGTGGCTCTCCTAAAGAGCTGCTTAGAAAAAGTTTTTAGGTTTTTTATTTTCAGTGAGTCCTGCTGGCAACAGGCTCACTGCATCGAGGGACTTAGGGGAGAGAATTTCAACTCACTTGCGTGCAGTATGGATTGGATTCTTAGGTTACTGGACACCATTAGCTCCAGAGGGAGTCGGAACACAGGTCTCACCCTGGGGTTCGTCCCGGAGCCGCGCCGCCGACCCCCCTTACAGATGCTGAAGATTGAAGGTCCGGAAACAGGCGGCAGAAGGCTCTTCAGTCTTCATGAAGGTAGCGCACAGCACTGCAGCTGTGCGCCATTGTTGTCACACACTTCACACCAAGCGGTCACGGAGGGTGCAGGGCGCTGCTGGGGGCGCCCTGGGCAGCAATATTTAATACCTTTATGGCAAAAGAATATATCACATATAGCCATTGAGGCTATATGTATGTATTTAACCCATGCCAGATATCTAAAACTCCGGGAGAAAAGCCCGCCGAAATAGGGGGCGGGGCTTATTCTCCTCAGCACACAGCGCCATTTTCCTGCTCAGCTCCGCTGTGAGGAAGGCTCCCAGGACTCTCCCCTGCACTGCACTACAGAAACAGGGTAAAACAGAGAGGGGGGGCATTTTTTGGCGATATTTTGATATATTTAAGCTGCTATAAGGAACAACACTTATATAAGGTTGTTCCCATATATATTATAGCGCTTGGGTGTGTGCTGGCAAACTCTCCCTCTGTCTCCCCAAAGGGCTAGTGGGGTCCTGTCTTCGATAAGAGCATTCCCTGTGTGTCTGCTGTGTGTCGGTACGTGTGTGTCGACATGTATGAGGACGATGTTGGTGTGGAGGCAGAGCAATTGCCGATAATGGTGATGTCACCCCCCAGGGAGTCGACACCGGAATGGATGGCTTTGTTTATGGAATTACGTGATAATGTCAGCACATTACAAAAATCAGTTGACGACATGAGACGGCCGGCAAACCAGTTAGTACCTGCCCAGGCGTCTCAGACACCGTCAGGGGCTGTAAAGCTCCCTTTACCTCAGTCGGTCGACACAGACCCAGACACAGACACTGAATCTAGTGTCGACGGTGATGAAACAAACGTATTTTCAAGTAGGGCCACACGTTATATGATCACGGCAATGAAGGAGGCTTTGCATATCTCTGATACTGCAAGTACCACAAAAAGGGGTATTATGTAGAGATGAGCGCCTGAAATTTTTCGGGTTTTGTGTTTTGGTTTTGGGTTCGGTTCCGCGGCCGTGTTTTGGGTTCGAACGCGTTTTGGCAAAACCTCACCGAATTTTTTTTGTCGGATTCGGGTGTGTTTTGGATTCGGGTGTTTTTTTCAAAAAACACTAAAAAACAGCTTAAATCATAGAATTTGGGGGTCATTTTGATCCCAAAGTATTATTAACCTCAAAAACCATAATTTACACTCATTTTCAGTCTATTCTGAATACCTCACACCTCACAATATTATTTTTAGTCCTAAAATTTGCACCGAGGTCGCTGTGTGAGTAAGATAAGCGACCCTAGTGGCCGACACAAACACCGGGCCCATCTAGGAGTGGCACTGCAGTGTCACGCAGGATGTCCCTTCCAAAAAACCCTCCCCAAACAGCACATGACGCAAAGAAAAAAAGAGGCGCAATGAGGTAGCTGTGTGAGTAAGATTAGCGACCCTAGTGGCCGACACAAACACCGGGCCCATCTAGGAGTGGCACTGCAGTGTCACGCAGGATGGCCCTTCCAAAAAACCCTCCCCAAACAGCACATGACGCAAAGAAAAAAAGAGGCGCAATGAGGTAGCTGTGTGAGTAAGATTAGCGACCCTAGTGGCCGACACAAACACCGGGCCCATCTAGGAGTGGCACTGCAGTGTCACGCAGGATGTCCCTTCCAAAAAACCCTCCCCAAACAGCACATGACGCAAAGAAAAAAAGAGGCGCAATGAGGTAGCTGTGTGAGTAAGATTAGCGACCCTAGTGGCCGACACAAACACCGGGCCCATCTAGGAGTGGCACTGCAGTGTCACGCAGGATGTCCCTTCCAAAAAACCCTCCCCAAACAGCACATGACGCAAAGAAAAAAAGAGGCGCAATGAGGTAGCTGACTGTGTGAGTAAGATTAGCGACCCTAGTGGCCGACACAAACACCGGGCCCATCTAGGAGTGGCACTGCAGTGTCACGCAGGATGTCCCTTCCAAAAAACCCTCCCCAATCAGCACATGATGCAAAGAAAAAGAAAAGAAAAAAGAGGTGCAAGATGGAATTGTCCTTGGGCCCTCCCACCCACCCTTATGTTGTATAAACAAAACAGGACATGCACACTTTAACCAACCCATCATTTCAGTGACAGGGTCTGCCACACGACTGTGACTGATATGACGGGTTGGTTTGGACCCCCCCCAAAAAAGAAGCAATTAATCTCTCCTTGCACAAACTGGCTCTACAGAGGCAAGATGTCCACCTCATCTTCACCCTCCGATATATCACCGTGTACATCCCCCTCCTCACAGATTATCAATTCGTCCCCACTGGAATCCACCATCTTAGCTCCCTGTGTACTTTGTGGAGGCAATTGCTGCTGGTCAATGTCTCCGCGGAGGAATTGATTATAATTCATTTTAATGAACATCATCTTCTCCACATTTTCTGGATGTAACCTCGTACGCCGATTGCTGACAAGGTGAGCGGCGGCACTAAACACTCTTTCGGAGTACACACTTGTGGGAGGGCAACTTAGGTAGAATAAAGCCAGTTTGTGCAAGGGCCTCCAAATTGCCTCTTTTTCCTGCCAGTATAAGTACGGACTGTGTGACGTGCCTACTTGGATGCGGTCACTCATATAATCCTCCACCATTCTATCAATGTTGAGAGAATCATATGCAGTGACAGTAGACGACATGTCCGTAATCGTTGTCAGGTCCTTCAGTCCGGACCAGATGTCAGCATCAGCAGTCGCTCCAGACTGCCCTGCATCACCGCCAGCGGGTGGGCTCGGAATTCTGAGCCTTTTCCTCGCACCCCCAGTTGCGGGAGAATGTGAAGGAGGAGATGTTGACAGGTCGCGTTCCGCTTGACTTGACAATTTTGTCACCAGCAGGTCTTTCAACCCCAGCAGACTTGTGTCTGCCGGAAAGAGAGATCCAAGGTAGGCTTTAAATCTAGGATCGAGCACGGTGGCCAAAATGTAGTGCTCTGATTTCAACAGATTGACCACCCGTGAATCCTTGTTAAGCGAATTAAGGGCTGCATCCACAAGTCCCACATGCCTAGCGGAATCGCTCCCTTTTAGCTCCTTCTTCAATGCCTCCAGCTTCTTCTGCAAAAGCCTGATGAGGGGAATGACCTGACTCAGGCTGGCAGTGTCTGAACTGACTTCACGTGTGGCAAGTTCAAAGGGCATCAGAACCTTGCACAACGTTGAAATCATTCTCCACTGCACTTGAGACAGGTGCATTCCACCTCCTATATCGTGCTCAATTGTATAGGCTTGAATGGCCTTTTGCTGCTCCTCCAACCTCTGAAGCATATAGAGGGTTGAATTCCACCTCGTTACCACTTCTTGCTTCAGATGATGGCAGGGCAGGTTCAGTAGTTTTTGGTGGTGCTCCAGTCTTCTGTACGTGGTGCCTGTACGCCGAAAGTGTCCCGCAATTCTTCTGGCCACCGACAGCATCTCTTGCACGCCCCTGTCGTTTTTTAAAAAATTCTGCACCACCAAATTCAAGGTATGTGCAAAACATGGGACGTGCTGGAATTTGCCCATATTTAATGCACACACAATATTGCTGGCGTTGTCCGATGCCACAAATCCACAGGAGAGTCCAATTGGGGTAAGCCATTCCGCGATGATCTTCCTCAGTTGCCGTAAGAGGTTTTCAGCTGTGTGCGTATTCTGGAAAGCGGTGATACAAAGCGTAGCCTGCCTAGGAAAGAGTTGGCGTTTGCGAGATGCTGCTACTGGTGCCGCCGCTGCTGTTCTTGCGGCGGGAGTCCATACATCTACCCAGTGGGCTGTCACAGTCATATAGTCCTGACCCTGCCCTGCTCCACTTGTCCACATGTCCGTGGTTAAGTGGACATTGGGTACAACTGCATTTTTTAGGACACTGGTGAGTCTTTTTCTGACGTCCGTGTACATTCTCGGTATCGCCTGCCTAGAGAAGTGGAACCTAGATGGTATTTGGTAACGGGGGCACACTGCCTCAATAAATTGTCTAGTTCCCTGTGAACTAACGGCGGATACCGGACGCACGTCTAACACCAACATAGTTGTCAAGGCCTCAGTTATCCGCTTTGCAGTAGGATGACTGCTGTGATATTTCATCTTCCTCGCAAAGGACTGTTGAACAGTCAATTGCTTACTGGAAGTAGTACAAGTGGGCTTACGACTTCCCCTCTGGGATGACCATCGACTCCCAGCGGCAACAACAGCAGCGCCAGCAGCAGTAGGCGTTACACGCAAGGATGCATCGGAGGAATCCCAGGCAGGAGAGGACTCGTCAGAATTGCCAGTGACATGGCCTGCAGGACTATTGGCATTCCTGGGGAAGGAGGAAATTGACACTGAGGGAGTTGGTGGGGTGGTTTGCGTGAGCTTGGTTACAAGAGGAAGGGATTTACTGGTCAGTGGACTGCTTCCGCTGTCACCCAAAGTTTTTGAACTTGTCACTGACTTATTATGAATGCGCTGCAGGTGACGTATAAGGGAGGATGTTCCGAGGTGGTTAACGTCCTTACCCCTACTTATTACAGCTTGACAAAGGGAACACACGGCTTGACACCTGTTGTCCGCATTTCTGGTGAAATACCTCCACACCGAAGAGCTGATTTTTTTGGTATTTTCACCTGGCATGTCAACGGCCATATTCCTCCCACGGACAACAGGTGTCTCCCCGGGTGCCTGACTTAAACAAACCACCTCACCATCAGAATCCTCCTGGTCAATTTCCTCCCCAGCGCCAGCAACACCCATATCCTCCTCATCCTGGTGTACTTCAACACTGACATCTTCAATCTGACTATCAGGAACTGGACTGCGGGTGCTCCTTCCAGCACTTGCAGGGGGCGTGCAAATGGTGGAAGGCGCATGCTCTTCACGTCCAGTGTTGGGAAGGTCAGGCATCGCAACCGACACAATTGGACTCTCCTTGTGGATTTGGGATTTCGAAGAATGCACAGTTCTTTGCTGTGCTGCTTTTGCCAGCTTGAGTCTTTTCATTTTTCTAGCGAGAGGCTGAGTGCTTCCATCCTCATGTGAAGCTGAACCACTAGCCATGAACATAGGCCAGGGCCTCAGCCGTTCCTTGCCACTCCGTGTGGTAAATGGCATATTGGCAAGTTTACGCTTCTCCGACGACAATTTTATTTTAGGTTTTGGAGTCCTTTTTTTTCTGATATTTGGTGTTTTGGATTTGACATGCTCTGTACTATGACATTGGGCATCGGCCTTGGCAGACGACGTTGCTGGCATTTCATCGTCTCGGCCATGACTAGTGGCAGCAGCTTCAGCACGAGGTGGAAGTGGATCTTGATCTTTCCCTAATTTTGGAACCTCAACATTTTTGTTCTCCATATTTTAATAGGCACAACTAAAAGGCACCTCAGGTAAACAATGGAGATGGATACTAGTATACAATTATGGACTGCCTGCCGACTGCAGACACAGAGGTAGCCACAGCCGTGAACTACCGTACTGTACTGTGTCTGCAGCTAATATAGACTGGTTGATAAAGAGAAGATGTCTATGTAACTATGTATGTATAAAGAAGACTGAAAAAAATCCACGGTTAGGTGGTATACAATTATGGACGGACTGCCTGCCGAGTGCAGACACAGAGGTAGCCACAGCCGTGAACTACCGTACTGTACTGTGTCTGCAGCTAATATAGACTGGTTGATAAAGAGAAGATGTCTATGTAACTATGTATGTATAAAGAAGAATGAAAAAAAACCACGGTTAGGTGGTATACAATTATGGACGGACTGCCTGCCGAGTGCAGACACAGAGGTAGCCACAGCCGTGAACTACCGTACTGTACTGTGTCTGCAGCTAATATAGACTGGTTGATAAAGAGAAGATGTCTATGTAACTATGTATGTATAAAGAAGAATGAAAAAAATCCACGGTTAGGTGGTATTACAATTATGGACGGACTGCCTGCCGAGTGCAGAGACACAGAGGTAGCCACAGCCGTGAACTACCGTACTGTGTCTGCTGCGACTGGATGATAAATGATATAAAAAATATATATATATCACTACTGCAGCCGGACAGGTATATATTATATATTATATAATGACGGACCTGCTGGACACTGTCTGTCAGCAGAATGAGTTTTATTTTTATAGAATAAAAAAAAAAAAAACACACAAGTGAAGTCACACGACGAGTGTTTAACTTTTTCAGGCAATCACAATATAAGTATACTACTAACTATACTGGTGGTCAGTGTGGTCAGGTCACTGGTCAGTCACACTGGCAGTGGCACTCCTGCAGCAAAAGTGTGCACTGTTTAATTTTAATATAATATGTACTCCTGGCTCCTGCTATAACCTATAACTGGCACTGCAGTAGTGCTCCCCAGTCTCCCCCACAATTATAAGCTGTGTGAGCTGAGCAGTCAGACAGATATATAATATATATAGATGATGCAGCACACTGGCCTGAGCCTGAGCAGTGCACACAGATATGGTATGTGACTGACTGAGTCACTGTGTGTATCGCTTTTTTCAGGCAGAGAACGGATATATTAAATAAACTGCACTGTGTGTCTGGTGGTCACTCACTATATAATATATTATGTACTCCTGGCTCCTGCTGTAACCTATAACTGGCACTGCAGTAGTGCTCCCCAGTCTCCCCCACAATTATAAGCTGTGTGAGCTGAGCAGTCAGACAGATATATATAATATTATATATAGATAATAGATGATGCAGCACACTGGCCTGAGCCTGAGCAGTGCACACAGATATGGTATGTGACTGACTGAGTCACTGTGTGTATCGCTTTTTTCAGGCAGAGAACGGATATATTAAATAAACTGCACTGTGTGTCTGGTGGTCACTCACTATATAATATATTATGTACTCCTGGCTCCTGCTATAACCTATAACTGGCACTGCAGTAGTGCTCCCCAGTCTCCCCCACAATTATAAGCTGTGTGAGCTGAGCAGTCAGACAGATATATATAATATTATATATAGATAATAGATGATGCAGCACACTGGCCTGAGCCTGAGCAGTGCACACAGATATGGTATGTGACTGACTGAGTCACTGTGTGTATCGCTTTTTTCAGGCAGAGAACGGATATATTAAATAAACTGCACTGTGTGTCTGGTGGTCACTCACTATATAATATATTATGTACTCCTGGCTCCTGCTATAACCTATAACTGGCACTGCAGTAGTGCTCCCCAGTCTCCCCCACAATTATAAGCTGTGTGAGCTGAGCAGTCAGACAGATATATATAATATTATATATAGATAATAGATGATGCAGCACACTGGCCTGAGCCTGAGCAGTGCATGGTATGTGACTGAGTCACTGTGTGCTGTGTATCGCTTTTTTCAGGCAGAGAACGGATTATAAAGTAAACTGCACTGTCCTCACTAGTAAACTCTCTCCACTCAGTCTCTACACTTCTACAGTAACAGTACTCCTCCTAGTCAGCTCCAGTAAATCTCTCTCAGTCTCTTATAATCTAAATGGAGAGGACGCCAGCCACGTCCTCTCCCTATCAATCTCAATGCACGTGTGAAAATGGCGGCGACGCGCGGCTCCTTATATAGAATCCGAGTCTCGCGATAGAATCCGAGCCTCGCGAGAATCCGACAGCGTCATGATGACGTTCGGGCGCGCTCGGGTTAACCGAGCAAGGCGGGAAGATCCGAGTCGCTCGGACCCGTGAAAAAAAACATGAAGTTCTGGCGGGTTCGGATTCAGAGAAACCGAACCCGCTCATCTCTAGTATTATGTGGGGGGTGAAAAAACTACCTGTAGTTTTTCCTGAATCAGAGGAATTAAATGATGTATGTGAGGGTTAACCCAGATAGAAAAGTGCTAATTTCAAAAAAGTTATTAGCATTATACCCTTTCCCGCCAGAGGTTAGGGTGCGCTGGGAAACACCCCCTAGGGTGGATAAGGCGCTCACACGCTTATCAAAACAAGTGGCGTTACCGTCTCCTGATACGGCCGCCCTCAGGGATCCAGCTGATAGGAGACTGGAAACTACCCTAAAAAGTATATACACACATACTGGTGTTATACTGCGACCAGCCATCGCCTCAGCCTGGATGTGCAGTGCTGGGGTCGTCTGGTTGGATTCCCTGACTGAAAATATTGATACCCTGGATAGGGACAGTATTTTATTGACTATAGAGCAATTAAAGGATGCTTTCCTTTATATGCGAGATGCTCAGAGAGATATTTGCACTCTGGCATCGAGAGTAAATGCGATGTCCATATCTGCCAGAAGGAGTTTATGGACGCGACAGTGGTCAGGTGATGCGGATTCCAAACGACATATGGAAGTATTGCCGTATAAAGGGGAGGAATTATTTGGCGTCGGTCTATCGGATCTGGTGGCCACGGCAACTGCCGGAAAATCCACCTTTTTACCTCAGACCCCCTCCCAACAGAAAAAGACACCGTCTTTTCAGCTGCAGTCCTTTCGGTCCTATAAGAACAAGCGGACAAAAGGACAGTCATATCTGCCTCGGGGCAGAGGAAGGGGTAAGAGAGGGCAGCAAGCAGCCCCTGCCCAGGAACAGAAGCCCTCTCAGGGTTCTGCAAAGCCCTCAGCATGACGCTGGGGCCTTACAAGCGGACTCAGGAGCGGTGGGGGGTCGACTCAAGAATTTCAGCGCACAGTGGGCTTGCTCACAGGTGGACCCCTGGATCCTGCAGGTAGTATCTCAGGGTTACAGGTTGGAATTCGAGAAGTCTCCCCCTCGCAGGTTCCTAAAGTCTGCTTTGCCAACGTCTCCCTCAGACAGGGCGACGGTATTGGAAGCCATTCACAAGCTGTTTTCTCAGCAGGTGATAGTCAAGGTACCCCTCCTACAACAGGAAAAGGGGTATTACTCCACGCTATTTGTGGTACCGAAGCCGGACGGCTCGGTAAGACCTATTCTAAATCTGAAATCTTTGAACCTGTACATACAAAAATTCAAGTTCAAGATGGAGTCACTCAGAGCAGTGATAGCGAATCTGGAAGAAGGGGACGTTATGGTGTCCCTGGACATAAAGGATGCTTACCTGCATGTCCCAATTTGCCCTTCACATCAAGGGTACCTCAGGTTCGTGGTGCAAAACTGTCATTATCAGTTTCAGACGCTGCCGTTTGGATTGTCCACGGCACCTCGGGTCTTTACCAAGGTAATGGCCGAAATGATGATTCTTCTGCGAAGAAGAGGCGTATTAATTATCCCTTACTTGGACGATCTCCTGATAAGGGCAAGGTCCACAGAACAGCTGGAGGACGGAGTAGCACTAACCCGACTAGTGCTGCAACAACACGGGTGGATTCTGAATTTTCCAAAATCTCAGTTGACCCCGACGACACGTCTGCTGTTCCTGGGAATGATTCTGGACACGGTTCAGAAAAAGGTGTTTCTTCCGGAGGAGAAAGCCAGGGAGTTATCCGAACTTGTCAGGAACCTCCTAAAACCAGGGAAAGTGTCTGTGCATCAATGCACAAGAGTCCTGGGAAAGATGGTGGCTTCTTACGAAGCGATTCCATTCGGCAGATTCCACGCACGAACTTTTCAGTGGGATCTGCTGGACAAATGGTCCGAATCACATCTGCAGATGCATCAGCGGATAACCTTATCGCCACGGACAAGGGTGTCTCTTCTGTGGTGGTTGCAGAGTGCTCATCTGTTAGAGGGCCGCAGATTCGGCATACAGGACTGGGTCCTGGTGACCACGGATGCCAGTCTGAGAGGCTGGGGAGCGGTCACACAGGGAAGAAACTTCCAGGGAGTATGGTCAAGCCTGGAGATGTCTCTTCACATAAATATACTGGAGCTAAGAGCGATTTACAATGCTCTAAGTCTGGCAAAACCCCTGCTTCAGGGTCAGCCGGTGTTGATCCAGTCGGACAACATCACGGCAGTCGCCCACGTAAACAGACAGGGCGGCACAAGAAGCAGGACAGCAATGGCAGAAGCTGCAAGGATTCTTCGCTGGGCGGAAGATCATGTGATAGCACTGTCAGCAGTATTCATTCCGGGAGTGGACAACTGGGAAGCAGACTTCCTCAGCAGACACGATCTACACCCGGGAGAGTGGGGACTTCATCCAGAAGTCTTCCACATGATTGTGAACCGTTGGGAAAAACCAATGGTGGATATGATGGCGTCCCGCCTCAACAAAAAACTGGACAGGTATTGCGCCAGGTCAAGAGACCCTCAGGCAATAGCTGTGGACGCTCTGGTAACACCGTGGGTGTTCCAGTCAGTGTATGTGTTCCCTCCTCTGCCTCTCATACCAAAAGTACTGAGAATTATACGGCAAAAGGGAGTAAGAACGATACTAGTGGCTCCGGATTGGCCAAGAAGAACTTGGTACCCGGAACTTCAAGAGATGCTCACGGAGGATCCGTGGCCTCTACCTCTAAGACGGGACCTGCTTCAGCAGGGACCGTGTCTATTCCAAGACTTACCGCGGCTGCGTTTGACGGCATGGCGGTTGAATGCCGAATTCTAAGGGAAAAAGGCATTCCGGAAGAGGTCATTCCTACACTGGTAAAAGCCAGGAAGGAGGTGACTGCACAACATTATCACCGCATTTGGAGAAAATATGTTGCGTGGTGTGAGGCCAGGAAGGCCCCCACGGAGGAATTTCAACTGGGTCGATGCCTACATTTCCTGCAAACAGGATTGTCTATGGGCCTCAAATTGGGGTCCATTAAGGTTCAAATTTCGGCCCTGTCGATTTTCTTCCAGAAAGAATTGGCTTCAGTTCCTGAAGTCCAGACTTTTGTAAAAGGAGTACTACATATACAGCCCCCGGTTGTGCCCCCAGTGGCACCGTGGGATCTTAATGTAGTCTTGGATTTTCTCAAATCCCATTGGTTTGAGCCGCTCAAATCGGTGGAGTTGAAGTATCTTACATGGAAAGTAACCATGCTACTGGCCCTGGCTTCAGCCAGGAGAGTATCAGAATTGGCGGCTTTATCATATAAGAGCCCATATCTGATTTTCCATACGGACAGGGCAGAACTGCGGACGCGTCCTCATTTTCTGCCTAAGGTGGTGTCAGCGTTTCACCTGAACCAGCCTATTGTGGTGCCTGCGGCTACTAACGATTTGGAGGATTCCAAGTTGTTGGACGTGGTCCGGGCATTGAAAATATATATTTCAAGAACGGCGGGAGTCAGAAAGTCTGACTCACTGTTTATATTGTATGCACCCAACAAGATGGGTGCTCCTGCTTCTAAGCAGACGATTGCTCGTTGGATTTGTAGCACAATTCAACTTGCACATTCTGTGGCAGGCTTGCCACAACCTAAATCTGTCAAGGCCCATTCCACAAGGAAAGTGGGCTCATCCTGGGCGGCTGCCCGGGGGGTCTCGGCATTACAACTCTGCCGAGCTGCTACTTGGTCAGGGGCAAACACGTTTGCAAAATTCTACAAATTTGATACCCTGGCTGAGGAGGACCTTGAGTTCTCTCATTCGGTGCTGCAGAGTCATCCGCACTCTCCCGCCCGTTTGGGAGCTTTGGTATAATCCCCATGGTCCTGACGGAGTCCCCAGCATCCACTTAGGACGTTAGAGAAAATAAGAATTTACTTACCGATAATTCTATTTCTCGTAGTCCGTAGTGGATGCTGGGCGCCCATCCCAAGTGCGGATTGTCTGCAATACTTGTACATAGTTATTGTTACAAACAAATTCGGGTTGTTATTGTTGTAAGCCGTCTGTTCAGAGGCTCCTACGTTTGTCATACTGTTAACTGGGTTCAGATCACAAGTTATACGGTGTGATTGGTGTGGCTGGTATGAGTCTTACCCGGGATTCAATATCCTTCCTTATTGTGTACGCTCGTCCGGGCACAGTATCCTAACTGAGGCTTGGAGGAGGGTCATAGGGGGAGGAGCCAGTACACACCACCTAATCCTAAAGCTTTATTTTTGTGCCCTGTCTCCTGCGGAGCCGCTATTCCCCATGGTCCTGACGGAGTCCCCAGCATCCACTACGGACTACGAGAAATAGAATTATCGGTAAGTAAATTCTTATTTTTCTGATGATTTCTTATTAGTATTGGGTGCAGTAAGCCAGCTAAAGGGGCCTATTTATAAATTAAAATTTGCAGAATATCCCCCGGAAACTCCATTTTCCATACCTCCTAACAGTTTGCAGTTATATAAAAATACCCCCGCTTGGCCTTGGCAAATCAATGCCATAGCAGGGTAGCACCAGCCCCGCCCCTGACCACATGGCATCATAATGGTGCACTGAAAGAGTGGTGCAGCCAGCAGTTAATAAATGAAGTCATAAATTAAGAGGGAAGTCCAGGAGCAGAGCATTCTGTCCCTCCTGGAGAGGGTCATGTTGGGAGGTATGTGGGGAGACTATGGGGGTCATTCCGAGTTGATCGTAGCTATGCTAAATTTAGCACAGCTACGATCGTAAACTCAGACATGCGGGGGGACGCCCAGCACAGGGATAATCCGCCCCGCATGTCAGTGCCGCCCCCTCCCCCCCGCACAAATACAAAAGCATCGCACAGAGGGGATGCCATTGTATCTGTGGAGTAACTCCCGGCCAGCGCAGCTCCTGCTCATTGCTGCCTGATATTGGGAAGACTGTATCATCTAAATGTTAAACTTCTGTCCAAGTGGCCAGGCAGCTGATGTATTATATATATTATAATGTATAACGCTACATTTCTGACCTAAGTCTGTTAGAGGAGGGGGACGGTACAATTCCAAAAACATTTCCCTGATAAAAATACAGGTCATGCAAAACTCTTTAAAATACTAGGGGATAAGAGATTGAAAAAATCCTGCCGCGCCCTCTGGACTGCTGCGAAAGGTAGGTAAAGGGAGATGTCACACAATCTCCAGAGGAGTAATTGGACAGAAAAAGAAATATTACCACCTAAACGCGCTGTCCAACCAAATTATTATATAAAAGCATCAACATAAACATAGATGGGGATATCCCAGCAGTCAGGAGTTAATAATCAATGTCCCAATTGATGAGAAAAAAGAGTCTCTAGTCTTAAGAGGAAAAGTTCAAAATGAGGAGGTTCTTGAAAACGGAGAATTCCACGGGGTACACACCGTACTCACGTCGACGAGCGAAGTCAAATATTCGTAAAGGTTTCTTTTCACATCAAAGATCCACTGGCGGGATGTCTCTGGAGGAGAAGTCCTTCAAACACGAATGCCCGATTTCCTCGGAAATACAAATGTGAAAAAAAAAAAAAAATGATGGTGTAGTATGTTTTAACCAATTTACGGATACTGATGATGGGGAAATAGGATGGATTCTGAGTATTGAGGGAAGATTTAGCGTACCGAACTTACGTTGGCACATATATGAATCCTCATATAAAGGTATCTTTGATGAATAATTCACAAGAAGGGATGTCCTAAGGTACAGGAGTATATGTATATTTCTTGGTACACACCGTACTCACGTGGATTCTAGGTGATTGAAGCTCATAAGGGTTTTTTTTTTCGGCCAGTAATTCGTCTGGTTGATGTCCTTTTAATGGTACTTTTTCGTAGTAATGGATCTCCCCGGTGGACCGGCAGCCGGGACGTGTGACAGTGTTCTGCCGATGTGTTCTGAGGATTCATATATGTGCCAACGTTAGTTCGGTACGCTAAATCTTCCCTCAATACTCAGAATCCATCCGATTTCCCCATCATCAGTATCCATAAATTGGTTAAAACATACAACACCATCAGTTTTTTCTTTTTTTTTCTTTTCACATACCGTAGGCGCGCGCAAAAATACATAGTGGCGTGGCTTCGTGGGGAAGGGGTGTGGCCACAAAATAATACCAATTCATAAAACGGTGCACAGTAGTCTCCATTATTCAAATTACGCTGCACAGTAGCACCACTACACCAGGTAGAGGCCCTTTTACACCTTACAGCGGACAGATTCCTCTTTTTACACATTACGGCAGACAGTGTCCCCTTTTTACACATTACGGCAGACAGCGTCCCCCTTTTTACACATTACGGCAGACAGCGTGCACTTTTTACACATAACGGCAGACAGCGTCCCCTTTTTACACATAACGGCAGACAGCGTGCCCTTGTTACACATAGCGGCAGACAGCGTACACTTTTTACACATAACGGCAGACAGCGTGCCCTTGTTAAGCATAGCGGCAGACAGCGTACACTTTTTACACATAACGGCAGACAGTGTCCCCCTTTTTACACATTACGGCAGACAGCGTCCCCTTTTTACACATTACGACAGACAACGTCCCCTTTTTACACATTGCGGCAGACAGCGTGCCCTTGTTACACATAGCGGCAGACAGCGTACACTTTTTACACATAACGGCAGACAGCGTGCCCTTGTTAAACATAGCGGCAGACAGCGTACACTTTTTACACATAACGGCAGACAGTGTCCCCCTTTTTACACATTACGGCAGACAGCGTCCCCTTTTTACACATTACGGCAGACAACGTCCCCTTTGTACACATTTCGGCAGACAGCGTGCCCTTGTTACACCTTACGGCAGGCAGCGTCCCCCTTTTTACACATTACGGCAGGCAGATTCCCCATTTTTACACATAGCGGCAGGCAGATTCCCCCTTTTTACACATTGCGGCAGGCAGATTCCCCATTTTTACACATAGCGGCAGGCAGATTCCCCATTTTTACACATAGCGGCAGGCAGATTCCCCATTTTTACACATTGCGGCAGGCAGTCCCAACAAAGACAGAAAGAAAGAAAGAAAGAAAGAAAGAAAGAAAGAAAGAAAGAAAGAAAGAAAGAAAGAAAGAAAGAAAGAAAGAAGAATTATACTTACCCTCTCCGCTGGCCCAGGCTCCTCGGTGCAGCTTGACGATTCCGGGGCAGTAGAGAAGGAGGAGGAGGGAGGTGGAGGAGGGAGCTGCAGCAGCGCTGTGTTACTGGTGGAGGCGCTGCTGCCCTCTGCTTCACTATAGGCTGTTCTCGGAAGACAGCCTATACTGAAGCAGAGGGGCAGCAGCAGCAGCGCCTCCACAGAGGCGTCACTCACCTCTGTGACACCCGGTGCGGCAACGAGGATAAAAGGGGCGGTGCTTCACGGGAATGGGCGGGGCTTAAATAGAGGGACGGGGCTTCGCGGGCAAAACCCGTTTTTAAACCATTGCAGGCACGTAAAGGGGGCGGGGCTTCGCGTCCCGACACCCGTTTTTTTTTTTCACTGGGGGGTGTGGGAGGTGAGGGCTGACTCTCGGGAGGTGCTGTCCCTGCAGTGCTGGCTCCTACAAAGTGACAGGAGCCGAGTGCTGCACATAATATAACAGTGCAGCACTCGGCTTCTGTCACTCTGCAGGAGCCGGCATTTTGGTGTCACCCCTCGGCGGGTGACACCCGGGAGCGGGCCGCACCCCCCTTGTGACGCCACTGCGCCTCCACCAGTAACAAAGTGCTGTTGCGGCTCCCTCCTCCACCTCCCTCCCCCGTACCGCTGCTTCTCTCCTGTCCGGGCGGCTGTGTGCTGCGGGCAGCGGTTGCCTGCAGCACACAGCGGCATGTAATGAGTCAGTTTGACTCATTACATGCTTTGGGCCCCTGGACAGAGGCGGGCCCCAGTGCAACGCACTGGTTGCACTGGCGGTAGTTCCGCCTCTGACTGGGGGTCATTCCGAGTTGATCGCTAGCTGCCATTGTTCGCTGCGTAGCGATCAGTGAAAAAAAAGGCTAATCTGCACATGTGTATGCACCGTAGTGCGCACGCGCGTCGTACGGGTACAAAGTCCTTTGTGGTTTTGCACTGGTTCTAGCGACGATTCCAATCGCACAGCCGAACGCAAGGAGATTGACAGGAAGTGGGAGTTTCTGGGTGTCAACTGACCGTTTTCTGGAGTGTTTGGAAAAACGCAGGCGTGGCCGGGCGTTTGCTGGGCGGGTATCTGACGTCATTACCGTGTCACTCGTCGCAGCACACCTGCAAAGCGAAAATACACTCCCTCGTGGGCAGCAACTTGCATGGCTGCTAAAAACTGCTAGCGAGCGATCAACTTGGAATGACCCCCACTGTCAGCTACCAGGCTGACAAATACGGGAAAGCCCTATACCCATCGATAACAGACCATTCTTTTGTTTCTTACAGCCACTACATCCAGTACATCTCAGACAGTCAGTAAGGCAGAGCTTGATGGCTTTAACAAAACAGGTAAGGCAATTCAAAGGCGAATGGGATGAGTTCTTCCAACTGATTGCACCACATTTAAGTTTAAAAGTGCATTTGTTGTAGATATATTATACATCGTAATATGTGAATGTTAATGTTTCTTTGCCCTTGTCAGCTGTGGCCAAGCCATCTTGGAGGCGTGGCTTCCCTTCTCTGTCAGGCTCAGACCTGTTTAGTTGGCCATTACGTACAAGTATTGCTGCTGCTGCAACCTGATACAACTTCCCTGGTGGTCTAGTGGTTAGGATTCGGCGCTCTCACCGCCGCGGCCCGGGTTCGATTCCCGGTCAGGGAATAAGTGTTTTATTGCATTTCCGTATTATATATATGCTGGCAAGTATGAGCAACATCTGTCATACAAATATCATGACACTGATAGTTGTAGTGCGGTATAAATAGCATTAGTGATGGGACTGTGCAGCAATGTAACTTTGTGTGAGTGCCAATGAGCTTCTCTATTGACAAAACTCTGATATATTCTTACTTACATTAGAATTAATTACATACCTGAAAACATTATCTATTGCCATCTATTTATATGACTCATACATACTCCACAGTGCTTTATAGAGAATATTTAGTCATTCATATCAGTCCTTGCCCCATTGGAGCTTACAGTCTGTGGGCCTCATTCAGAGATGTATGCTAATGCATTCACAATTGTATATTTGTATACAACTAATGTGCGAAAATATGCTAAGGCTGTAGTCACCTGGAAATATATTGAGACGTCCCCCGACAGCCTCGCAAAGATGCTGCATCCATTGCAAATAATTTGATTATTGGTGTTCTATGGTCATGGTCATGCAGCATGGCCGCAGTAAGTAAAACGCCAGAGCCCTTTCTACTGCATATCGGATCACAGGCTGAGACATTCCCCGAAAAACGGCCACGACACACCTGCGTATGAGTAGCCACACACATGATGCCACCCACAAATGTCTCTGGCTGTCAATCACTTTACACACCAGACCATTGCAGCACATGTGCAGTGTAACAGAATCAGGCCCTATATTCTCTACCACGTGACACACACACAGGTTCATTTTTGTCACTAGTCAGTTAACTCACCAGTATACTTTTGGAGTGTTGGAGGAAACCCGGGGAAGCACAGGGAGAATATACAAACTCAACACAGTTGGGGCCATCCATCCACATTTTAATTATTGCTTCACACCCCATAGCAGTACCTAGGAAAACTTGCAATGTCGGCAGTACTGTATACAGGGTCGGACTGGCCCACAGGGGTACCAGGGAAACCACCGGTGGGCCCCACTGCCTGAGTGCCACTCCTTCCTCTAGGGATCAGGTTCCAGACTGTGCACTTGTATTATACATGGTAGATATGTTGCATTACACTGCACTAGACTATTGTGTATTTCAAGACTCAGTGGAGGCTGGCCACACCCCCTTTGTAGGCTGGCCACACCCTTAAGTATGGGCCCCTATCACTGCATTCCCCTGGTGGGCCCTACATGCTCTAGTCCGACACTGACTGTATATTGCACACCTCTTAGATTTTAATTCTCACTAAAAAGCGAGACAGCCTTAATGACTCTTATAAAATGTTTTGTTTTTAAACTGAGTTATTTATTTTAAAGCATTATTTATTTATTTTTACCGCATTTTCAAATGTACTAAGACCCTACCACCATTTTTTCGTCGCCCAGGGTATCGCCATCTCTGGATGGCGATACCCTATAGAAGCCTATGGGCTTCTTATCGCCGGCCGACGCAACCCGCCGCCTCCGCCGCAGATGCCTCCCCCCCGGCATACCTTCCTCCAGGCAGCCCTGGTACCGGAAGGTAATCTCCTCCGCCCCCTAGCAACCCAGCTGGAGGTCCTTTCGGCTGCGGGGGGGGGAGGAGGAGGCGCCGGGGACAGCCTGCTGCTGCTTCCCAGCGCGCGGGCAGTGTGGAGACCCCAGGGAGGTGACAGAGACCCCGCGAAGACCACCTCACAGGTATCGGGGGGGGGGGGGGGGGGGCTCCCGTCACCGCATTGCGATATTGATCGCATGTTAGTACATATGCGATCAACATCGCTGCGATAAGCGGCGAGCGGCGGCGATGTATCTTAATACATCCCGCACTGGGTGTGCACGTGCTCAAAGGGCTTCCGCCTGCGATCGCTGCTGTTGCAGCGGTCGGGTCTGAATTAGGCCCTAATTTCACTCAGGGCTTGCCAGCAGAATTGCGCATTTGGTGGGAAGGGTAAATAATACTGGTCTCACATGCATATTTTTAACCAAGGGTAGAGCTGGTGGGAAGAGAGCACTGACAACGTTGCTGATGATGATGACTATAAAACTAAGGGCCCAATTCAGCAGTGAACGCTGAAGTGCGGAAAATAAGATTTTAATCACCGGTAAATCTATTTCTTGTAGTCCGTAGTGGATGCTGGGGACTCCGTAAGGACCATGGGGAATAGCGGCTCCGCAGGAGACTGGGCACAACTAAAGAAAGCTTTAGGACTACCTGGTGTGCACTGGCTCCTCCCACTAAGACCCTCCTCCAGACCTCAGTTAGGATACTGTGCCCGGAAGAGCTGACACAATAAGGAAGGATTTTGAATCCCGGGTAAGACTCATACCAGCCACACCAATCACACCGTATAACTCGTGATACTATACCCAGTTAACAGTATGATAACAACTGAGCCTCTCAACAGATGGCTCAACAATAACCCTTTAGTTAGGCAATAACTATATACAAGTATTGCAGACAATCCGCACTTGGGATGGGCGCCCAGCATCCACTACGGACTACGAGAAATAGATTTACCGGTGAGTAAAATCTTATTTTCTCTAACGTCCTAAGTGGATGCTGGGGACTCTGTAAGGACCATGGGGATTATACCAAAGCTCCCAAACGGGCGGGAGAGTGCGGATGACTCTGCAGCACCGAATGAGCAAACTCTAGGTCCTCCTCAGCCAGGGTATCAAACTTGTAGACTCTTGCAAGAGTGTTTGAACCCGACCAAGTAACAGCTCGGCAAATTTGTAAAGCAGAGACCCCTCGGGCAGCCGCCCAAGAAGAGCCCACCTTCCTCGTGGAATGGGCTTTCACAGATTTAGGGTGCGGCAGTCCAGCCGCAGAATGTGCAAGTTGAATCGTGCTACAGATCCAGCGAGCAATAGTCTGCTTAGAAGCAGGAGCACCCAGCTTGTTGGGTGCATACAGGATAAATAGCGAGTCAGTTTTCCTGACTCCAGCCGTCCTGGAAACATATACTTTTCAGGGCCCTGACTACGTCCAGAAACTTGGAATCCTCCAAGTCCCAAGTAGCCGCAGGCACCACAATAGGTTGGTTCACATGAAAAACTGCTACCACCTTAGGAAGGAATTGGGAACGAGTCCTCAGTTCCGCCTTATCCATATAAAATACAGATAAGGGCTTTTGACAAAGCCGCCAATTCTGATACACGCCTGGCCGACGCCAAGGCCCACAGCATGACCACTGTCCACGTGAGGTATTGTAGCTCCACGGATTTAAGTGGCTCAACTCAATGCGACTTCAGGAAATCCAACACTACGTTGAGATCCCACGGTGCCACTGGAGGCACAAACGGGGGCTGACTATGCAGCACTCCCTTAACAAAAGTCTGAACTTCAGGCAGTGAAGTCAGTTCTATTTTTGAAGAAAATCGATAGAGCCGAAATCTGGACCTTAATGGAACCCAATTTTAGGCCCATAGTCACCTCTGACTTGTAGGAAGTGCAGAAATCTACCCAGCTGAAATTCCTCCTTCGGGGCCTTACTGGCCTCACAGCACGCAACATATTTCCGCCATATGCGGTGATAATGGTTTGCGTTCACTTCTTCCCTAGCTTTAAATAGCGTAGGGATAACTTCCTCCAGGATGCCCTTTTCCTTCAGGATCCGGCGTTCAACCGCCATGCCGTCAAACGCAGCCGCGGTAAGTCTTGGAACAGACAGGGCCCCTGCTGCAGCAGGTCCTGTCTGAGCGGCAGAGGCCATGGGTCCTCTGAGATCATTTCTTGGAGTTCTGGGTACCAAGCTCTTCTTGGCCACCCGAAACAATGAGTATAGTTCTTACTCCTCTCCTTCTTATTATTCTCATTACCCTGGGTATGAGAGGCAGAGAAGGGAACACATACACCGACTGGTACACCCACGGTGTTACCAGAGGGTCCACAGCTATCGCCTGAGGGTCCCTTGACCTGGCGCAATATCTTTGTAGCTTTTGGTTGAGGCGGGACGCCATCCTGTCCACCTGTGGCCTTTCCCCATGGTGTACAATCATTTGGAAGACTTCTAGATGAAGTCCCCACTCTCCCGGGTGGAGGTCGTGTCTGCTGAGAAAGTCTGCTTCTCAGTTGTCCACTCCGGGAATGAACACTGCTGACAGTGCTAACACATGATTTTCCGCCCATCGGAGAATCCTTGTGGCTTCTGCCATCGCCATCCTGCTTCTTGTGCCGCCCTGTCGGTTTACATGAGCGAACGCCGTGATGTTGTCTAACTGGATCAGCACCGGCCGGTGTTGAAGCAGGGGTCTAGCCTGACTTAGGGCATTGTAAATGGCCCATAGTTCCAGAACATTTATGTGTAGGGAAGTCTCCTGACTTTTCCATAGGCCTTGGAAGTTTCTTCCCTGTGTGACTGCCCCCCAGCCTTGAAGGCTGGCATCCGTGGTCACCAGGACCCAGTCCTGTATGCCGAATCTGCGGCCCCCTAGAAGATGAGCACTCTGCAGTCACCACCACAGCGACACCCTGGCCCTTGGAGACAGGGTTATCCGCCGATGCATCTGAGGATGCGACCCGGACCACTTGTCCAACAGATCCCACTGGAAGATCCTTGCATGGGACTTGGCGAATGGAAATTCTTCGTAAGAAGCTACCATCTTTCCCAAGGCTCGCGTGCATTGATGCACCGATACCTGTATTTGTATTAGGAGGTCTCCGTCTAGAGACGCCAACTCCTTGGACTTCTCCTCCGGGAGAAACCCTTTTTATCCTGTTCTGTGTCCAGAACCATAGCCAGGAACAGTAGACGCGTCGTAGGAACCAGCAGCGACTTTGGAATATTCAGAATCCAGCCGTGCTGTTGTAGCACTTCCCGAGATAGTGCTACTCCGACGAACAACTGCTCCCTGGACCTCGCCTTTATAAGGAGATCGTCCAAGTACGGGATAAGTACTTCGGCCATTATCTTGGTAAATACCCTCAGTGCCGGGGACAGACCAACGGCAACGTCTGGAATTGGTAATGACAATCCTGTACCACCATTTTGAGGTACACCCGGTGAAGAGGGTAAATAGGGACATGCAGGTAAGTATCCTTGATGTCCAGTGATACCCTGAAATTTTCCAGGCTTGCAATAATCGCCCTGAGCGATTCCATTTTGAACTTGAACCTTCGTGTTCAAGAATTTCAATTTTAGAATGGGTTTCAACCGAACCGTCTGGTTTCGGTACCACAATCATTTTGGAATAGTAACCCCGGCCTCGTTGAAGGAGGGGTACCTTGATTTCACCTGCTGGAAGTACAGCTTCTGAATTACCGCCAGTACTACCTTTCTCCGAGGGCAGCAGGCAAGGCTGATGTGAGGCAACGGCGAGGGAGAGTCGTCTCGAACTCCAGCCTGTATCCCTGTGATACTACTTGCAGAACCTAGGGATCCACCTGTGGGCAAGCCCACTGGTCCCTGCAGTTCCCGAGACGCGCCCCCACCGCACCTGTCTCCACCTGTGGAGCCCCAGCATCATGCGGTGGACTCAGAGGAAGCGAGGGAAGATATTTGATCCTGGGAACTGGCTGACTGGTGCAGCTTTTTCCTTCTTCCCTTGTCTCTGTGCAGAAAGGAAGCGCCTTTGACCCGCTTGCTTTTCTGAAGCCGAAAGGACTGTACCTGAAAATACGGTGCTTTCTTAGGCTTTTGTGAGGAAACCTGAGGTAAAAATTTTTCTTCCCAGCTGTTGCTGTGGATACGAGGTCCCAGAGACCATCCCCAAACAATTCCTCACCCTTATAAGGCAGAATCTCCATGTGCCTTTTAAAGACAGCATCACCTGTCCACTGCCGGGTTTCTAATACCCTCCTGGCAGAATGGACATTGCATTAATTCTGGATGCCAGCCGGCAAATATCCCTCTGTGCATCCTTTATATATAAGACACCGTCTTAAATATGCTCAATGTTAGCAAAATATTATCCCTGTCTTAGTGTATTAATATTATCTGACAGGGTATCAGACCACGCTGCAGCAGCACTATTTATGCTGAGGCAATTGCACGTTTCAGTATATAACCTGAGTGTGTAAATACAGACTTCAGGATCGCCTCCTGCTTTTTATCAGCGGGTTCCTTCAAGGTGGCCGTATCCTAAGACGGCAGTGCCACCTTTTGACAAAAGTGTGAGCGCCTTATCCACCCTAAGGGATATCTCCCAACGTGACCTATCCTCTGGCGGGAAAGGGTACGCCAGCAGTAACTTTTTAGAAATTACCAGTTTCTTATCGGGGGAAACCACGCTTCTTTACACACTTCATTCATTCATCTGATGGGGGAACAAAACACTGGCTGCTTTTTCTCCCCAAAAATAAAACCCCTTTTATGTGGTACTTGGGTTCATGTCAGAAAATGCGTAACACATTTTTAATTGCCGT
Organism: Pseudophryne corroboree; assembly: GCF_028390025.1. Classification (NCBI taxonomy): domain Eukaryota; kingdom Metazoa; phylum Chordata; class Amphibia; order Anura; family Myobatrachidae; genus Pseudophryne; species Pseudophryne corroboree. Next base: position 98,622,432 of record NC_086449.1, read on the forward strand.
GATCATGTAACGGATGTTCCTAATGGATTGTGTATATGTCTCAACCTCGTCGACACTGGAGTCAGACTCCGTGTCGACATCTGTGTCTGCCATCTGAGGTAACGGGCGTTGTTTGAGCCCCTGATGGCCTTTGAGACGCCTGGGCAGGCGCGGGCTGAGAAGCCGGCTGTCCCACAGCTGTCACGTCATCCAGCCTTTTATGTAAGGAGTTGACACTGTCGGTTAATACCTTCCACCTATCCATCCACTCTGGTGTCGGCCCCACAGGGGGCGACATCCCATTTATCGGCCTCTGCTCCGCCTCCACGTAACCTTCCTCATCCAACATGTCGACACAGCCGTACCGACACACCGCACACACACAGGGAATGCTCTGACTGAGGACAGGACCCCACAAAGTACTTTGGGGAGACCGAGAGAGAGTATGCCAGCACACACCAGAGCGCTCTATAATGCAGGGATTAACACTATAACTGAGTAATTTTTCCCCCAATAGCTGCTTGTATACATATATTGCGCCTAAATTTAGTGCCCCCCCTCTCTTTTTAACCCTTTGAGCCTGAAAACTACAGGGGAGAGCCTGGGGAGCTGTCTTCCAGCTGCACTGTGTGTTATGATTCCAGTACTCCTGACCGGAAGAGATCTCATGGCAATGGCCAGAGTACTGGAAGGGAATGCTGGTTACGGAAGCTGGAAAGACTAGTTGCCCCTGGCGCCCTAACTCTATTGTCTCACCCGTGCTATCGGAAATCCCTTGCGAGACTATGGTTTCTTGAGCCCCTGGCAGCCACGTTTGAAAGGCGGATTATGTCTGCCCAACTCCGGTGCCCCCCGGTCTTAGTGAGAGACAAAGGGAAATCTGAGGCAGGATGATGACAAGAGGACCTCTGACTGACAACAGGCCAGGGGCAACAAGCTAACTAACCAAACCAGAAGTATGCGCGGAAAAACCGCCAGATAAAAGGACAACCAAAATCCACTAGTCCGTTACTCCTACCCAGCACCGCTGGATACCAGAGTGGATCTGTGGGAGCGGAATCCTCCGCAAAAGCTCCGAAACACAAATAATAAATAATAAAGCGGCCAAGCCGCAACACGCGGCTACGCCGTGACTCACGAACACCACTGGATGTTTAAAGGTGCTCAGTCAGGACTCCAGGAACAGATGACAACTTCCGAGTACAGGACAACTGAGGACAGGAACGACCGGGTACAGCAGGACTGTAAACACTCTCAGCAAACAGATACAGCATGCAGGTAGCTATTACCGGCGTCTGTGAGAAGCCCTGGGAGTGTACTTAACAGGGAGTCCTCCAATCAGCTGTTTAGAGGCTGATTGGACTAAATGCCGTGCAGCTGCCTTGCTGCACGGCCAGGAAACAGGTGCCCTTATTAATTTAAATGGACCCAGCAACGGGGAACGCGGTCCGCCAGTGGCGTCCCCGTTGCTAGGGTCCGTGCGGCTCCGTGCGCCCGGCGTCTAGCGTTGCCAGGGAGCCGGCGGCTGTACGCGCACGGCGTCCCTGGTTGCTAGGCGCCGGGCCGCACCGACGAGCGGACCCCGGCGCCTAACACTGTGAAGAGAAAATGGCGCCCGTGTGCTGAGGGAGAAGCCCCGCCCCTTTTTCGGCTGACTTTCTCCCGCTTTTTCTGGAATACTGGCAGGGGTAATTTTACATCTATATAGCCTCTAGGACTATATATGATGTAGATTTGCCAGCCAAGGTGTCATATATTGCCCTCAGGGCACCCCCCCAGCGCCCTGCACCCATCAGTGACCAGAGTGTGAGGTGTACATGAGGAGCAATGGCGCACAGCTGCAGTGCTGTGCGCTACCTTGGTGAAGACCGAAGTCTTCTGCCACCGATTTTCCGGACTCTTCATGCTTCTGGCTCTGTAAGGGGGACGGCGGCGCGGCTCCGGGAACGAACACCAAGGTCGGGTCCTGCGGTCGATCCCTCTGGAGCTAATAGTGTCCAGTAGCCTAAGAAGCCCAAACTACCACCTGTTAGGTAGGTTCGCTTCTTCTCCCCTTAGTCCCTCGCTGCAGTGAGTCTGTTGCCAGCAGATCTCACTGTAAAATAAAAAACCTAAATATACTTTCTTTCTAGGAGCTCAGGAGAGCCCCTAGTGTGCATCCAGCTCAGCCAAGCACAAGAATCTAACCGAGGTCTGGAGGAGGGTCTTAGTGGGAGTAGCTAGTGCACACCAGGTAGTCCTAAAGCTTTCTTTAGTTGTGCCCAGTCTCCTGCGGAGCCGCTAGTCCCCATGGTCCTTACGGAGTCCCCAGCATCCACTTAGGACGTTAGAGAAATTGGTATTTGGTGATTTCCGCACTTTTGCGCATGCGTGCATGCCACTGTGCGCATACGTGAGGACTTAAACTGCAATTGCAGTCCTTGTCCCGGCGGGGGTCCGGGACTCTGCATTTTGGGGGGTGTCGTGGTGTCGCATACAGGGGATGCAGTCCACACAATGGAGGCATGGCCTGATCATTTGCGTGGTTGGTCGCTGCGTTTGCATGACGTCACACGCAGCCGCTGCGACCCAAAATATGGCGGCCTGTCAACAAAGGCAGGGGGCTACCCTTAACATGGGAGCACTTAGCAGGGGTGTGGGGGACCCGCATGCGGGATGGCCTTGCCCTGTGCTGGGCCGCCCCCCGCATGCTAGAGAAAGGAGTTGTAGTTTTGTTATTTCTGCAAAACTACAACTCATGCTGAATTAGGCCCTAAGTGTGCAGATAGGAACTGTCCAGACACGTTTATCGCTGCATGCAGGAATCAGTTCTGTGCACGCAAAGTGGTGGCAATTCTAATCTGTCCTCAAGCAAAGAATGACATTGCGGGACCTGATAGATAGATAGATAGATAGATAGATAGATAGATAGATAGATAGATAGATAGATAGATAGATAGATACACTCACACACTCAAGGAATACTACTGATAGACAGGGATGTGTTTTCTATGTAAGGGTAGGAGGGCATGTGCCCGAAGCAGCAGCCACCAGGGGTAACAACTTTCTATTTCAATGTTATTACTTACATTTGCTTTGTTTTTTTTGAGTCTGGTAAGTGGAGATTTCTCCTTTTGCACTCACTCGGAGCACAATGGGGATAAGCTAAAAACTACCTGACAAAATGGACCCCACTCCAATCCATCCAAGCTAGAGTAGGGCCTTACCAAAATGATCCATTCATTTGCATATATTTTTCCAAGGAAACCCCTGATTCCGATATGTTATCTCCTGGTTTTGGACTATAAAATCTGGACTCTCTCCAAAAAACAGGGCTGTTGCGAAGCATTCAACACTATAAATATGAGATTAGCCCTATAGACAGTCAGAAATGGGTTCCATTGCCTAGCTATTTCTGACTTATGTAGTGCCCTCTTTTAGTGCATTTCTCTTCAGCACTTGCTTTACTTCAGTTGGGCCTTGCACAAGGTTCTAGCATTTGTTATCACAGATCCTGTGGGCAAATAGGAGACCCTGTAGGGTTTACAGCAAGGACATTTGTGCAAAATGTAGCTGCCGTAACTCAGGGTCGGACTGGACCTCAGGGGTACAGGGGAAACCCCTCGGTGCCCCCCCCCCCCTTCTAGGGTCTTTGAAAGATCAGGTTCCAGACTGTCAATTTGAATTATACATTATACATAAATATAGAGTGTAGATTTATTTCCCCCGGCCAACAATTTACAGGACACCACAGTTCCTAATTATTATTATTTTTATTATTATTATTATCCTTTATTTATATGGTGCCACAAGGGTTCTGCAGTGACCAATTACAGAGTACATAAACAAATAAACAGAAAAACAGCAACTTACAGTTGATGACAGTACAGGACAAGTACAGGGTAAATAAACATAGCTACATCAGCAGATGACACTGGAATAAGTATCAGGTGGCAGAAGACTGCTGGAGTTGGTGCAGTTGAAGATTATTAAAGTAAGAGAAAGGATAAGCACATAAGGGAAGAGGGCCCTGCTCGTGAGAGCTTACATTCTAAAGGGGAGGGGTAGACAGACAGGGTTGACACAGATAGGGTACATAGAGAGCGTGGAACAGAGGGTTAGGATGAGATTTGGCTGGGTTTGGTGAAGGAGTGGGTCTTGAGAGCCCGTTTGAAGTTTTGTAGAGAGGTGGAGTGTCTAAGGGGGAGAGGTAGGGAATTCCAGAGAAAGGGAGCAGCACGTGAAAAATCTTGAGGTAGGAGTGAGAGGAAGTAATCCGTAGGCAGGAGAGTCAGCGTGCATTAGCAGAGCGAAGAGGACGGGTGGGAGTGTAAAGGGAGATAAGGTCAGAGATGTAGATGGGAGAGGAGTCTGTGAGGGCTTTGTAAGTGAGTGTGAGAAGCTTGAAATGGATTCTGAAAGGGAAGGGGAGTCAGTGAAGGTCTTGTAAGAGAGGAGAGGTGGACGTAGTGCGTTTGGTGAGGAAAATGAGCCGGGCAGCAGCATTCAGGACAGATTGGAGTGGAGAGAGGTATTTGCCAGGAATGCCACACCCCCTGCACCTATATAGTTCCACCACTGGCAGAGTGGGTTATTTACTCATGGATTAGAATTCTATTGCTAAAAGCTGATTGGTTGGTTTGGATTACAGCAGAGTTTTACCTTTACCTCACATATAAATCTGGTTAATTCCATCCAATGTGAGGGGACACTTTTTTTTAAGATACAAGATATGTATACACAAGTTGCTGTGTTTGTTCATAAATACGTAAGTAGGATTTTTTTTTCTCCTGCAGTCAGTGAACTTACTTCATGGGTGAACCAGCTGGAAGCATCTGCAAAGAGTAAGAGAATGAATGTAATACAATCTTTGGATATTGTAATGTGAACTTTGTAAATACAAATTTCTCCCTGCTTCCTCAGACCAATGATTCACATACACAAAAGTCTGATAACCTGTAATGTAAAACGTTTTTAATAATATTAGCAATCAATCTATTTTTATTATTTATTTCAACTTGCACCCAGGGCCAAAAATAAGATTTTACTCACCGGTAAATCTATTTCTCGTAGTCCGTAGTGGATGCTGGGAACTCCGTAAGGACCATGGGGAATAGACGGGCTCCGCAGGAGACTGGGCACTCTAAAAGGAAGATTAGGTACTATCTGGTGTGCACTGGCTCCTCCCTCTATGCCCCTCCTCCAGACCTCAGTTAGGATACTGTGCCCGGGTAAGACTCATACCAGCCACACCAATCACACCGTATAACTCGTGATACTATACCAAGGTAACAGTATGAAATATAACTGAGCCTCTCAACATATGGCTCAACAATAACCCTTTAGTTAAGCAATAACTATATACAAGTATTGCAGACAATCCGCACTTGGGATGGGCGCCCAGCATCCACTACGGACTACGAGAAATAGATTTACCGGTGAGTAAAATCTTATTTTCTCTGACGTCCTAGTGGATGCTGGGAACTCCGTAAGGACCATGGGGATTATACCAAAGCTCCCAAACAGGCGGGAGAGTGCGGATGACTCTGCAGCACCGAATGAGAGAACTCAAGGTCCTCCTCAGCCAGGGTATCAAATTTGTAGAATTTAGCAAACGTGTTTGCCCCTGACCAAGTTGCAGCTCGGCAAAGTTGTAAAGCCGAGACCCCTCGGGCAGCCGCCCAAGATGAGCCCACTTTCCTTGTGGAATGGGCTTTTACTGATTTAGGATGCGGCAATCCAGCCGCAGAATGCGCCAGCTGAATTGTGCTACAAATCCAGCGAGCAATAGTCTGCTCAGAAGCAGGAGCACCTAGTTTGTTGGGTGCCTACAGGATAAAAAGCGAGTCAGTTTTCCTGACTCCAGCCGTCCTGGAAACATAAATTTTCAAGGCCCTGACTACGTCCAGTAACTTGGAATCTTCCAAGCCCCTAGTAGCCGCAGGCACTACAATAGGTTGGTTCAAGTCAAAAGCTGATACCACCTTAGGGAGAAACTGGGGACGAGTCCTCAATTCTGCCCTATCCATATGGAAAATCAGATAAGGGCTTTTACATGACAAAGCCGCCAATTCTGACACACGCCTGGCCGAAGCCAAGGCCAATAACATGACCACTTTTTTCCACGTGAGATATTTCAGATCCACAGTTTTAAGTGGCTCAAACCAATGTGATTTCAGGAAACTCAACACCACGTTGAGATCCCAAGGTGCCAAAGGAGGCACAAAAGGGGCTGAATATGTAGCACTCCCTTTACAAATGTCTGAACTTCAGGCAGTGAAGCCAGTTCTTTCTGGAAGAAAATCGACAGAGCCGAAATCTGGACCTTAATGGAACCCAATTTTTAGGCCCATAGTCACTCCCGACTGTAGGAAGTGCAGAAAACGACCCAGCTGAAATTCCTCTGTAGGGGCCTTCCTGGCCTCACACCACGCAACATATTTTCGCCAAATACGGTGATAATGGTTTGCGGTTACTTCTTTCCTGGCTTTTATCAGCGTAGGAATGACTTCCTCCGGAATGCCCTTTTCCTTTAGGATCCGGAATTCAACCGCCATGCCGTCAAACGCAGCCGCGCGAAGTCTTGGAACAGACAGGGCCCCTGCTGTAACAGATCCTGTCTGAGCGGTAGAGGCCATGGGTCCTCTGATATAATTTCTTGAAGTTCTGGGTACCAAGCTCTTCTTGGCCAATCCGGAACCACGAGTGTCGTTCTTACTCCTCGCCTTCTTATTATTCTCAGTACCTTTGGTATGAGAGGCAGAGGAGGGAACACATAAACCGACTGGTACACCCACGGTGTCACTAGAGCGTCCACAGCTATCGCCTGAGGGTCCCTTGACCTGGCGCAATATCTCTTTAGCTTTTTGTTGAGGCGGGACGCCATCATGTCCACCTGTGGCCTTTCCCAACGGTTTACCAACAGTTTGAAGACTTCTGGATGAAGTCCCCACTCTCCCGGGTGTAGGTTGTGTCTGCTGAGGAAGTCTGCTTCCCAGTTGTCCACTCCCGGAATGAACACTGCTGACAGTGCTAACACGTGATTTTCCACCCATCGGAGAATCCTTGTGGCTTCTGCCATCGCCATCCTGCTTCTTGTGCCGCCCTGTCGGTTTACATGGGCGACTGCCGTGATGTTGTCTGATTGGAACAGTACCGGCTGGTTTTGAAGCAGAGGTCTTGCCTGACTTAGGGCATTGTAAATGGCCCTCAGTTCCAGAATATTTATGTGTAGGGATGACTCCTGACTTGACCAAAGCCCTTGGAAATTTTTTTCCCTGTGTGACTGCCCCCCAGCCTCGAAGGCTGGCATCCGTGATCACCAGGACCCAGTCCTGTATGCCGAATCTGCGGCCCTCTAGAAGATGAGCACTCTGCAGCCACCACAGCAGAGACACCCTGGTCCTTGGAGACAGGGTTATCAGCCGATGCATCTGAAGATGCGATCCTGTCCAAGAGGTCCCACTGAAAAGTTCTTGCATGGAACCTGCCGAATGGAACTGCTTCGTAGGAAGCTACCATTTTTTCCAGGACTCGCGTGCAGTGATGCACCGACACCTGTTTTGGTTTCAGGAGGCCTCTAACTAGAGATGACAGCTCCTTGGCTTTCTCCTGCGGGAGAAACACTTTTTTCTGTTCTGTGTCCAGAACCATCCCCAGGAACAGTAGATGCGTCGTAGGAACCAGCTGCGACTTTGGAATATTCAGAATCCAGCCGTGCTGTTGTAGCACTTCCCGAGATAGTGCTACTCTGACAAACAACTGCTCCCTGGACCTCGCCTTTATAAGGAGATTATCCAAGTACTGGATAATTCTTTCGGCCATTACCTTGGTAAATACCCTCGGTGCCGGGGACAGACCAACGGCAACGTCTGGAATTGGTAATGACAATTCTGTACCACAATTTTGAGGTACTCCTGGTGAGGAGGGTAAATAGGGACATGCAGGTAAGCATCCTTGATGTCCAGTGATACCATGAAATTCTCCAGGCTTGCAATAATCGCCCTGAGCGATTCCATTTTGAACTTGAACCTTCGTATATAAGTGTTCAAGGATTTCAATTTTAGAATGGGTCTCGCCGAACCGTCTGGTTTCGGTACCACAACATTTTTGGAATAGTAACCCCGGCCTTGTTGAAGGAGGGGTACCTTGATTTCACCTGCTGGAAGTACAGCTTGTGAATTGCCGCCAGTACTAACTCCCTATATCCGAGGGGAGCAGGCAAGGCTGATGCGAGGTAACGGCGAGGGGGAGTCGCCTCGAACTCCAGCTTGTAGCCCTGTGATACTACTTGCAGAACCCAGTGATTCACCTGTGGGCAAGCCCACTGGTCCCTGAAGTTCCCGAGACGCGCCCCCACCGCACCTGTCTGTGGAGCCCCAGCGTCATGCTGTGGACTCAGAGGAAGCGGGGGAGGATTTTTGATCCTGGGAACTGGCTGTCTGTGCAGCTTTTTCCTTCTTCCCTTGTGCAGAAAGGAAGCGCCTTTGGCCCCCTTGCTTTTCTGAAGCCGAAAGGACTGTACCCGATAATACAGTGCTTTCTTAGGGTGTGAGGAAACCTGAGGTAGAAATTTTTCTTCCCAGCTGTTGCTGTGGATACAAGGTCCCATAGACCATCCCCAAACAATTCCTCACCCTTATAAGGCATAATCTCCATGTGCCTTTTAAAGTCAACATCACCTGTCCACTGCCGGGTCTCTAATACCCTCCTGGCAGAATGGACCTTGCATTAATTCTGGACGCCAGCCGGCAAATATCCCTCTGTGCATCCCTCATATATAAGACTACGTCTTTAATATGCTCTATGTTAGCACCATATTCTCCCTGTCTAGGGTATTAATATTATCTGACAGGGTATCAGACCCTGCTGCAGCAGCACTATTCATGCTGAGGCAATTGCAGGTCTCAGTATAATACCTGAGTGTGTATATACAGACTTCAGGATAGCCTCCTGCTTTTTATCAGCAGGCTCCTTCAAAGTGGCCGTATCCTAAGACGGCAGTGCCACCTTTAATGACAAACGTGTGAGCGCCTTATCCACCCTAGGGGATATCTCCCAACGTGACCTATCCTCTGGCGGGAAAGGGTACGCCAGCAGTAATTTTTTTGAAATTACCAGTTTCTTATCGGGGGAACCAACGCTTCTTCACACACTTCATTCACTCATCTGATGGGGGAACAAAACACCGGCTGCTTTTTCTCCCCAAACATAAAACCCCTTTTATGTGGTACTTGGGTTCATGTCAGAAATGTGTAACACAATTTTTATTGCCGAGATCCTGCAACGGATGTTCCTAGTGGATTGTGTATATGTCTCAACCTCGTCGACACTGGAGTCAGACTCCGTGTCGACATCTGTGTCTGCCATCTGAGGTAACGGGCGTTTTTTGGAGCCCCTGATGGCCTTTGAGACGCCTGGGCAGGCGCGGGCTGAGAAGCCGGCTGTCCCTCAGCTGTTACGTCATCCAGCCTTTTATGTAAGGAGTTGACACTGTCGGTTAATACCTTCCACCGATCCATCCACTCTGGTGTCGGCCCCACAGGGGGCGACATCCCATTTATCGGCATCTGCTCCGCCTCCACATAAGCCTCCTCATCCAACATGTCGACACAGCCGTACCGACACACCGCACACACACAGGGAATGCTCTGACTGAGGACAGGACCCCACACAGCCCTTTGGGGAGACAGAGAGAGAGTATGCCAGCACACACCAGAGCGCTATATAATGTAGGGATAAACACTATCACTGAGTGAATTTTCCCCAATAGCTGCTTGTATAAACAATATTGCGCCTAAATTTAGTGCCCCCCCTCTCTTTTTAACCCTTTGAGCCTGAAAACTACAGGGGAGAGCCTGGGGAGCTGTCTTCCAGCTACACTGTGAAGAGAAAATGGCGCCAGTGTGCCGAGGGAGATAGCTCCGCTCCTTTTTCGCTGACTTTTCTCCCGCTTTTTTATGGATTCTGGCAGGGGTAATTATCACATATATAGCCTCTGGGGCTATATATTGTGATTATTTTGCCAGCCAAGGTGTTTTTATTGCTGCTCAGGGCGCCCCCCCCCAGCGCCCTGCACCCTCAGTGACCGGAGTGTGAAGTGTGTATGAGGAGCAATGGCGCACAGTTGCAGTGCTGTGCGCTACCTTGGTGAAGACTGAAGTCTTCTGCCGCCGATTTTCCGGACCATCTTCATGCTTCTGGCTCTGTAAGGGGGACGGCGGCGCGGCTCCGGGAACGAACACCAAGGACGGGTCCTGCGGTCGATCCCTCTGGAGCTAATGGTGTCCAGTAGCCTAAGAAGCCCAACCTAGCTGCAAGCAGGTAGGTTCGCTTCTTCTCCCCTTAGTCCCTCGTTGCAGTGAGCCTGTTGCCAGCAGGTCTCACTGTAAAATAAAAAACCTAACATATACTTTCTTTCTAGGAGCTCAGGAGAGCCCCTAGTGTGCATCCAGCTCGGCCGGGCACAGAAATCTAACTGAGGTCTGGAGGAGGGGCATAGAGGGAGGAGCCAGTGCACACCAGATAGTACCTAATCTTTCTTTTAGAGTGCCCAGTCTCCTGCAGAGCCAGTCTATTCCCCATGGTCCTTACGGAGTTCCCAGCATCCACTAGGACGTCAGAGAAATAAGCATTCTGGGGGGGGCCGGGTCAATTACACAAGGGTCCGCCCCACTCCTCCCCTCACACCTACATGAGCAGCTGCAATAGCGATGGCCATTGGTGTGTTCGCCATTGATGGTTACCATCGATGGCGAAACTGTGAGTGACCATCGATGGTCACTAACTATGCTCTGGGAGACCATGGATGGTTTCACTCGTCGATGGCCATCCCTGTGAGTTCTGTGAATGACCCGCGGGCCAATCACAGACTGGGGGTGGGGCTTCACAGGTGCTGGGGGCGGAGCTATGCTCCGTGTCCCAGCATCTTTAAAAAAAGAAAAGAAAAACTATTCGTTTAGGCAAAGCCATCGATGGAGAGAAACCATCTGTTTCTCTCCCATCGATGGTAAAACTATTCGATATCGGCCGTAAACCATCGATGATAAGGAATCACCATTGGTCGATGGCCATCCCTAAGCTGCACAGGCCATACCTACACTCCTGCAGTGTGGGCAGACTCCGAAGCCTCCTCTCAGACATTGTGCAGGCCAGCAGCAGAAAGCATGAGAGAGAGAGAGAGAGAGAGAGAGAGAGAGAGAGAGAGAGAGAGAGAGAGAGAGAGAGAGAGAGAGAGAGAGAGAGAGAGAGAGAGAGAGAGAGAGTGTGTGTGTGTGTGTGTGTGTGTGTGTGTGTGTGTGTGTGTGTGTGTGTCAAATGTCGTGTCTATTCACCCTTAGAGTGCGTTGTAAAGACCGATAGGAAGGGAAAAATTAATCTATATTTATTTATCTATTCCATTTGATGGCATAAAGATACCTTTATATGCATATATCCATCTATCACTGAGTGAGCGGGGTACGCTGGACCTGGATGTCTATATCTGCTCATTCAAAGACCCGTTTTTTGATCCATTTATTGTTGTGAAATACTACACATTGGTTGTCCTTTTTTTCCCGTTTCATATCGAAATAATACAAGTCGGATTCTACTCATCTGGAAGACTGGACAGAGACATCTGAGTCCGCATATTCAATCAGGAACGTAATTTCTCCTCTCTCCTTTTTTGTTTGTTTGCGCTGTGTGTACTAAGAAGGTTCAACTCGTCCCCTCTCTAAGAAGTGCTGAAGTATGCAGTGTAGAGCTTCCTCTGGGCCCTAACCACGGATTCAGGTGAAATCCCGGCCATCGGTATTCAGGCGGTCAGGAGACCGACACCGGAATCCCGACAGTCGAAATCCCGACATTGCTGCACTCGCCACGATTCGGGCTCCCCCTTGGGTGGTGGTGTGCACCCTAGAGGGAATACTGGACACCTGTCGGGATTTCGACTGCCGGCACTGATTCCGCTGTCAGGATTCCAGTCATGTCAGCGAACCCTAACCACTGCAGTGTTAAGCTAGGGTGGTGGTGCAGGCTGGAGATGAGCAGAATCGTCCCCGCATAGGCTGCAGCACCAGAGCTGCGTCAGAGTAGCTCAGGCTAGGGGCCGGGCTCCCTATTGTATGAACTGCTCAGCGGTCTGTGCCAGCTTTCTCTCTCCTCTGCCCAGTAACTGACTCATTTATTTCTGGCTTGCCTCCCATACGCTGCCAGGGGTGGTCTTCAGTATGCCGCCGGCCGGGATCCTGGCGACCAGCATACCGGCGCTGGGATCCTGAATGGCGGCATGCCGACACATATTCTCCCTCTTGGGGGTTCACGACACCCCTGGAGGGAGAATAAATAGCGTGGCCGCAGCATAGTGAGCGCAACGAGCCCGCAAGGGGCTTATTAGCGCTCTCCCAGCTGTCGGTATGCCGACGGTCGGGATCTTGGCGCCGGTATGCTGGCCCCCGGGATCCTGGCCGCCAGCCACTCATACTACACCCACTGCCAGAGTCAGGCCTTGACTATGGAATACTCATCTAAAGTTACAAGTGGATCCAAAATTTATAGGGCAGGATGTACTAAGCGGAAAATGCGGTAAACTCCCTGTTTACCGCATTTTCCTGATGTACTAACCCCCGGCCGGCAGGTCAGCGCCGCGGCGGGATACGCCAGCTTTAGCTGGCGATAGTCCATAAAAGCCTATGGGCTTCTCTCCGCGGCGCTGTGTGAGGGATCCGATCGGATCCCTCCCAGCATGCCCTGCGGCCGCCCCCGTCACCCCGCGCATGCGCAGACTGACTCCCGGGCCGAATCCCGGAAGTCAGGCTGCCGCTGTGCATCGCGGAGGTCAGCTCTTATCGGAAGAGCTGTCCTCCGCAATGCTGATCGCATATGTTAGTACATATGCGATCAGCATCGTGGCGCAGGGCGGCGATGTACATTAGTACATCCCGCCCACTGTGACTTCTAAGCTCTGGATAAGTACTCAGATACTTATTTATTTATTTATTTTGACAATCATTTTTCCATTTTCTAAAACTAGAAATACAAATTAACAAGTACATATTGGCCCTCATTCCGAGTTGTTCGCTCGGTATTTTTCATCGCATCGCAGTGAAAATCCGCTTAGTACGCATGCGCAATGTTCGCACTGCGACTGCGCCAAGTAACTTTACTATGAAGAAAGTATTTTTACTCACGGCTTTTTCTTCGCTCCGGCGAACGTAATGTGATTGACAGGAAATGGGTGTTACTGGGCGGAAACACGGCGTTTCAGGGGCGTGTGGCTGAAAACGCTACCGTTTCCGGAAAAAACGCAGGAGTGGCCGGGGAAACGGTGGGAGTGCCTGGGCGAACGCTGGGTGTGTTTGTGACGTCAACCAGGAACGACAAGCACTGAAATGATCGCACAGGCAGAGTAAGTCTGGAGCTACTCTGAAACTGCTAAGTAGTTAGTAATCGCATTATTGCGAATACATCGGTCGCAATTTTATGAAGCTAAGATTCACTCCCAGTAGGCGGCGGCTTAGCGTGTGTAACTCTGCTAAAATCGCCTTGCGACCGATCAACTCGGAATGAGGGCCATTACACGCCTCCTGTTTATTTTATATTTTCTCCACATATAATGCCTGCTTTCACAATGGCTTTTACTTTCAATTATCCCAAATATATATTTATATTGTTATTATTATTATTTTTTTTATATGGACCTTTTAGATATTTTTTAAATATTGTGTAGGCACTGTTTGAAATTGTTTTGCTTGTTGACTATGTGAACACTGACCAGATTAACGAAGGTTAATATGTAAATAGAGACAATGGGGCAGTGGCGTGCGGTGAGGTCAGTGGCTGGTGAGGCACTACAGCCATAATGTCCGCCGGATCTGCCGAAGACCCCTACCGCCGCCGAGCCAATGCCCGCTACTGCCACTGAGTCGATGCCCGCTGCCACCGCCACCGGCTTACAAACTCGCCCACCATAAACTGACCCAGCCCTCCGCCACTAATTTGCATCTCACTCCGATGCCGCCAATGCCCGCTGCCTGCCTGCTCATAATACTTGTTATATATTGTACATTTTTATAGAAAAAAAAATGAGTGTTTGGGACTGGGAAGGGAGTGGGAGGAGGACATGAATGCAATTCTGTTGTCCAGGGCTTCCATTAACTTAATGGAGAAGGGTCTGAATGGGTTAAAAATGTAAAAAAAAAATGCGTGAGGTCCCCCCTCCTTAGTATAACCAGCCTCGCTGCTCTTTGAGCCGATCCTGGTTGTTTAAATACTGGGGAAAAATTGGACAGGGGTTCCCCGTATTTAGACAACCAGCACCGGGCTCTTAGTCCTGTCCTGGTTCCAAAAATACGGGGGACAAAAGATGTAGGGGTCCCCCGTATTTTTAAAACCAGCACCGGGCTCCACTAGCCAGGAACATAATGCCACAGACGGGGGACAAATTTAGGTAGGTCGCCGTGGCATTACCCCCCCAACTAGTCACCCCTGGCCGGGGTTCCCTGGAGGAGTGGGGACCCCTTAAATCAAGGGGTCTCCCCCCCCCTCCAGGCACCCAAGGGCCAGGGGTGAAGCCAGAGGCTGTCCCCAGCACCCCTGGGCGGTGGGTGCCGGGCTGATAGTCATGAGTGTTAAAAAAAATAAGAATTTACTCACCGGTAATTCTATTTCTCGTAGTCCGTAGTGGATGCTGGGAACTCCGAAAGGACCATGGGGAATAGCGGGCTCCGAAGGAGGCTGGGCACTCTAGAAAGATTTAGGACTACCTGGTGTGCACTGGCTCCTCCCACTATGACCCTCCTCCAAGCCTCAGTTAGGACACTGTGCCCGTACGAGCGTACACAATAAGGAAGGATTTTGAATCCCGGGTAAGACTCATACCAGCCACACCAATCACACCGTACAACTCGTGATATGAATCCCAGTTAACAGTATGAAACAACTGAGCCTCTCAACAGATGGCTCAACAATAACCCGATTTAGTTAACAATAACTATGTACAAGTATTGCAGATAAACCGCACTTGGGATGGGCGTCCAGCATCCACTACGGACTACGAGAAATAGAATTACCGGTGAGTAAATTCTTATTTTCTCTAACGTCCTAGTGGATGCTGGGAACTCCGAAAGGACCATGGGGATTATACCAAAGCTCCCAAACGGGCGGGAGAGTGCGGATGACTCTGCAGCACCGAATAAGAGAACTCCAGGTCCTCCTCAGCCAGGGTATCAAATTTGTAGAATTTTGCAAACGTGTTTGCCCCTGACCAAGTAGCTGCTCGGCAAAGTTGTAAAGCCGAGACCCCTCGGGCAGCCGCCCAAGATGAGCCCACCTTCCTAGTGGAATGGGCATTTACAGATTTTGGCTGTGGCAGGCCTGCCACAGAATGAGCAAGCTGAATTGTACTACAAATCCAGCAAGCAATAGTCTGCTTAGAAGCAGGAGCACCCAGCTTGTTGGGTGCATACAGGATAAACAGCGAGTCAGATTTTCTGACTCCAGCCGTCCTGGAAACATATATTTTCAGGGCCCTGACAACGTCTAGCAACTTGGAGTCCTCCAAGTCCCTAGTAGCCGCAGGCACCACAATAGGCTGGTTCAGGTGAAACGCTGACACCACCTTTGGGAGAAATTGGGGACGAGTCCTCAATTCTGCCCTATCCATATGGAAAATCAGATAAGGGCTTTTACATGATAAAGCCGCCAATTCTGACACACGCCTGGCTGAAGCCAAAGCCAATAACATGACCACTTTCCACGTGAGATATTTCAGATCCACGGTTTTTAGTGGCTCAAACCAATGTGATTTTAAGAAACTCAACATCACGTTGAGATCCCAAGGTGCCACAGGAGGCACAAATGGGGGCTGAATATGCAGCACTCCTTTCACAAATGTCTGAACTTAAGGTACTGAAGCTAGTTCTTTTTGAAAGAAAATCGACAGAGCCGAGATCTGTACTTTAATGGAGCCTAGTTTTAGGCCCATATTCACTCCTGCTTGCAGGAAATGCAGAAAACGACCTAGTTGAAATTCCTCTGTTGGGGCCTTTTCGGCCTCACACCATGCAACATACTTCCGCCATATGCGGTGATAATGATTTGCTGTAACCTCTTTCCTAGCTTTAATAAGCGTAGGAATGACTTCCTCCGGAATGCCCTTTTCCTTCAGGATCCGGCGTTCAACCGCCATGCCGTCAAACGCAGCCGCGGTAAGTCTTGGAACAGACAGGGCCCCTGCTGTAGGAGGTCTTGTCTGAGCGGCAGAGACCACGGGTCCTCTGAGATCATCTCTTGAAGTTCCGGGTACCACGCTCTTCTTGGCCAATCCGGAACCACGAGAAATGTGTTTACACCTCGCTTTCTTATTATTCTCAATACCTTTGGTATGAGAGGTAGAGGAGGGAACACATAAACTGACTGGTACACCCACGGTGTCATTAGAGCGTCCACAGCTATCGCCTGAGGGTCTCTTGACCTGGCGCAATACCTCTCTAGTTTTTTGTTGAGGCGGGACGCCATCATGTCCACCTGTGGACGACCCCACTGATTTACAATCATTTGGAAGACTTCTGGATGAAGTCCCCACTCTCCCGGGTGGAGGTCGTGCCTGCTGAGAAAGTCTGCTTCCCTGTTGTCCACTCCCGGGATGAACACTGCTGACAGTGCTAGTACATGATTTTCCGTGTCCAACAGGTCCCACTGAAAAATCCTGGCATGGAATCTGCCGAATGGAATTGCTTCGTAAGAAGCTACCATCTTTCCCAGGACCCGCGTGCAGTGATGCACCGATACCTGTTTTGGTTTTAGGAGGTCTCTGACTAGAGAAGACAACTCCCTGGCTTTCTCCTCCAGGAGAAACACTTTTTTCTGGACTGTGTCCAGAATCATTCCCAGGAACATTAGACGTGTCGTCGGGACCAGCTGTGACTTTGGGATATTCAGAATCCAGCCGTGCTGGCGCAGCACTTCCTGAGATAGTGCCACTCCCACTAACAACTGTTCCTTGGATCGTGCCTTTATTAGGAGATCGTCCAAGTATGGGATAATTAAAACTCCCTTTTTTCGAAGGAGTATCATCATTTCCGCCATAACCTTGGTAAATACCCTCGGTGCCGTGGAGAGTCCAAACTGCAGCGTCTGGAATTGGTAATGGCAATCCTGTACCACAAATCTGAGGTACTCCTGGTGAGGATGGTAAATGGGGACATGTAGGTAAGCATCCTTGATGTCCAGGGATACCATGTAATCCCCCTCCTCCAGGCTTGCAATAACCGCCCTGAGCGATTCCATCTTGAACTTGAATTTTTTTATGTATGTGAATCGCAGCTAGCACCGCCTCCCTGCCTGAGGGAGCAATCGGCAAGGCAGATTTTAGGAACCGGTGGGGTGGAGTCGCCTCGAATTCCAGCTTGTACCCCTGAGATACTATTTGAAGGATCCAGGGATCCACCTGTGAGCGAGCCCACTGATCGCTGAAATTCATGAGGCGGGCCCCCACCGTACCTGGCTCCGCCTGTGGAGCCCCACCGTCATGCGGCGGACTTGGAAGAGGAAGCGGGGGAGGACTTTTGCTCCTGGGAACCTGCTGTTTGTTGCAGCCTTTTTCCCCTACCTCTGCCTCTAGAGAGAAAAGACCCTCCTTTTCCCCGCTTGTTTTTCTGGGTCCGAAAGGACTGAACCTGATAAAATGGCGCCTTCTTAGGCTGTGAGGGGACATGGGGTAAAAATGCTGACTTCCCAGACGTTGCTGTGGAAACTAGGTTGGAGAGACCATCCCCAAATAATTCCTCCCCCTTATAAGGCAAAACTTCCATGTGCCTTTTGGAATCTGCATCTCCAGTCCACTGGCGAGTCCATAAGCATCTCCTAGCAGAGATCGGACAATGCACTTATTTTAGATGCCAGCCGGCAGACTTCCCTCTGTGCATCTCTCATATATAAGACTGAGTCTTTGATATGGTCAATTGTTAGCAGAATCGTGTCTCTGTCTAGTGTGTCAATATTTTCTGACAGTTTATCCGACCACGCAGCGGCAGCACTGCACATCCATGCTGACGCAATAGCTGGTCTAAGTATAATGCCTGAGTGTGTATATACAGACTTCAGGATCGCCTCCTGCTTTCTATCAGCAGGTTCCTTAAGGGCGGCCGTATCCTGGGACGGTAGTGCCACCTTTTTAGACAAACGTGTGAGCGCTTTATCCACCCTAGTAGGTGTTTCCCAACGTAACCTATCCTCTGGCGGGAAAGGGAACGCCATTAGTACCTTCTTAGGAATTACCAATTTCTTATCAGGGG
Source organism: Pseudophryne corroboree (assembly GCF_028390025.1). NCBI lineage: Eukaryota > Metazoa > Chordata > Amphibia > Anura > Myobatrachidae > Pseudophryne > Pseudophryne corroboree. The sequence goes on from NC_086449.1 coordinate 98,640,665, forward strand.
AAGCCCACGCTTCTTCACACACTTCATTTAATTCATCTGACGGGGGAAAAACTACAGGTAGTTTTTTCTCCCCAAACATAATACCCTTTTTTGTGGTACCTGGATGTAAATCAGAGATATTTAACACCTCTTTCATTGCCTCAATCATGCAGTGAATGGCCTTAATGGGCATTAAATTTGACTCATCGTCGTCGACACTGGTGTCAGTATCCGTGTCGACATCTACTTGTGCCATCTGAGATAGCGGGCGTTTCAGAGCCCCTGATGACTTTTGAGACACCTGGACAGGCACGAGCTGAGAACTCGGCTGTCCCGCAGTCGGCATATCGTCAAATTTCTTATGTAATGAGTCTATACGAGCACTCATTTCTTTCCATAAGCACATCCACTCAGGTGTCTGCCCCCCAGGGGGTGACATCCCTGCTAAAGGCATCTGCTCCCCCTCCACATCATTATCCTCCTCAAACATGTCGACACAGCCGTACCGACACACTCCACACACACAGGGAATGCTCTATATAGAGGACAGGACCCACAAAAGCCCTTTGGGGGGACAGAGTGAGAGTATGCCAGCACACACCAGAGCGCTATATAAGGCAGGGACTAACTGAGTTATGTCCCTTATAGCTGCTTTTTAATATAACTATATACTGCGCCAAATTAAATGCCCCGCCTCTCTCTTTTTTACCCTTTTCTGTAGAGTAGTCTGCAGGGGAGAGCCAGGGAGCTTTCCTTCCAGCGGAACTGTGAGGGAAAATGGCGCCCAGTGTGCTGAGGGAGATAGCTCCGCCCCTTTTCCGCGGCCTATTCTCCCGCTTTTTTATGGAATCTGGCAGGGGTATTTACCTCATATATAGCCCCTGGGCCTATATATTGAGGTATTTTTGCCAGCCAAGGTGTTTTTATTGCTGCCTCAGGGCGCCCCCCCCCAGCGCCCTGCACCCTCAGTGACCGGAGTGTGAAGTGAGAGGAGCAATGGCGCACAGCTGCAGTGCTGTGCGCTACCTTGGTGAAGACTGATGTCTTCATGCCGCCGATTTTCCGGACCATCTTCTTGCTTCTGGCTCTGTAAGGGGGACGGCGGCGCGGCTCCGGGACCGAACATCAAGGCTGGGCCTGCGGTCGATCCCTCTGGAGCTAATGGTGTCCAGTAGCCTAAGAAGCCCAATCCGGCTGCAAGCAGGCGAGTTCGCTTCTTCTCCCCTTAGTCCCTCGCTGCAGTGAGCCTGTTGCCAGCAGGTCTCACTGAAAATAATAAACCTAAGACTATCTTTCTTCTAAGAGCTCAGGAGAGCCCCTAGTGTGCATCCAACCTCGCCCGGGCACAAAATCTAACTGAGGCTTGGAGGAGGGTCATAGTGGGAGGAGCCAGTGCACACCAGGTAGTCCTAAATCTTTCTAGAGTGCCCAGCCTCCTTCGGAGCCCGCTATTCCCCATGGTCCTTTCGGAGTTCCCAGCATCCACTAGGACGTTAGAGAAAGAATATTGTTTTTTGTTGTGTAACTACAAGGCCCAGAAATCCTCCCCCGCTTGCTGGTACTTGGAGAACCTCAAGTACCAGCATGCGGGGAAATAACGGGCTCGCTGGTACTTGTAGTTCTACAACAACAAAAATACCCAAATAAAAACACAACACACACACCGTGAAAGTAAAATTTTATTATAACACACTTACACACTCACACATACTTACGTACATCCCACGCCGGGAATCACGTCCACTTGTCCAGTAGAATCCAATAGGGGTACCTGTAAAAATGAGAGACAGAAAACTTTCCTACACCCTAAGCCGGTCACGTCCACTAGAATCCAATAGGGGCACCTGTAAAAGTGAATGAAATTAAGCAGTTACAGGGGGGGGGGAGAGAGAGAGACGCTCACTTGTCGGTCTGGCCCGTTGCTTAGTAACGGGACGCCTGGCAACAACAAGCAGTCTGAGCGGAGGCTGTAGAGACGGGATCTGGAGGCGGACGGCTGCAGAGACGGACGGGATCTGGAGGCGGGCGGCCCAGTGGAGAGGTGAGCACTGCGGGGACATTTTAGACAAAACAAATAGAAAACTAACTCACCCCTCACTCCTGCTTCAGCCCCGACACTCCAACGCCGGTCACAGCCGCCGGGTCCCGCCGCCTCTTCCGCCTCCAGCGTCGCGTGGGTGATTGGACAGCGGATCCAGCACTGGATCCGCTGCCCAATCACAGGTGCCTCGCTGACATGGGGGTGGTGTCCCTGTCAGCGAGGCACTTCTTTCAGTGCCGCTTTCCCTATCTATTTGAATGGGCTTATACAGCCCAGTGCTTGGCCCCGCCCTCCGCACTGCCCCCGTTTCCATTATCTATGGGAGGCACCACTATCAGTGCCTCCCAAATGCATTTAAATGCATCAAATTATTACAATTAAATAAAGAAGATACTTATGACACAGACTCTGTGTCATAAGTATCTTCTTTGTATGATTGTAATAATTAATCACAGGGAAGGCACTGCCTCCCCTGACTGCACGTCCCTGCAATGGGGGTAATTCCAAGTTGATCGCAGCAGGAATTCTGTTAGCAATTGGGCAAAACCATGTGCACTGCAGGGGAGGCAGATATAACATGTGCAGAGAGAGCTAGATTTGGGTGGGGTGAGTTCAATCTGCAATCTAATTTGCAGTGTAAAAATAAAGCAGCCAGTATTTACCCTGCACAGAAATAAAATAACCCACCCAAATCTAACTCTCTCTGCAAATGTTATATCTGCCACACCTGCAGTGCACATGGGCCCTCATTCCGAGTTGTTCGCTCGGTATTTTTTATCGCATCGCAGTGAAAATCCGCTTAGTACGCATGCGCAATGTTCGCACTGCGACTGCGCCAAGTAACTTTACTATGAAGAAAGTATTTTTACTCACGGCTTTTTCATCGCTCCGGCGATCGTAATGTGATTGACAGGAAATGGGTGTTACTGGGCGGAAACACGGCGTTTCAGGGGCGTGTGGCTGAAAACGCTACCGTTTCCGGAAAAAACGCAGGAGTGGCCGGGGAAACGGTGGGAGTGCCTGGGCGAACGCTGGGTGTGTTTGTGACGTCAACCAGGAACGACAAGCACTGAACTGATCGCACAGGCAGAGTAAGTCTGGAGCTACTCTGAAACTGCTAAGTAGTTAGTAATCGCAATATTGCGAATACATCGGTCGCAATTTTAAGAAGCTAAGATTCACTCCCAGTAGGCGGCGGCTTAGCGTGTGTAACTCTGCTAAATTCGCCTTGCGACCGATCAACTCGGAATGAGGGCCACGGTTTTGCCCAACTGCTAAAAAATTTCCTGCTGCGATCAACTTGGAATTACCCCCCCATGTGCACTGCAGGGGAGGCAGATATAACATGTGCAGAAACAGTTAGATTTGGGTGGGTTATTTTGTTTCTGTGCAGGGTAAATACTGGCAGCTTTATTTTTACACTGCAAATTAGATTGCAGATTGAACACACCACACCCAAATCTAACTCTTTCTGCACATGTTAAATCTGCCTCCCTCTGCAGTGCACATAGATAGTCATTCCGAGTTGTTCGCTCTGTAATTTTCTTCGCATCGCAGCGATTTTCCGCTAATTGCGCATGCGCAATGTTCGCACTGCGACAAGTAAATTTGCTATGAAGATTGGTATTTTACTCACGGCATTACGAGGTTTTTTTCTTCGTTCTGGAGATCGGAGTGTGATTGACAGGAAGTGGGTGTTTCTGGGCGGAAACTGGCCGTTTTATGGGAGTGTGTGAAAAAACGCTACCGTTTCTGGGAAAAACGCGGGAGTGGCTGGAGAAATGGAGGAGTGTCTGGGCGAACGCTGGGTGTGTTTGTGACGTCAAACCAGGAACGACAAGCACTGAACTGATCGCACTGGAAGAGTAAGTCTCGAGCTACTCAGAAACTGCACAGAGAAGTCTTTTCGCAATATTGCGAATCTTTCGTTCGCAATTTTGATAAGCTAAGATTCACTCCCAGTAGGCGGCGGCTTAGCGTGTGCAATGCTGCTAAAAGCAGCTTGCGAGCGAACAACTCGGAATGAGGGCCATAGTTTTGCCCAACTGCTAACAAAATTCCTGCTGCGATCAACTTGGAATTACCCCCAATGTCAAGGCGGAAATACCAATGTAGCCAAGTATATTAAAAACAAATTTATTTAGCTAGCATCAGATAAAACAAAAAATACACATAAATTAAAAAATACTAATAATAGACCACAATATTAGGTCTCACATAAGACTTGGGTATATTGCACCTCAGATATTAGCATAATACATGCCTAAATAAAAACATATAAGAGAGGGTCACTGGATTTTACAAGAAGAGACTTTCAATAGAATATGATTAGACTCTAATAGTTGTTCCGTATCTCACAGTTCAAATAACAATATGTCCTCCGGCTGATGTATTCAACATCTGTGACCATAAGTTGGTGTAAACTTTTCCATGGACTGGATATATATTTATATTGATAAACCGTACGGTTTCTATTACTCACTGAGTCACTGTAATTGCTTTCATGCGCAAGGTGAATTATAAGAAGCCGCTCTCTATCACCCTTTGCACGGGTGAGACATCCGTCAGCGGCACGCTCGAATGATAGCTGTTCCCTTCAGTGCGGCGCAGTATTAGTGTACTGAGCCGCCGTGCATCATCCCCGGCTTGGAAAGATCTATGCTCAGCAGAGCAGGATATGTGGTATTACCGATGCAAGAAGAAATGAAAAGTCCAGTCTCATCACAGGTGGGCTGATTACCGGCAACTGGTTACAGTCAAACAGCCAATTTGGATATAAGCTGGTATATTTCTCCTGTGAGCACTTGGTAGCCTCAGTGACCCTTCCTCTCTGTACCCTCAACGCGTTTCTCCACACCCCAGGCGGCTTCTTCAAGAGGCAAAGTATAGAGGCAAGTGCTCACAGGAGAAATATACCAGCTTATATCCAAATTGTTTTATTGATGAGGAGGCTGGCTACCTGCTTACCAGGTGGCTGCTGATTCCAATTGTCATTCACACAGATCTGCCCAGCGCCAACAAACCTTATTTTCTATTTGGAAATACCAATGTGCCTTATGTAACTGTCTGAGAGATACAGACAAAGATGTGACTTCGGAGGAGAAAGGCCCCGCTCATTCCTCTGTGTGCATTGTCTGGGTGCCGACAGTGGCGTCACTATGGGAGGTAACAGAAAGTGCGGCACTATGGGGGTCATTCCGAGTTGTTCGCTCGTTGCCGATTTTCGCAACGGAGCGATTAAGGCAAAAATGCGCATGGTACGCAGTGCGCATGCGGTTAGTATTGCACAAAACTTAGTAGATCGAACGAAGAATTTTCATCGTTGAAGTGATCGGAGTGTGATTGACAGGAAGTGGGTGTTTCTGGGCGGAAACGGACCATTTTCTGGGAGTGTGCGGAAAACGCAGGCGTGCCAGGAAAAAACGCTGGAGTGTCTGGAGAAACGGGGAAGTGGCTGGCCGAACGCAGGACGTGTTTGTGACGTCAAACCAGGAACGAAACGGCCTGAGCTGATCGCAATCTGTGAGTAGGTCTGGAGCTACTCAGAAACTGCTAAGAAATTTCTATTAGCAATTCTGCTAATCTTTCGTTCGCAATACTGCTAAGCTAAGATACACTTCCAGAGGGCGGCGGCCTAGCGTGTGCAATGCTGCTAAAATCTGCTAGCGAGCGAACAACTCGGAATGACCCCCTATGGGAGGTAACAGACAGTGGCGTCACTATGGGAGGTAACAGACAATGTGGCACTGTGGACTTCTCACTTGTGAAAGTAAGTGTGGAGTCATATCAGCGAAGCCACATCCTTGCTGTGTGACATTTTGGGGGCATGACTGCATGCCATACCACCGCTATCGTCACAATGGGGGCTTGCCCAGTGCTCCAGCAACTGCAGGGCAGCACCCAACCTTTCCCTGGTCTCCCGCACAATGTGGCTGCTCGGGACCCCAATCCGAGGGGGAGACACCAAAATAGCAGAGCAGCTCACTGTTTTGGTATCACCCCCTTAGATAGTGTGACTCAGTGCGACTTGCACCCTCGCTACTGGGTGTCGACATTCTGTCTGCACACCCCACACTAGACAATGAAGTCTGTAAACAGCCCTATACTATTTTTCATCTTTACTCCTGTTTGTGGGGATATCAGGTAAATGTTTTGCTCTTGGGCTGTGCCTGATGACTGGTGGACAGCCTTATGTGCGGGTCTGGAGCACTCAGTACCCTAAGGACGTACAGAATCACTCAGCTAAACAGCTATTTAAAAGCACAAGCAGGCTTTATTACACTATGCGATTATAACCAGGGTTGTTTCAAAACAATTTGGCTCCCAGTGCGAGCAGTAAAATAATGTCCATCCCCCCATTCAAAAATGCACTCCCCCATAAACAAACCCTCCCCCAGGGGTGTGCCCTCACAGGAAAAGACTACCTTATCCCCCTTTTTGTGACGCAGCACCAACAGACCTCGGCCACAACAGGAAAAAAACATTCCACCATATAAAGCCCCACACAGTAATGCCCCTTGCACCATTTTGATGCCCACTACACCATATTATGCCACACACCACAATGCCCGTGATGCATTATGCCCAGCAGTAAGGCTTCTATTTACTTTGAAATTACCTGCTCGTTGCCAGGGGTTTCATGCGCTGGGTGCACTGGCGTATATATAATGGGTGCAGTGTGTACGGTGCACACAGGCCCCTGAGTCCAGAGGGGGCCACACCGCACACACTGCACCCATTTCTTCTATACTTACCTTTCTGGCATCGGTGACTGTGTGTGGGCCCCCCCTCTCCCGTAGCCGTCACCGCCGCTGCTAGCACACTGAGCGCTAGAGACTCTGGCACAGTGCCAGAGTCTACAGCGAATGTGCAGGACTCCGAAAAAAATAGCGCAGTGGGCATTTTTCGGAGTCCTGCGCTGTAGATTCTGGTACTGTGCCAGAGTCTCAGCGCTAAGAGCGCTAACAGCAGCAGTGATGGCTACAGAAGAGGAAGGGGGTGGTATTCAGTATGCCGCCTGTTGGGATCCTGACGCACAGTATACCGGCACCGGAATCCCGACACCTGGCATACCGATACCTATTCTCCCTCTTGGGGGTCCACGACTAGTGTGGCATGCGTAGCCGTGCCTGCAGCGTGGCGAGCGCAGCAAACCCGCAAGGGGCTCATTTGCGCTTGCCCCGCTGCCGACATTCCGGTGGTTGGGATCCAAGCGCCGGTATGCTGGCCACCGGGAACCCGCCCACCGGCAAGTCATACCACACCCGAGGAGGGGGACCACACACGGAGTCTGCACACGGGTCCACTCCTCCCTAGAAATGCCGGTGGCTGGATGTCATGCTCGTTGCCAGGGGTTTCATGCGCTGGGAGCATTAGCTGCTCCCACTCCTACTGTCCATAGAACTCTACTCGGGGGCGGAGATTTGTGAAATGACGGTTGTGTTGTGATGTCACGATGCAACCGCGTCATTTCGTGAAACTCCGTTTCCTCATCACAACTCTTTATCCATCATCCCATTACCAATGTGTTGTGACTTAAAAAAGGGGGGTCCATAGATATATCCACTTTGAATGATTAGTACTTGATTAGTGGAGGGGCCATCACCAAGCCTCCCCAAATGCCTCCAGTGATAGCAGGCACCCTGTAGTGATCTGCTCCAGCCAGTACTAGTTGTACATGTTGGACAATGGGAAACCATTTTATAAGAAGTATAGGGAAAAATCACAGTTTACGATCAGGAAAGAAACCCAACTTTTTATAATGAGCCATTTTCTTGTGGACAGTCAGACTTGCTGTTATCAGCTGCTAGATTTGTTTTTCCTGTTATGCAGGAAATTCCTGTAGCCAATATTTAGTACTGTGCAGGACAGGATTTCATGGACAAACAATTGATAGCAGCACTAACAGATAAAAGTTCTATCATTTGAGAAAGAACAGTTGTGACCTTGAGTATGTCCATTTCTATCCCTACCAGCTATAAAACATTCCATCAAAATGAGGGACTGCTTTCTATAGTATCCCCGAGTAAGCATTGCACAGCTAGCAGAGGAGTGTCACAAAGTGGTGACGCCCGGAGTTACTGCATGCTACTGCGCACCTCACCCACCACAATACAGAAGTTTGACTGAAAACAGCAGCACAAGTGTGAATCGGTGACACACTTCTTTAGGGGCACAGATGACCAGTCCACTAAGGCCAAGTAGGAGATGGTAGGAGAGCAGCACTTACTGTTTCGCGGTAAAAGTCAGTTTTTTCGTGGAGCTGATAGGTTGGTTCTTTATCACTGTGCAATTTATCACTCTCCAAGGCTTGATAAATCTGGTGTGTAATGTCACTCAGTGGGATGACAGAGCAAAAGGTGAAGTTGCAAATAATAAGTGCACATGGTATGGGGGCTCAAGGTTTGTAATGAATCAATAAGCCTCTAGTTTTGTCTCAGACTTAATTATGCATTGCATCAAATATATTATTTCTATAGTGATGCCTAACACTCAGTCATATTGTAGCCAGCACCAAACTGGACACAAATGACTTCATCCCTCCTACTCACTACTGGTAAGAGTAGAAATTATTACTTTAGTTATATAGTAGATTACCATTTTCATTCCTGGGCGTTTTATGTTCCTAAAGGTAATTTATTTATTGCATCTCCATGAGGGCGGGATGTACTAAGGGAAAAATGCGGTAAACCCCCCGTTTTCGGGGGTTTTACTGCATTTTCAAATGTACTAAGACACGGCCGCCGGGTTTTCGCCACACAGGGTATCGCCATCTTTGGATGGCGATACCCTATAGAAGCCTATGGGCTTCTTATCACCGGCCGCCGCAACCCGCCGCCCGCCGACGCAGATGCCGACCCCCATTTCCCCCAGCATACCTTCCTCCAGACAGCCTGGACCCGGAAGGTACACTTCTCCTCCCCCCTAGTAAAGCAACCGGAGGTCCTTCCAGATGCAGGGGGGAGGAGGAGATGCCGGGGACAGCCTGCTGCTGCTTCCTGGCATGCGGGGAGTGTGGAGACCCCTGGGAGATGACGGAGACCCCCTCGCACACCACCTCACAGGTATCGCGGGGGGCCTCCGTCACCACATTGCGTGTTGATCGCATATGTTAGTACATATGCAATCAACATTTCTGCGATGGGCGGCGATGTATGTTAATACATCCTGCCCTCAGTGAGGAGCTAGGTGGGCCCACATGCAAACACAAGATTTATATTGTGAGATGAGATTTATTTCAAGAGGTGAAGAAGACAATTTAGGGGGGAGGGTTCTTCCCTCTTTATGGGGGTAATTCCAAGTTGATCGCAGCAGGATTTTTGATAGCAATTGGGCAAAACCATGTGCACTGCAGGGGAGGCAGATATAACATGTGCAGAGAGAGTTAGATTTGGGTGGGGTGTGTTCAAACTATAATCTAAATTGCAGTGTAAAAATAAAGTAGCCAGTATTTACCCTGCACAGAAACAATATAACCCACCCAAATCTAACTCTCTCTGCAAATGTTATATCTGCCCCCCCCCCCTGCAGTGCACATGGTTTTGCCCAACTGCTAAATATTTTCCTGCTGCGATCAACTTGGAATTACCCCTATATGTGGAAAGTCAGTTTATTTTGTATCCACTATGCACTTTATAGGGTTAGATGCATTTGTAGGGGCGTTTCAACCAAACTCATAAAAACATTTGAACACATAAAAATTACACTAGTAATAAACATATTACTTATGTCCCCTCAAGATTAATTTCAGACATACTGTAAAGGAGGCTAACCTGTGCTATATTTTAGCATAATTATAATAATTTTAAAAAAAGATTAAATGAATGATGGTGAAGGTCCTGAAGTTGTTGATAGTCTTCATGCATTCCACCATGTGCAAAAGGGGTTCACTCTGGTAAGCCGGCGGTCGGGTTCCCGGCGACCAGCATACCGGCGCCGGGAGCCCGACCGCCGGCTTACCGACAGTGTGGCGAGCGCAAATGAGCCCCTTGCGGCCTCGCTGCGCTCGCCGCGCTACGGGCACGGAGGCGCGCTACACGCGCCACTCTATTTTATTCTCCCTCCAGGGGGGTCGTGGACCCCCACGAGGGAGAATAAGTGTCGGTATGCCGGCTGTCGGGATCCAGGCGCCGGTATACTGTGCGCCGGGATCCCGTCAGTCGGCATACTGAAGACCACCCATGCAAAAGTAGGTGCAGATTGATTTCCAGGGGTCAGGTAAAAAAAAAATTCATGAGAATAACGAGTTTTATGGTAAGAACTTACCTTTGTTAAAACTCTTTCTGCGAGGTACACTGGGGTCCACAAGGATAGAAATAGGGGTGTAGAGTAGGATCTTGATCCGAGGCACCAACAGGCTGAAAAGCTTTGACTGTTCCCAGAATGCACAGCGCCGCCTCCTCTATAACCCCGCCTCCCTGCACAGGAACTCAGTTTTTAGTTAACCAGCCCAATGCAGTAGCAGGAAAAGAGACGACAACGGTTATTAGCCACATACACCACACTCTCACGACAGGAGAAGTGTCAGCGGCTAATGCCATACCAACCCAAAGAAGCTAAGTGCGTCAGGGTGGGCGCCTTGTGGAGCCCAGTGTACCTCGCAGAAAGAGTTTTAACAAAGGTAAGTTCTTACCATACAACTCGTTTTTTGCTGCGGGGTACACTGGGCTCCACAAGGATAGACATAGGGGATGTCCTAAAGCAGTTCCTTATGGGAGGGGACGCACTGTAGCGGGCATAAGAACCCTGCATCCAAAGGAAGCATCCTGGGAAGCTGCAGTATCGAAGGCATAGAACCTTATGAACGTGTTCATTGAGGACCACGTAGCCGCCTTGCACAAGGGTCGCACCACGGCAGGCCGCCCAAGAAGGTCCAACAGACCGAGTAGAATGGGCCGTAATGTGAGCAGGAGCTGATAGACCAGCCCTCACATAAGCATGTGCAATCACCATTCTAATCCATCTAGCCAAAGTCTGCCTGTGAGCAGGCCAGCCCCGTTTGTGAAATCCAAACAGCACAAAGAGAGAATCAGATTTTCGAATCGAAGCAGTTCTCTTCACATAGATACGGAGAGCCCGTACCACATCCAAAGACCGCTCTTTGGGAGACAGATCAGGAGAAACAAGTGCCGGAACCACAATGTCCTGGTTAAGGTGGAACGAAGAAACCACCTTAGGTAAATATCCAGGACGAGTCCTAAGAACCGCCCGGTCACGGTGAAATATCAGATATGGGGAACTACAGGACAAGGCACCCAAATCCGACACTCTTCTAGCTGAAGCAATAGCCAGCAGAAACACCACCTTAAGGGAAAGCCACTTAAGATCAGCTGAACCAAGAGGTTCAAACGGAGACTCTTGTAACGCCTCCAAAACCACCGACAAGTCCCAAGGAGCCACAGGCGGGACATAGGGAGGTTGGATACGCAACACACCCTGAGTAAAGGTATGCACATCAGGTAAGGTCGCAATTTTTTTCTGAAACCACACCAACAAGGCAGATATTTGAACCTTGAGGGAGGCCAGACGCAGGCCTAAGTCCAGGCCCTGCTGAAGAAAAGCCAACAACTTGGCTATACTAAACTTGGAAGTGTCATAATCGTTAGATGCGCACAAAACAAAGTAAGAATGCCAAACCCTATAGTAAATCCGAGCCGAAGACGGTTTCCGGGCCCGCAACATAGTTTGAATGACCGCCTCAGAAAACCCTTTTTGCCCTCAAGACGGAAGCTTCAAGAGCCACGCCGTCAAAGACAGCCGGGCTAGGTCTTGGTAGACACAGGGGCCCTGAACGAGGAGGTCTGGGCGTTGTGGAAGTAGAATTGGACGCTCTGACGATAGGCCCTGCAGGTCTGAGAATCAGTGCCGTCTGGGCCACGCTGGAGCTATGAGACGTAGAATTCCTCTTTCTTGCTTGAACTTCCGAATTACCCTGGGCAGGAGTGACACCGGAGGGAACACGTACGGCAGCCGAAACCTCCACGGCACCGCCAGCGCATCCACGAATGCTGCTTGAGGATCCCTTGTCCTTGCTCCGAAGACCGGAACCTTGTGATTGTGTCGAGACGCTATCAGATCTACGTCTGGAAGGCCCCACTTTTCCACTAGGAGTTGAAACACTTCTGGATGGAGGCCCCACTCGCCAGCATGTACGTCCTGACAACTGAGAAAGTCCGCTTCCCAATTCAGGACTCCCGGAATGAATATTGCCGATATGGCCGGTAGATGGCGTTCCGCCCAATGTAGAATCCGTGAGACTTCCTTCATTGCCAAACGGCTTCGAGTGCCGCCTTGATGATTTATGTAAGCCACTGTGGTGGCGTTGTCCGATTGTACTTGAACAGGACGGTTCTGAATTAAATGCTGTGCCAGGTTCAACGCATTGAAGACCGCCCGCAATTCCAGAATGTTGATCGAGAGGAGGGATTACTCCTTGGTCCACCGACCCTGAAGGGAGTGTTGCTCCAGCACCGCGCCCCAACCTCTTAGACTGGCATCTGTCGTCAACAGGACCCAGCTGGATATCCAGAAGGGATGGCCCCTGCAAAATTGTCGGACCTGGAGCCACCAGAGCAGCGACAGATGGACCTCCGGAGTCAATAAGATCATGTCAGACCTGATCCGGTGAGGCAGGCCGTCCCACTTGGCTAGAATCAGCCTCTGGAGGGGGCGAGAATGGAATTGAGCATACCCCACCATGTCGAATGCTGACACCATGAGGCCCAGCACCTGCATCGCCGAATGTATCGACACTTGCAGACGAGAAAGGAAGCAACGAATCCTGTCCTGAAGCTTCAGGACTTTCTCCTGAGACAAGAACAACCTCTGGTTGTGAGTGTCCAATAGCACTCCCAGGTTCACCATGCTCTGAGCAGGGACCAGGGAAGATTTCTTCCAGTTGATGAGCCAGCCGTGGGCTTGTAGAAACCAGACAGTTATATCTAAATGACGTAGGAGAAGTTCTGGGGAATTTGCCAGGATTAACAAGTCGTCCAGATACGGCAGTATCCTGACCCCTTGATGGCGGAGTACAGTCATCACCGCCATAACTTTGGTGAAGACTCGCGGAGACATAGTTAAACCAAAAGGTAACGCCCGAAACTGGTAATGGAGGTTGCCAATCGCAAACCTCAGGTATTGCTGATGTGACGCTGCTATAGGAATATGCAGGTAAGCATCCTGTATGTCCAGGGAGACCATGTAGTCCCCAGGTTCCAAGGCCAGAACTATAGAGTGAAGGGTTTCCATACGAAACTTGGAAACCTTCACAAACCTGTTCAATGCCTTGAGGTTGAGAATGGGCCGGGAGGACCCATTCGGTTTCGGGACTAGAAACAGCGGAGAATAGTACCCCCGGCCCCTCTGCGCAAGAGGCACCTGTACTACGACTTCTGTGTCCAGGAGGGTCTGTACCACCGAATGTAGAGTGTTTGCCTTTGTTTTGTCCAACGGGACCTCTGTCTGGCAAAATCGATGAGGGGGTCGGTTTTTGAAGGCTATGGCGTAACCTCGAGTGACGACTTCCCGTACCCAGGCATCTGAAGTGGTCTTCAACCATTCCTGGGTATACCCTAGAAGCCGGCCCCCCACCCTGGGATCCCCCAGAGGGAGGCCCGCCCCGTCATGCAGCAGGCTTATCTGTCTTGGAAGCTGGCTGACGGGCCGCCCAGGCTCTTTTGGGCTTCGGCTTACCGGGTTTGGAAGTGCGGGCCTGCTTGTTGTACGCCTGACCTTTTGCTTTACCTGAAGGACGAAAGGAAGTACCTTTAGCCTTCGACACAGAAGGAGCGGTACTTGGCAGACGGGCAGTTTTGGCAGTAGCCAAGTCAGCCACAATCTTATTTAAGTCCTCCCCAAACAGAATATCTCCCTTGAAAGTGAGTACCTCCAGGGTTTTTCTAGAGTCCAGATCCACAGACCAGGATCTCAGCCACAGAATCCTGCGAGCCAGGACTGATGTAGTAGAGGCCTTGGCTGCTAGGATACCGGCATCAGAAGCCGCCTCTTTAATATAGCGAGAAGCTGTGACAATATAAGACAAGCATTGTCTAGCATGGTCAGAAGAAATTTCAGCTTCTAACTCCAAGGCCCATGCTTCAATAGCCTCTGCAGCCAATGTCGCTGCAATAGTGGGCCTTTGTGCAGCACCCGTGAGGGTGTAAATCGCTTTTAGACAACCCTCCACACGTTTATCCGTAGGCTCTTTTAGAGACGTGACGGTAGTGACTGATAGAGCTGAGGAAACCACCATCCTAGCCACATGCGAGTCTACTGGAGGAGGCGTTGCCCAATTTTTAGACAGCTCTGGTGCGAGGAGATAGCGAGCCAGCATCTTCTTTTGAGGCACAAACTTCTTACCTGGGTTTTCCCAGGGTTCCTGACGTATATCTACTAGGTGGTCAGAGTGAGGTAAAACTTGTTTAACCACCTTCTGACGCTTGAACCTATCTGGTTTCTTAGGAGGGACGGATGGCTTGGGATCATCCGTAATCTGTAAAATCAACTTAATAGCCTCCAAAAGATCAGGAACATCCACGTGTGAACTACCCTCCCCATCAGCAGTATCTGTGTCAGAATCTGTGGGAAAAGTAAATACAGGGAAGACAGAAGAACAGTAGAACTGTGGGGTCAGTGTAAGTGCCATCTTCATCAGACGAGGTGTCAGTGACAGCAGTGGATTGTGAGGAGATAAGAGTTCGCTTAGAGGACCCCTTGGTCTTAGGCAAGCGAGGGTCAGACTTTTTAGTAGTCAGGGACTGGTTCAACTTCTTCAATTGAGCAGATAAATTGTCCGCCCACGGCGGGTTAGCTGCAGGGACCACATACGGTTGTACCAGCATCAGGGGTCCCATAGGGGATGTTAATTTATTAACTAGCGTATGCAGAAGCATGGAAAAAGCAGCCCACGGTGGGTCATTATGGACCTCCGTTGCCACAGTCCCACTGGGGGGGGGCAAGGAGCCCCCAGAACCGAACCAGAACCCACAGCTGCTATATTCTCCTCATATAGATCTGTGGCTTCAGCAACACCAGCAGTGTGTTCCGCCCCAGAACCGTTACCTTCAGAAGCAGACATGATATAACTTCCAGTATTAGGTAACACTGTACAATTGGCAGCAGCACAATACCTCTTACCCAAACCCCTGGGCAGTGTAGTCAGCACAAGCAGAGATATAGGAGAGATATGGTGACTAAAATCACAGTGAAAAATACGTATTAAAGTATATCTTGTGAAATCCTATATAAATATAAAACCTGACTGTCACGATCCGGGTACTGAGACGCCATTTTCTGCCCGTTAGGTGTCTCCTGAGGTTGGCTCAGCGGGCCAGGCTTTAACCTTGGTAGTGGCCTGCAGCGCTGGTTTTCGCATCCACCTTGGTATGGGTACTCACGGAAGTGCGGCGCCCTCAGCCCCGCCGCAACCGTCACCGCGGCATCCGAGGTCCTCTCCTGGATGCACGTCCTCCATGTGTCTCTGCCGTCCCTGTGGCCGCTGTGCGCGTCTGGGCACGTGAAGCTCTGCTGTTGCGGCCTCCGCCGCCATTGCTACATGTCTAAAGTACTTTGTTCCCCTTCTGTGTGTGTGTTCATGGGCGCAGCCATGTTGGATTTCGATCACATTAACATTTCTTATTTACCAGCGAACACCAGCTTCATTTCTTATTTACCAGCGAACCCCAGCTTCATTTCTCATTTACCTGCGAACCCCACTTCATTTCTCATTTACCTGCGAACACCAGCTTCATCTTCTGTTTACCCATGAACACTCATATTATTTACAGTTTCACGTGTCATCCTCATCATCACGCTATTCTTCACCTGAGACCCCAAGCCTTATACAGAACTTTTATTTATTCCGGATTACTGGTCTCAACAAGCAGTATGTTTCTTTATCCCCTGTGACAGTATTATTTCAGTGCACCTTATTTGACTTTTTATTTAATAAAACCCTTCAAAGTTATTTCAGTTGTCGTGGTCACGCCTTCGGGCTTCTCATACTACTATCTTGCGCATGTCTAAGAGTCTACTCTCTCCTCCTAAATTCCGGTACCAGTCAGCCCCTACAACTGAGGCTTCCAGTCACCGTCATCAGCCCTCAGTTGTGACAGTAAGCACTGACCTAATGGATCCGGTTAGAGATCAGGTCCAAGGGACCAGGCCGATGCAAGAACTGGCAGCCCGTCTTGAACATCAAGAGGCTGCACAGGGCCATGTGATCCAATGTCTCCAGGACCTCTCCTCATGACTGGATGAGATTCAAGCTACCCTCCGTGGGTCAGGGGCATCCAGTGTGCCGACAGTAGTAGTTCCGGTGGTGTCCCCACCCACCATGCCCATTTCTCCTCCACGTCTCCACTTGCCGATACCTGCCAAATATGATGGGTCCCAGAAAGCCTGCAGGGGTTTCCTGAACCAGTGTGAGATCCACTTTGAGCTACAGCCCAGCAGTTTTCCCACAGACCGCACTAAAGTGGCATACGTTATCTCACTACTCAGTGGTTCTGCCCTTGACTGGGCCTCGCCCCTATGGGAAAGATCCGATACCTTGCTGTCGTCCTACTCCGACTTCGTGGCAACATTCAGACGCATTTTTGATGAGCCAGGGCGAGTGTCGTCAGCTTCTTCTGAGATCCTTCGGCTGCGTCAGGGGACGTGAACTGTCGGCCAGTATTTAGTACAATTCCAGACGTTGGCATGTGAAGTCTCCTGGAATGAGGAAGCCTTCTGTGCAGCCTTTTGGCAAGGCCTGTCAGAACGCATCAAAGACAAGCTCGCTACCAGAGACTTACCCTCGAAACTGAATGAGCTTATCTCGCTCTGCACCAAGGTTGACCTACGCTTCCGCGAAAGGGCTATAGAACGAGGCAGGTCAAAGGCCCATAAGGCTCCTTCTACTCCACCTCCTCGTCAGCCGTCTCCGTCTAAAGACGAACCTATGCAGATAGGTCATTCACGACTTTCTCCAGCAGAGCTTAGACGACGCTTATCTAACCGCCTATGCCTTTACTGTGTTGCACCTTCCCATCTCATTAACGCCTGTCCTGAGCGTCCGGGAAACTCCAAATCCTAGCCCACCAAGGAGAGGGTCGGCTAGGAGTAATGTATGCCTCTCCTACTCCAAGTGACTGCAACCTTTCCGTTTCCCTTCTGGTGGCTCAGCGTACCAAGAATCTTATTGCCTTATTGGGATCTGGAGCAGCCGGAAACTTCATTACGAAGAGGCTCGTTAAGCAGTGGTCTCTACCCACTGAGAGACTGTGAAGTCTAATTTCTTTAACTGCCTTGGACGGCAGTAGGATTCCTGATGCTGTTATTACCTCCAAGACCCTACCTATTTGTCTGAAGGTAGGGGTCTTACACACCGAGATGATTTCTTTCCTGGTAATCCCAAGGGCCACTCATCCTGTGGTTCTAGGCCTTCCATGGCTTTGTCTGCATAATCCCCAAGTTGATTGAAGGACGACCCATATCCTGGCGTGGGGTCCTTCTTGCTCCAAGACATGTCTGCAAAAGGTCCTTCCAGTATGCAAATCCTCTTCTAAGTCTCCTGATGTTCCACCTTCTCCATATCTGGACTTCACCGATGTATTCAGCAAGTCTTCAGCCGATATTCTTCCTCCTCATAGAGAATGGGACTGTCCTATTGATCTTATCCCAGGGAAAACTCCTCCTCGTGGACGCACGTATCCATTGTCACTACCTGAGACCCACTTTATGGAGGAGTATATTAAGGAAAATCTGGCAAAAGGATTCATCCGGCCTTCGTCTTCACCAGCTGGCGCAGTCTTCTTCTCCGTAAAGAAGAAAGATGGCTACCGGGGTCTGAATGACATCACAGTGAAGAATCGGTACCCTCTGCCGCTTATCACCGAGCTGTTTGACCGTGTCAGTGGAGCCACTATCTTCACCAAGTTAGATCTGAGGGGTGCGTATAATCTCATCCGAATCCGAAGGGGTGACGAGTGGAAGACCGCTTTTAACACCCGTGACGGACATTACGAGTACCTCGTCATGCCCTTCGGACTCAGCAACGCTCCAGCGGTCTTCCAACACTTCTTAAACTAAATTTTCAGAGACATCCTGTATCGTCACGTTGTGGTATATCTCGATGATATTCTTATCTTCGCGAATGATTTGGAGGAACATCGGTTTTGGGTGAAAGAGATTTTGTCCCGCCTCCGCACCAATCATCTTGATTGTAAACTGGAAAAGTGCGTCTTTGAAGTCAAATCCATCCAGTTCCTGGGGTATATTGTATCTGGTTCCGGTCGGGAGATGGACCCTGAGAAACTTCAGGCGATCCAAGATTGGCCGATTCCTGTAACCCTCAAAGGCGTCTAGAGGTTCCTAGGGTTTGCCTATTACGGCTCTTACCAGAAAAGGTGCCAACCCTTCTAAATGGCCAGAGGAAGCTACTCAAGCTTTTCATTTGTTGAAACAAAGATTCATCACTGCTCCGGTTTTGAAACAGCCTGATACCAGCTCGCCCTTCATCCTTGAGGTGGATGCCTCGTCTGTTGGAGTGGGCGCAGTACTGTCTCAAAGAGCTAAAGATGGACATCTACATCCTTGTGGCTTCTTCTCACGAAAGTTCTCTACTGCTGAGCGCAACTACGCCATTGGCGATCAAGAACTTTTAGCGATTAAGCTCGCTTTGGAAGAATGGAGGTACTTGTTGGAGGGTGCTTCCCATACCATCACCATTATGACGGATCACAAGAACCTCCTGTACCTAAAAGGCGCCCAATGTCTTAACCCTCGCCAAGCCAGGTGGGCACTTTTCTTCTCTAGATTTGATTTCAAGTTACAGTTTTGTCCAGGGTCACAAAATCGTAAGGCTGATGCCCTTTTCCGCTCCTGGGAGCAAGAAAATGAGTCTGAGTCTACTGACAAGCATCTTATCATCGATCCAGTGGCGTTCTCCGCAGTGAGGATGGACTCTATGCCCCCGCCAGGGAAAAGCTTCGTAAAGCCGGCTCTTAGAAGGAAGCTCTTGCATTGGGCACATTCCTCTCGTTTTGCCGGACATGCGGGCATACGCAAGACCTTAGAATTTGTTTCCAGATCATACTGGTGGCCGACCCTAAAAAAGGACATTACTGAATTTGTGGCATCCTGCCCAAAATGTGCCCAACACAAGGTACCCCGCCAGTCACCCGCTGGGAAACTGGTTCCTTTGTCTGTTCCTCATCATCCGTGGACTCATCTCTCGATGGATTTCGTCACGGATCTCCCTATGTGTAATAAATTCAACACCATCTGGGTGGTAGTGGACCGGTTCACCAAGATGGCTCACTTCATTTCTCTCACCGGTCTTCCATCAGCGTCCAAGTTGGCACAAGTCTTCATTCAAGAGATCTTCAGACTACATGGTCTCCCTGTGGAGATAATTTCCGATAGAGGTGTTCAGTTTGTGGCCAAGTTCTGGCGAAGTCTTTGTCAAGCTCTCCAAGTCCAGCTAAAATTCTCTACAGCCTATCATCCTCAAACCAATGAGCAGACTGAGAGGGTGAATCAAGACTTGGAGGCTTTCCTCCGCATCTATGTATCCTCTTCCCAAGATGATTGGGTTCAACTTCTCCCATGGGCTGAATTCTGCCACAACAATCAGTACCATTCTTCGTCTTCCTCCACGCCATTCTTCACCAACTACGGATTTCACCCAAAGCTACCTGAGTTCCAGCCGCTTCCAGCAACCTCAGTGCCTGCAGCTGACATCACGATTCAACAGTTTTCAAATAACTGGAAGAATGTTCATTCAGCTTTGTTGAAAGCTTCCTCCAGGTACAAGAGATTTGCAGATAGGAAGCGTCGGGCAATTCCTGCCCTTAAAGTTGGTGACCGCGTTTGGCTATCTACGAAGAATCTACGACTAAGGGTTCCGAGAATGAAATTTGCCCAACGTTACATCGGTCCTTTCCTGATTGAGCAAGTCGTCAACCCGGTGGCTTACAAACTGCAACTACCTCCATTCCTGAAAGTGCCTAAAACATTTCATGTTTCTCTGCTTAAGCCAGTGGTTTTGAATCGGTTTCATTCCACGCTTCCCTCTACTCCCAAGGTCCAGACTCAACGCGGCGTTGAGTACGAAGTCGCCAAGATACTGGATTCTCATATTAGATGGGGTCGTATCCAGTACCTAATAGATTGGAAGGGCTATGGACCTGAGGAACGTTCCTGGACGAATGCATCTGATGTTTACGCTCCTAAATTGGTCCAACAGTTCCATTCCAGGTTCCCACGTAAGCCTAAAAAGTGTCCTGGGGCCACTCCTAAAGGGGGGAGTGCTGTCACGATCCGGGTACTGAGACGCCATTTTCTGCCCGTTAGGTATCTCCTGAGGTTGGCTCAGCGGGCCAGGGCCAGGCTTTAACCTTGGTTGTGGCCTGCAGCGCTGGTTTTAGCATCCACCTTGGTATGGATACTCACGGAAGTGCGGCGCCCTCAGCCCCGCCGCAGCCGTCACCGCCGCATTTGAGGTCCTCTCCTGGATGCACGTCCTCCATGTGTCTCTGCAGTCCCTGTGGCCACTGTGCGCGTCTGGGCGCGTGAAGCTCTGCTGTTGCGGCCTCCGCCGCCATTGCTACATGTCTAAAGTACTTTATTCCTCTTCTGTGTGTGTGTTCATGGGCGCAGCCATGTTGGATT
Organism: Pseudophryne corroboree; assembly: GCF_028390025.1. Taxonomy (NCBI): domain Eukaryota; kingdom Metazoa; phylum Chordata; class Amphibia; order Anura; family Myobatrachidae; genus Pseudophryne; species Pseudophryne corroboree. Next base: position 98,661,336 of record NC_086449.1, read on the forward strand.
TCAAACACATGACATTGTTCCTCCTATCCGCAGTTCTGACAATGCTGGAGCCTAATTGCCCACCAATCCCTGCTAAGCTGTGGGTATAAATATCCTGGATCCATACCCAGAAGATTGTCAGTGCTTCTGTTTCCTTCAGCTGCTCCAGTGTGCAGTTCTCTTGTGGACTCTCTCTGCAGCTCAGCCTGACTCCCCAGTGGTTTCCTCCTGCGGTGCATTCCAGCTCTCCTGTATCCAGCCTGTGGTACAGCCTGCTTCTCTGTGTTCCCGCATCTAGTGCTAAGTGGTGTGGATACTCTGGCTTCCCAGCAGCCACTCTCCATTTACATTTCTTATTTACCAGCGAACCCCAGCTTCATTTCTTATTTATCAGCGAACCCCAGCTTCATTTCTTATTTACCAGCGAACCCCAGCTTCATTCCTTATTTACCAGCGAACCCCACTTCATTTCTCATTTACCTGCGAACCCCAGCTTCATCTTCTGTTTACCCACGAACACTCATATTATTTACAGTTTCACGTATCATCGTCATCATCACGTTATTCCTCACCTGGGACCCCAAGCCTTATACAGAACTTTTATTTATTCCGGATTACTGGTCTCAACCAGCAGTATGTTTCTTTATCCACTGTGACAGTATTATTTCAGTGCACCTTATTTGACTTTTTATTTAATAAAACCCTTCAAAGTTATTTCAGTTGTCGTGGTCACGCCTTCGGGCTTCTCATGCTACTACCATGCGCATGTCTAGGAGTCTACTCTCTCCTCCTAAATTCCGGTACCAGTCAGCCCCTACAACTGAGGCTTCGAGTCACCGTCATCAGCCCTCAGTTGTGACACTGACGCACCAAGCCCCCTCAGGTTATAGAATATAGGGATAGCAAGTTGAGTGAGAGACACGAAATGGAAACCACTCAGCAAGCTAATGCACACATATAGTCACATTTGTACAATGCAGAGGTTATTACTAACAATAATACTGCACTGGACCAGCTTGTATAGCTATGTAGTCAATAGATATAACACTGCACAGTAAGAACTGGATGTATATCAAAGGGTAATTGTACTAGAAACCCTGACTAAATAAACTCTTTCTTAACTAACACTGTCTAATAGGCAGGTAGAATACTTAAGTGTCATGTAAAGTCACATCGCTGACAACCAGGCGGCTTTACACAGGAGGATTTGCCCAAGCAGTCCCAGGAACAGTGTAGCTGAGATAAATGGCGCCCAGACACTGACAGGGAGTGAGGAAGAGACAGATATGCAGCTCCAGGGCGGGAACATTTGCGGGAAATGGCGCCCTGAGGCTGGGGGAGGGGCTCTGTTATGTGCCTGCTATCTGTGGCACCAACTACAAAACTGAGCTCCTGTGCAGGGAGGCGGGGTTATAGAGGAGGCGGCGCTGTGCATTCTGGGAACAGTCAAAGCTTTTCAGCCTGTTGGTGCCTCGGATCAAGTTCCTACTCTACACCCCTTTGTCTATCCTTGTGGAGCCCAGTGTACCCCGCAGCAGAAATATGAATGTACTAGATGTATTTTCACCAGTGCCTATCTCCCCTTCACATCATAAATGGTCAGACTGACCCTCAAGTGTGCAGGGGAAATCTCTGTTGGGCCCCACTGCCTAAGGGTCATCTAGGGATCGATATCTTTCAGGAGCAGGATTATGGGTGAATTTGGGTGCTTGCTTTGCTTCTATGGAAACTACATCTAGATTAGCCCTCCTTCCAAGCAAAGTGGGCGGTCCTGACACACCCCTGTCCCATCCTTTATAAAGGGGCCCTTTTCTTTACACACCCTCTCTAATGGTTTGCCAAGGCAATATGAGATTACTGGCCATACGCCCCCTGGTGACTGGCTGCACCTCTTAAACTGTTTCCCTACCACTGTATTCCCTGGTGGGTCCTTCTGCCCCAGACTGATACGGACCTGATACATCTCTTGCCACTTGACCTACCACCTCCTGTCCCGCCAATGCCTCCTGTTTCCCTCCCTCTAGACTGTAAGTTATCACAGGCACCTTATGGCTGAAGTCTGGCTCCCCGTGTGTACTTACTGTACACTACCCAACCTTTGTGCTATATCTAAGGGGCCCATTTATCATTGAATATTTGCAGCTTATTCTCCAAAATCACCCATTTTCAGGGGCTGACCACAAATATTTTGTATCTCCTAAATGTATGACAGAGGAACCGCAGCAGATATCAGAGATATCTACTGTGATAACACCATTCCTGCCAGCAGCAACAACCCCCAAATGTTTTTATGGGGAATGTGATACTGCGTTCCGGAGATTGTCCCCCGCAGCTATCGCCATCTAAAGATGGAGTTAGCCCACTGTAGCCAGTATGGGCTATACATCACATAATTCGCTGGGAGAGGGTTCTCTGACCATTGCCGCTGTGCATGCGTAGTCAGCAGGAACGCAAATGCAAAGAAGCCCCGGCACCACACTGAGCCCATCGCAAGGATGTGCTCCTTTCGGAGTGCCTGTCGAAGCCCCTGTCCCTATGATTGCTTGGTCATACATCTGGTTGTGAGAATCGTATCCTGCAATGCAGTGATGTGCGGTGAGGTCAGAGGCTGGGGAGGCACACATGGGGGTGGGTCTGGGTGCTGAGAGTCTGTGACCCCTATTCAGTGTAACAAACACACACAGTCCTGTGCCCACACTCACTACAGATGCCACACACTTGTATACACACTCACACTCCTATTCCCACACACTACGGATGAAACACACACACACACAATCCTATCCCCACACTCACTGCAGATGACACACACACACACACACACACACACACACTCCTGTCCCCACACTCACTACCAATGACACACACACAAACAAGCACATACTGTCCCCACACTCACTACAGATGATACACACACACACACACACACACACACAGTCCTGTCCCCACACTCACTACAGATGATTCACACACACGCACACACACACACACACACACACAGTCCTGTCCCCACACTCACTACAGATGATTTACACACACGCGCACACACACACACACACACACACACACCAGTCACTGTGCACGGATGGCTGCTGCTGGCACTTCAGATCCCCATCACGCTGCTCAGCTTCGTTGTCTGTGTTCCTGCACTTCCTGGTTTAGTCACATGACCAATCCGAGCTGCCCATCTGAGCACAAGTACACCCCCACACTGAGGCATACCTTCCATTTCTCTTTTCTAAGCAGCATGATTGGCTATTATGTAGCCCCGCCCCACTGAACAGGCAGGCTCTGACAGTGTGTGAGATGAGGCTCAGTTCTGGCTGCCTCATCTGTCTCTCCCTGCAATTCCCGGAGCCCTGCAGCTCTGGACAGTTTTATCTATAAAATGCTGCAATAAACAAACAATATGCTTAGTTATAAGCATCTTCTTTGTGTTATTCCAATCATTTTTATAGTCAAAACTGTAAATTATGACAGGGCGCATGACAGGTGAGGCTCTGCCTCCCCTAACTGCACATTCCTGTGCGATTCTTGGCATTAATATCGCACCCAGATCGCAATGCAAATGCAGTTTTTAAAAACTGATATTATTTTGACGATTTACATAAGCCCTAAATTGTATGATTATACCTGCTCTGAGACTTTATTCTGTTTAACTGTTTCCTTGCCTTAAGCATTGATGATGTTAAAACAGATGCCTTTGCTAAAATAGTAAAACTGGCACTTTCCTTATTGACCTTTTATTGTGTAGCTAACTGTGTGGCAAGACAGTAATGTGCACAATCTTAAGCTTGAGAACTTTTTTATTATATAGTGAAATAGTATAAACTAAGATGCAGCATTGGATCACTTGCAGCACCATCGGCCTGCTCAGTGACCCATGAGGTCACACAGGCGGGACATCGAAGCTTCTACAAAGACGCCAGGAGATATCCAACAGAAAACTGAAATCCTGGCTTTGACATACCCACAAAATGGAGGCGTTACGTGTCTGTTCTGGGGAACATAGGCCTCGCTGCCTCCTCCCCACCCCCATATGGCTGTAGACTGTCAATCACTTGAAGTCTGCACTCTGCAGCTTTTCTGTATACGAAAACGCAGGACCTGTACTGCACAAGTGCAAAGTACCGACGTTGTGACTGCTGTCCCAAGTATTTTGGGACCTTAATGAGGCTTCCAGTGTCAGAGACTACTGTGCATGTGCGGGGTCTCCATTCCATGGACCTAATTCAGAGTTGATCGCAGCAGCAAATTTGTTAGCAGTTGGGCAAAACCATGGGGGTCATTCTGAGTTCATCGCACGCTCCAACTTTTTGCTGGCCATGCAATCAACTAGACGCCGCCTATGGGGGAGTGTCTCTTAGCATAGCAAGGCTGCGATCGCTTGTGCAGCCCTGCTATGCAAAAAAAGTTTGTGTAGAACAAGACCAGGGTAAGAGTTACTTACCCTGTGCGATCAATCCAGCATTGCAGGTCCCGGAATTGACGTCAGACATCCGCCCTCCAAACGCCTCAACACGCCTGCGTTTGGATCTCCACACCCAGAAAACGGTGAGTTGACGCCCGGTTCCGCCTTCCTCCTGTCAATCTTCTTGCAGTCGCCGCTGCGACCGCTTTCTTCGTTAGCGGTGTCGCTGCCCAGCTACAGCCGTCGTCGGGCAACGACGCGCCTGCCGCGCAGTTCCAACCTGATTGCACGTCTGAGAAGAAGCGCAGCATGCGATCGGGTCGGAATGACCCCCCATGTATGTGCAGAGAGAGTTAGATTTGGGTGGGGTGTGTTCAAACTGAAATCTAAATTGCAGTGCAAAAATAAAGCGACCAGCATTTACTCTGCACAGAAACAAAATAACCCACCAAATCTAACTCTCTCTGCAAATATTATATCTGCCCCCCCCCCCACCCTGCAGTGCACATGGGCCCTCATTCCGAGTTGTTCGCTCGCTAGCCGCTTTTCGCAGCAGTGCACACGCTAAGCCGCCGCCCTCTGGGAGTGAATCTTAGCTTAGCAGAATTGCGAACGAAGTATTCGCAATATTGCGAAAAGATTTTTCTTTGCAGTTTCTGAGTAGCTCGAGACTTACTCTTCCAGTGCGATCAGTTCAGTGCTCGTTGTTCCTGGTTTGACGTCACAAACACACCCAGCGTTCGCCCAGACACTCCCCCGTTTCTCCAGCCACTCCCGCGTTTTTCCCAGAAACGGCAGCGTTTTTTCACACACTCCCATAAAACGTCCAGTTTCCGCCCAGAAACACCCACTTCCTGTCAATCACACTACGATCACCAGAACGAAGAAAAAACCTCGTAATGCTGTGAGTAAAATACCAATCTTCTTAGCAAATTTACTTGGCGCAGCCGCAGTGCGGACATTGCGCATGCGCAGTTAGCGGAAAATCGCACCGATGCAAAGGAAAATAACGAGCGAACAACTCGGAATGAGGGCCATGGTTTTGCCCAACTGCTAACAGATTTGCTGTTGTGATCAACTCTGAATTACCCCCCCCCCCCATGTTCCCAATGACTTCTCTACTGTGCATGTGCAGGTCTCCAGGAACGTGGCACCGCTCCATGTTCCCAATGACTTCTCTACTGTGCATGTGCAGGTCTCCAGGAATGTGGCACTGCTCCATGTTCCCAATGACTTCTCTACTGTGCATGTGCAGGTCTCCAGGAATGTGGCACTGCTCCATGTTCCCAATGACATCTCCGCTGTGCATGTGCAGGTCTCCAGGAATGTGGCACTGCTCCATGTTCCCAATGACTTCTCTACTGTGCATGTGCAGGTCTCCAGGAATGTGGCACTGCTCCATGTTCCCAATGACTTCTCTACTGTGCATGTGCATGTCTCCAGGAATATGGCACTGCTCCATGTTCCCAATGACATCTCCACTGTGTATGTGCATGTCTCCAGGAACGTGGCACCGCTCCATGTTCCCAATGACTTCTCTACTGTGCATGTGCAGGTCTCCAGGAACGTGGCACTGCTCCATGTTCCCAGTGACTTCTCCGCTGTGCATGTGCAGGTCTCCAGGAAAATAACTGCACAGTTATCCTGATGATTTGTGCAGGGCCGGAATGGGACTTGGGAGAGAGGAGTATAATACTGGAGTGCAGGGTTTGCAGTGTGGGCCCCCTGCACCCAGTATCCTACATTCTGCGCCCATTTTAGATATGCCACTGGCATGCACAACACGATTGAGTGTCTGAATGAACAGTAATATAATATTAATGCACAATTTCTTCAGTAAATGGAACAATTCTAACAAAGACTCATTTACTTTCCTTCCACGTTAATGTTTCAGAAAAGTCCTGTGACCCTGGTTGGCTGCAGTTTGATGGCAGCTGCTATTACCTCACTTTATCCAAGTCTAATTGGAACAAATCGAGGAGTGTGTGTATTAAAAAGGGAGCCGACCTCGCTGTGATCACCAGTGAGAGAGAACAGGTGAGTTATTATCTTGTTTTAGAGGATGGTAGAGTTGAAGAATGTCTTGATATAGGAACATTATAATCTAAAAAGTCAGGATGCCGAATCTCATCGTCTGTCGACTGGTGAATGTCAATTAGTGGCCAGTTTTCATTTTAAACCGAAGTGAACCAGAATTAGTCCAAAAAGATCCTTCTGTCCGCTGCAAATTGGATGCTACAGAATTTTTGGGCTGATGATCACATTAACCTCCGTGTCAGTGCTCATTGTCCAACAAGTAACATTGCGTGCTTTGTCTGGTGCAGCTGTACTGAAATTATTCCCATAGAACTCTGAAGACAATCACTGGAACCGATGTGTTGCTGAATCTGCTTTCTTGCTCCTGGCCATCTGTTTCTTTTCTATGTTATCCTTCTTCAAAAGCAAAAAAGTTTACTGATCCTGTATGTATGGCTCTTACGTATAGCATTTCTATGTATATAGGGCCTTATTCAGGTTTGTTAGTTTTGGTTACCTTCCCATGAAGAGAATATTGCACCTGTATACTCATGGCTTAAAGTGGTCCAGGAGAGGTGGTAGTACTCATTACCCCTCACACCTAAAACCACCCACCCACCCCGCCACCAAATAGGGAAGGGTTGGTAGCGGCGCGAGAGGGAGGGTGGGTGTAAGTAATGACACTTACTATTAGGCGGGCGGCTGCGGCAGCCATGGACTCACTGAACGCGGGAGCATTTCAAATGAAGCGCCAGCCAACCAGAGCTGGCGGACCGGCAGCCAATCAGGGAAGCGGTCGCAGCAGTGGCTCCTGATTGGCTGCCGATGCTGAGGCAGCTTCCCTGATTGGCTGCCGAGCCGCCAGCTCTGATTGGCTTGCGGCCGGCGCTACATTTGAAGTGCTGCCACGTTCAGCTTGTCCATGGCTGCCGCGGCCGCCCGCCTAATAGTAAGTGTCATTACTTACACCCACCCTCCCGCACATGCGCACTGTAATCCCTTGAATCCCGGGATTGGAAGCTCCAATCCCGGGATTCAAATCCCGGCATTTTTGTGCCCAAATCCCGTGATCCCGCCGATCCCGAGATTGTCCTCCCTAATTATAGTGCAAGGCCGAGGAGAAGGTGGAACTAGTTCCATCTACACTTACAGGTGGTGGAACTCAGTTCCACCTCGTCCCGCCCCCCCCCCCCCCCCTCCTTAACCCCTGTGTATACTACAGATAATGGGGGTTATTCAGAGTTGTTTGCAAAACCAAAAAAGTTAGCAATTGAGCAAAACCATGTTGCGCTGTAGGTGGGGCAGATATAACATGTGCAGAGAGAGTTAGATTTGGGTGGGGTGTGTTCAAACTGAAATCTAAATTGCAGTGTAAAAATAAAGCAGCCAGTATCTACCCTGCACAGAAACAATATAACCCACCCAAATCTAACTCTCTCTGCACATGTTATATCTGCCACACCTGCAGTGAAACATGGTTTTCCCCATTACTGTACTTTTTAGGTTTGCTAACAAACCTGAATAAACCCCATGGTTTGCTAAATAAAGAATATACTAAATGCAAACGGTAAAGTAGTTGGCAAATAGGTAAGAACAATCATATAAAATAAGGAAGTGATTTGGGGAGATTTAAGGGGAGATACAGATAGAGCTGAACCCATCTGAGGCGGCTCCATCGCAAATGAGCACTGCTGGTGTGACTAGGCGATCCATCCACCTAGTCACGCCGGGAGTGCACAGAGACACTCCCATTCAGAGCGTCTGTCCGTGCACGCGGATGGAGGTGCTCTTCTTTCAAGTGAATGGGGCGCGAATACGTCACAGGAGCGTGCGCCCTGTTGGAGACAGAGATGCTACGTCCTAGGCACAGACGGAGCCAGGACTAGTGTGGTTCCTTCTGTATACAAAGTGGAGATGTTGCCCAATCAGCTTCTAGCTATGATTTATCCAAAACAGTCTATAAAATGACAGAAGCTGATTGGATGCAATAGGCCACTTTCCACTTTATCTCTTGCGAATGTTTGATACATCTCCCATTATACTGAAAGTCTTCTTCTATAGCATACTGGCTCATTTTGCTGTTGCGCAGAATCAGGGCCGTAACTAGGGTGGTGTGGAGTGTGCCACCGCACATTGCACTACAGGGTAAGAAGCGCTGTTGGTGGCAGTTGTCTGTTTTAATTATTTTCACTTGTAGCTTGCCCCCTTTTTGAAGCCCAGCATCTTCTGATCTCCCTTGTCTCCTTCCGCCACCCCTTCCATCGCTAATTCAGTACCTATACAACATTCATGATCTTACCTTGAGAACTCTTTGTTACACTGTCCTTTATTACATTTCAAGATGCTGTCATACCTGGGATTCAAACCCTATGCCTGTGGCATTGCAGTCAGACACTCTATTCATTGCACTATCTGCCCTTGCATAGAAAGCTAGAGAATTCTAAGCTACAGAATTTTAACTAGTTGAAGCTTACCTTGTACTTTGTGAAAAACTGATCAGCATTGCAAATGGGGGGGGGGGGGGGGGGGGAGGGTATTCTCTTTCTAGCAGAGGGCACCAAAAAGTCTAGTTACGGCCCTGCGCAGAGTAGTCAGAAAGTGAAGTAAGAAAGTTACCTTGGAACTATGTTAATTAAATCTGAGTATGCATCCCAGGTAGAGTAGAAGTGAAAGCGTCTTTAAGTGGAATTTTCAACTAATAAATGAAATTGTAATTATCTGGCTATGGCATTACCTGTTGGCTGCCCATTTCTCTCTCAGAATTTCCTTACTACTAAATCTGCTGCCAACTATGGCAAACGCTTCTGGATTGGACTTCATGACGCCATCGAGGAAGGTGTTTGGATATGGGTGGATGGAACAAACTACGAAGCATCTTATACGTAAGTTTCTGGAAAATAGAGAACACTGCTAATTTAGTTGCACAAATAAGGAAAGGACTTTTTTTGTCACTTGCATTCCACGTGGGCAGATGAATACCTAAAGATATTATATTTTCATTAATATATCCTAAATAGGATCCTTTGTTTTAGAAATGAACAGAAGGTTTACCTAGAAAGGTATCAAACCAAATCTTCTGTGTTACTTATAAACAGCTTTCTACATATATACTAACTTTCCCTAGAGTTGGCACTTATTATACTGGTAACAGAAATGAATGTGCATAAATGTCCCCAGTTATTATTATTATATCACACAGATGTACCAAAGCGACAAGAGGGTTATAGGCCCTCATTCCGAGTTGTTCGCTCGCTAGCTGCTTTTAGCAGCCGTGCAAACGCTAAGCCGCAGCCCTCTGGGAGTGTATCTTAGCCAGGGACGTGCAGTCAGGGGAGGCAGGGCCTCCCATGTCATTACTGATTAAAATAATATAAAGAAGATACTCATGACACATATTCTGTGTCATAAGTATTTGCTTTATATTATCCTAATCATCCGAGTCCTGTGTAAAAGTGTTTGGGAGGCACCGATCGTGGTGCCTCCCTGTCAGATAGGGAAAGGTATGGGGAGCGGGGGGCGGCAGCGGGCGGGGCCTAGCAATGGGAATTAAAAGCCCATTGAAAAATCATGGGATTTAGTGGTGCCGCTTTCACACAGGGACGTGCTTTCAATCCATGAAAGCACACCCCTGTCAGTGAGGCCACAGTGATTGGCCAGCGGATCCGTCACTGGATCCGATGTCAATCACTGTTGTGGGCGCGAAGGAGGTGCTGGCGGCGTGGGTGCGGCGGTGCGGGCGGCGTGGGTGCGGCGGTGCAGAGTTTGAGCAGCGGAGCGGTAACCCATTTCAAAAATGGCGCCTCAACGTCATTTTTTAAATTGAAGATGGCCGCTGCGAGCCAATCACGGCTCGCTGCGTCATCGCTCCGCCCCCTCTGGCTGACTTATATAAGTCAGCGCGAGGGAGCGGCTGTCAGTCCGATGGCGGAGGAGGAGCGGAGAAGAGCTCCTGAAGGTTGAAGACGCCGGAAGTCCTGGATGGGCGGCTATGCAAAAGAGCTTAGCAGCCACCGCCCACCAGGTGAAGACGCTGGAAGCCCTGGGGAAGGCGGCGGCCATGCAAAAGAGCTTTAAGGCCGCCACCTCCCAAGTGAAGACGTCAGAGGAAGACTCTGGAAGCCCTGGGGAGGTGGCGCCCCCCTTCCCCAGGTGAAGACGCCTGAAGCCCTGGGGAAGCGGTGGCCATGCAAAAGAGCTTAAAGGCCGCCGCCCCCAGGTGAAGACCCTGTGCAATAAAACTTATTTTTTAAGACTGTGTGGGGTTTTTATTTTAATATTTTCTTTACAGGTGGGCAACAGGTGCCAGCAGGCCATTTATGTCCGGGCATGCTGGCACTTGTGGTTCTCCAAGTGCCAGCATGCTGGGGCAGGCTTGCTGGGACCTGTAGGCCACCTGTAAAGAACAATATTACTATTCTTTACAGGTGGACTACAGGTGCCAGCGGGCCCATTATGTCCAGGCATGCTGGCACTTGTGGTTCTCCAAGTGCCAGCATGCTGGGGCAGGCTTGCTGGGATCTGTAGGCCACCTGTAAAGAACAATTTTAACAATGAACCCCGCACCCACCGCCACCAGGGGTGCGCGGCATAGCACTGGGCTATCAGTGCTATCAGCCCAGTGCTGGTTATTGCTCGGGAGGGGGACCCCATGTTTATTTTTTGGGGTCCCCACTTCCGAGTTATTCCAGCCCTGGGCTGACTAGTTGGAGGGGGGGGTAGATTAATGCTATGGCAGGGGGACCCCATACAGAGTGTCTCCCCTGCTATGGCATTACCCCTCCCTGGCTGGTTCTACGAAGGGGGGGGGGGGTACGCTTTTTTTTTTTCTCTATGGGGGGGGGGGGATGTCAGCTGCTTGTGCCTCCCCAGCCACTGACCTCACCGCACGCCACTGATCTTAGCTTAGCAGAAGTGTGAACAAAAGGATCGCAGCGCTGCTACAAAAAAAAGATTGTGCAGTTTCTGAGCAGCTCCAGACCTACTCCTAGCTTGCGATCACTTCAGACTGTTCAGTTCCTGTTTTGACGTCATGAACACGCCCTGCGTTCGGCCAGCCACGCCTGCGTTTGTATCTGACATGCCTGCGTTTTTACACACACTCCCTGAAAACACCCACTTCCTGTCAATCACTCTGCGGCCAGCAGTGAGACTGAAAAGCGTCGCTAGACCTTGTGTGAAACTGCATCGGCTATGCGCATTGCGCCGCATGCGCAGAATTGCGTTGTTTTTTTTGCCTGATCGCTGTGCAGTGACCGAAAACAGCTAGCGAACAACTCGGAATGACCACCATGGTGTTAAAGAGGAATAAAGTTTATATATCTTTTAATTGTTATCTACAGTAACATTATATATTAATCTCCGTCTATCTGCATCTATAATTAGTTGTCCCCTTTAAAGGATCATAACAGGGGACCATTAAGTAGGCAGCCTAACAAAGTGCCACAATATTACAAACTCCCTTCAACTGTTATGTTATTTCTAATATACACAATGTTACAAAACTGTTCTTTAATTACTAGTAAGCCCTGCTATGTTCTACATTTTTCTAGGCATACAGTCTTAGGACCTTATTCAGGTTTGTTAACAAACCAAAAAAGCACACTAATGGGTGAAACCAGGTAGCACTGCAGGTGGGGCAGATGCAACATGTGCAGAGAGATTTAGATTTGGGATTATATGGATTTTAGGGATAATACTAAAAGTTACTAAAATGTGGGGCGGGTGTGTGTTAGACTGTGTGCCAGTGAAACCTCCCACATGCGTTTCACTCCTTGTAGCAATCTCATTCCTATTTTTTGCTGTCTTTTAAAGCAGTGGTTCAGCAAAAGTGTCATCCAGTGTGAAACCTTGTAGACGGGCACATTCACTGGAGTTAGCTTAAATTTAAAATTATATAGTTTCACCATACTGCACTGTGGTGTCCATAGAGTATTTGTCGGTCACATCAGTCCCTGCCCTAAGGAGCTGACAGTCCAAATTCACACAAATGGCTCAATCCAATTAGCCACAAGTAAGTGTTTGCTGAATGAAGCACTTATGATACAGCCGGAATCACAGATTTTTGTTTGCAGCCCCATAGAGCTGAATACAAAAATCTCCAAGTCCTGGGTGAGATTGGGCCGTGAGGAGGTTGCGTTGCAGTGCAGTTACTGGCATTATTACGCCACTGCAATAGCAACTCACCCCCTTCACAACTAATTGGATCAATTCCAAAAAGTTGCAATTGAACACATGACCCTAACATTGTGAAGTAACAGTGCTAACCACTGTGCCACTCCCAGCATGTTGCTCTTATCCAGCCCCAACACCATGCCTCCCCCCAACGCTGATGCCTTCTAAGTGCTGTGTAAAGGTTTATCAAGTGGAGCTGGCTCTAAGAATGGGTCCACGTCACTCACCTCTTGCTGGGATCAGTGAAGTCAAGCAAATTATGAATACAGTTGTGCTCATAAGTTTACATACCCTAGCAGAATTTGTGATTTTCTGGCCATTTGTCAGAGAATATGAATGATAACTCACATACTTTTCTTTCACTCATGGTTAGTGGTTGGGTGAAGCCATTTATTGTCAAACAACTGTGTTTACTCTTTTTAAATCATAATGACAACAGAAACTACCCAAATGACCCTGATCAAAAGTTTACATACCCTGGAGATTTTGGCCTGATAACATGCACACAAGTTGACACAAACAGGTTTGAATGGCTACTAAAGGTAACCATCCTCACCTGTGATCTGTTTGCTTGTAATCAGTGTGTGTGTATAAAAGGTCAGTGAGTTTCTGGACTCCTGAAAGACCCTTGCATCTTTCATCCAGTGCTGCACTGACATGTCTGGATTCTGAGTCATGGGGAAAGCAAAAGAATTGTCAAAGGATCTGCGGGAAAAGGTAATTGAACTGTACAAAACAGGAAAGGGATATAAAAAGATATCCAAGCAATTGAGAATGCCAATCAGCAGTGTTCAAACTCTAATTAAGAATTGGAAAATAAGGGATTCTGTGGAAACCAAATCACGGTCAGGTAGACTAACAAAAATTTCAGCCACAACTGCCAAGAAAATTGTTCGGGATGCAAAGAAAAATCCACAAATAACTTCAGCTGAAATACAGGACTCTGAAAAAAAGTGGTATGGTTGTTTCAAGATGCACAATAAGGTGGCATTTGAAGAAAAATGGGCTGCATGGTCGAGTCGCCTGAAGAAAGCCATTACTACGCAAATGCCACAAAGCATCCCGCTTACAATACTCCAAACAGCACAGAGACAAGCCTCAAAACTTCTGGAACAAAGTCATTTGGAGTGATGAGACCAAAATTGAACTTTTTGGCCACAACCATAAATGTTACATTTTGAGAGGAGTCAACAAGGCCTGTGATGAAAGGTACACCATTCCTACTGTGAAACCACGAGGTGGATCACTGATGTTTTGGGGATGTGTGAGCTACAAAGGCACTGGAAACTTGGTCAAAATTGATGGCAAGATGAATGCAGCATGTTATCAGAAAATACTGGAGGAAAATTTGCACTCCTCAGCCCGGAAGCTGCGCATGGGACGTACTTGGACGTTCCAACATGACAATGATCCAAAACACAAGGCCAAATCGACCTGTCGTTGGCTACAGCAGAATAAAGTGAAGGTTCTGGAGTGGCCATCTCAGTCTCCTGACCTCAATATCATTGAGCCACTCTGGGGAGGTCTCAAACGTTTAGTTCATGCAAGACAGCCCAAGAATTTACAGGAACTAGAGGCTTTTTGCCAAGAAGAATGGGCAGCTTTACCATCTGAGAAAATAAAGAGCCTCATCCACAACTACCACAAAAGACTTCAAGCTGTCATTGATGTTAAAGGGGGCAATACACGGTATTAAGAACTGGGGTATGTAAACTTTTTATCTGGGTCATTTGGGTAGTTTCTGTTGTCATTATGATTTAAAAAGAGTAAACACAGTTGTTTGACAATAAATGGCTACACCCAACCACTAACCATGAGTGAAAGAAAAGTTTGTGAGTTATCATTCATATTCTCTGACAAATGGCCAGAAAATCACAAATTCTGCTAGGGTATGTGAACTTATGAGCACAACTGTACAATGCACAGCCCATCATCCTTCTTTCAAACCTTCGAGAGAGAAAAAGTGGAGAAGTTACACATACTGTAACAACCAATCAGCTTTTATCATTTCATAGGCTATGCTAGATAATAGTCCATTGTTTAACCTATTAAACAATGACAACATTGACAAAATATTATTTTGCTTTCATTTATATATTAGCTAGTATTAGTTTTCCATTTTTGCAACAGGTGTCTTTTCAGTCTACAGCTGTGGTTTTTCCTTGACTACTTCAATATTTTCTTAATGCATAGTATTGGTACTATTATATATACCCATCTTCTACATAAAGCCATTTTGCAGCTTTAGCAATCATTCAAGTTAATTAGTCTATCTACCGAGCTCAGTGTGCCTCACAGGGCCGTGACTAGGTGTGTGCGGAGTGTGCCAACGCACATAGCGCTGCAGGCTAGGGGGCGCTGTTAGCAACATTTGTCAATTATCTGTTTTAATTACTTTCACTTGCAAGTTGCCCTGTTTCTAAAGCCCAGCAACTCCTGGCCCCACCCCTGCCGTCGCTAATACCTATACAACATTCATGAACTTAACTTGATAGCTCTTTGTTATTCAGTGACACAGGGCCTAATTCAGACCTGATCGTAGCCCTGCAAAATTTTGCAGGGCTACGATCAGGCACACTGACATGAGGGGGGATGACCCAGCACAGGGCTAGTCCGCCCCGCACGGTCCAGCCACGCCTGCGTTGGCTGGACCGCGCCCACAAACGGCGGCCGAACGCCATTGTGCTGCCCCCTCCCACACAGCGACCGACTCTGCCTGTCAATCAGGCAGAGGCGATCGCTAGGCAACGACAGCCATCGACTATCAGCCATGCGCCGGCACACTGTGGCGCCAGCGCATGCACACTTCTGACCTGATCGCTGCGATGGACGGCAGCGTGCGATCAGGTTAGAATGACCCCCACTGTCCTTTATTACATTTCAAGATGCTGACATACCCAGTACTCTATTCATTGTGCTATCTGTCCTTGCGTAGAAAGCTAGATAATTCACACTATTTGAAGCTTACCTTGTACTTTGTAAAAAAAAAAAAAAAAGATCAGCATTGCAGCTGAGCAATCTATGTAGTGTATGGCTGCAAGGGATTTGGATTTTTGACTGCACACTACAGTACATAGATCTGCTCAATTGCAATGCTGATTTTTTTTTTTTTTACTAAGTACAAATAGCTTCATATTGTGAGAAATCTCACAGTTTTTATGCAGAATCAAGTAAATCAATGAGTAGGGTGTTTGCTTATAATGCAACAGGTTATAGGTTTGAATCCTATGTATGGCAGTTTTTTAGAACTGTGTTATTTAATAAAGTCTATTGTAACTGAATAACAGAGCTCTCATGTCCCTATTGGAAAAATGGGGAGGCGGCCACCAATTCTCTTTCTAGCACAGGGCGCTAAAAAGTCTAGTTACGTCTTTGGTGCCTCATGCCTCAGTGATACCACTGCTTCCTATTGAATTTCTATGACATATTCTCCTGAATCATGGTTTAAACCACAACTGCTTCAATTGTGTGTAGGTGATTGATGCATTGTTAAAAGGCAAATACATGTTAATCGTGTTACTTTCATCCAGGTCCTGGAAGGAAGGGGAGCCGAATGATCACTTTGGGGATGAAGACTGTGTACACTTGTGGACTGCCGGGGAGTGGAATGATGTGTATTGCACATATGATGACAGTTATGCAATTTGTGAGAAGAAGCTCTGAGTTTGTGTCCTACAGGAGACTTATTCTGCAGCCGTCTCATGGAGCTCATTGATCATATACATCTAAATAGCATTTTAAACTGATTTGTGTTCACCTTTGTAACTATTTCCCCTATTTTATGTATGCTCTCCTTCCCCTGCCATTCAGTGCAGCACTGAGGCACCTTACCACGGCTGCCAACAGAAATTGTGGGGGGAAATAGGAAGCCACCTCCCCCCCTACCACCAGCCAAAATAGTGCAGGCCGGGCCCCCCTTTTCTGTCAGAGTGTACCTGCTGGCAGTGTTGTGCCTTCTCCCAATCTTGGACCCACCTACCTATACTCCACGGGACACCCGCCTATACTCCCGAGTCCTCAGTAACCTGCTGAGTCTGTGGTCCATTCCTGGACTGTTGTGGGTTATGCCTGCTGCTGTGCTCCTCCTGCTGATCTTATTGAGGATCGCTTGTGAGCGAGCGGTAGTAGTGGGCTGGCAATAGGAGCAGGCGGGCAGTAGGGGATCAGTATGCAAAACACCAGCAGCCGGGATTCTGGCCGTCAGTATACAGACAGCGGAATCCTGGCCACCGGTATGCCGGCAGCGGGGCGAGCGCATGAAAGTATTCTAGAAAATATTCTCCCTCTATGGGTGTCGTGGAAACCCACAGAGGGATAAAAGCCTGTGGCGCAAGGATTCTGGCACTGGTATTTCACCGCTAGTCGGGATTCCGGAGTTGGCATTATGACTAGAGGTATTGTAACCGCATCCCAGCAGTAGGAGTAGTGTGGGCAGGTGGGCGGTAGGAGCAATGCAGGCCCTACAAGCAGTGTGGGGAGTATAGCACTGCAGGTGATAGGATCAGCGTGGGCAGTAGAAATGGTGCAGGCCATGCCCTCCCTCTCTGTCAGAGTGTCCAGGCCCAGGAGTGCAGACTCCCAGCTCCATCTTGATGGTGGCTTTGTCCTTACTAATCATTAACAGCAGGGCCAAACTGCCCATCTGGCACTTCTGGCAAATGCCAGAAGGGCTGATGGGCCGGTTCGGTCCACAGAGGCCGGGAACGCAGCGCAGCTCCTGGCTGTTTTGTCCCCCGCTGCCACCTGTAGTGCCCTGTTGCTAAGCGATGTGGGGCGTGCCGAGAGTCCATGCCCCCTGACTCGCGGCACGCCTCCATTTGCAGTGTCTGCGCGCCCTTTTCTTGGCACGTGCATCCCCTTTTATGTGTGCGCGCACACAGATGCCAGGGCCGGAAAGAGGCCCCAGTCCGAACCCTGATTAACAGTAATATTTTTATATAGGACCTTTCCACTATTATGTACCCAGGGCTGTCTTAACAACATTGCAGGCCTTGGGCAAAGCAATTAACTAGGACAGCTACCCACCCATTTACAGGAATAAAAAATTATTTAAAAAATCATAACTTATGTTTTTATGTTTCCTGTGGTCTCGCGCCTTTTTCCACATGCTTCCATACAGTGAATGACTGTTAGCACTCTGATTGGTTGATAGCTCCATCCATCCACTTATCAGCATGCTGTCTGGCTGCAGGCTGGGAGGCAGGTAGAGAATGCTGATTGGCTGTTCTGATTGTCTGTATTTCACAATCAAAGCTGCCGGGCAGCATTCTCTAAATGTTCCGTTTCCAGACTGCCCCTGCATGATAGCCCCTAGAATCAAGATGCCCTGCACGTACGTTTTAACATATCAATATTTGTTAAAACTTAACACAAGGAATTATTATTATTATTTTTTTTTTTTAAGTACGATGTATGTAATATCAAAGTGCATAACTAGGATTATTTGTTAGGTAGCAAAAATATAAATGTCTCCGTTATACCAACTCAATATCACTAAATTCAGTTGTCACGTATGGGACAATCCAAGTCCACCACCGTTTTGTAAAGGTAACTTCTACTTGATAATTCCCCTCAACTTCAAATTAAGAGCCTGTTATTTTTTTATTTTATTTATTGTTATTTTTTTTTATGAAAACCTATGAGAACAAGCTAGAATTTAACTGGTTAGTCTATGTTGAAAACTTAGAAAATACAGTTTTTTTACAGTGTGAAATATGGGACATTTTTACTCATTTTCACGGATGCCCTACAGCACAATCATTCCCCTACATATCACAATTCCATCAGAATGTACTGCCTTTTATAACTATGTTTCACCATAAAATCTAGGTGTGTTTTATTTTCCTGTTCCTCTCATGCATAGACTACATTAATTAACTATTAGACAATTACCATAATACTAACCTTTAAAATGCTATCCAGCAAAGGCTGCTACCACTGTATGTTCTGGATGTTACTGTTATATTAACAACACTCCCGTGCTTGTATTCTCTCAGTGTTCCACTGCACCTTAATAGCAAGAAGAAACCATAGCCAGGGCTTGTTTTTCGTATGCACTTAATGGATCATTGCCCAAGGGTGCCAGGAGTTGATAGCGGAGAGTCCCCTTCTTTCCAGGGGTTCCAGATTTTTGAAAATTGCCCCTGGGAAACTGGAGATAGCCAGCTTCAAAGCAGTGGTCCCCATCCAAGCCTGTTAATTGCTCTTCCCAACCAAATATCTCGGGTTTTGTCTGACAGTGTTTTTCTGGGGGTATACTCCAAAAGCTGTGATTTTCCACTTTCAGTGTACAGTACACTGGCAGTTTGTCTCAATTCCACACGCCTGGTATGCAGTTTATATTTTCATCAGTCAATTGCTCTGGCTCCTGAACTCTGATCCCCAAGTCCCCAGTACCTCCTGAAAGGTGGGACTCTCTAGGTTTTTATCTGATTGAAAGCTAAGAAATCTATTTGCAGAAACTGGAGATATCTGCAGTCAAGCAAGCTGCCCTCCTACCAGAAAATGATGGCTATTAAGCCCTCTCCACTATCCACACCTCCCCTGCAAATTAAACACCCCCTACCACCCAGGAAGTAATGTACCAGGGTTCCTTCATTTAGTCCAATGCCCCTTCTACAGCTAATACCCCTTTTCCACCTGTAGCACGGGTCGCAGCCAGGAGCCTGACAGGGCTGCGACCCGTGCTACAGCCCCCTATCCCACATCACTCACCAACCCGGCATATTGCCGGGTTGTTGACGCTGCTAGTGACGCGGCAGGGGCGGCGCTGGGAGATCACATGTTCTCCCAGCGCCGCCATTCCATACACTGTGAACGGGAGCCGTGTCGCATCAACACGGCTTCCGTTCACACTACACAGCTTATCGAGTTGAACACGTGTTCAACCCGGCTAGCTACCTGGGTAGGATTCCCGGATCACTTGATCCGGGAATTTGCAGGGGGGGCCGTTTCCACTAGGAAAAAATACGGGTAAATGCGCGCCCCCGTGCATTTACCCGTGTTTTTAAAGCTAGTGGAAAATGGGTATTAGTGTTCTCCCTCCTGCTCCATCTCGTACCATCTGTGCAGTAAAGTAATAATCAGCAGAAATTACTACTCCAGGTCCTACAAGCTGAGCGAATGATAGAACACCCCCTTCTGCATGTGGGACATCAAAACAGCTGCCGATAGCAACCCCACCCCTACTGCTTGAGGATGGGTAGGGGCCCCAGTGCATTACTGAGCACAGTGACCTACACTGCTGTTAGATGGCCCTTGCCATAGCGAGCTGAAGTTTGTGATACAATTTCACATGCATATACACATTAGTGATGTGCACCGGCAATTTTTCGGGTTTTGTGTTTTGGTTTTGGGTTCGGTTCCGCGGCCGTGTTTTGGTTTCGAACGCGTTTTGGCAAAACCTCACCGAAATTTTTTTGTCGGATTCGGGTGTGTTTTGGATTCGGGTGTTTTTTTTCAAAAAACCCTAATAAACAGCTTAAATCATAGAACTTGGGGGTCATTTTGATCCCATAGTATTATTAACCTCAATAACCATAATTTACACTCATTTTCAGTCTATTCTGAACACCTCACACCTCACAATATTATTTTTAGTCCTAAAATTTGCACCGAGGTCGCTGGATGACTAAGCTAAGCGACCCAAGTTGCCGACACAAACACCTGGCCCATCTAGGAGTGGCACTGCAGTGTCAGACAGGATGGCCCTTCAAAAAAATACTCCCCAAACAGCACATGACGCAAAGAAAAAAAAGGAGGCGCAATGAGGTAGCTGTGTGACTAAGATAAGCGACCCAAGTGGCCGACACAAACACCTGGCCCATCAAGGAGTGGCACTGCAGTGTCACGCAGGATGGCCCTTCAAAAAAATACTCCCCAAACAGCACATGACGCAAATAAAAAAAGAGGCGCAATGAGGTAGCTGTGTGACTAAGCTAAGCGACCCTAGTGGCCGACACAAACACCTGGCCCATCTAGGAGTGGCACTGCAGTGTCACGCAGGATGGCCCTTCAAAAAAATATTCCCCAAACAGCACATGACGCAAAGAAAAAAAGAGGCGCAATGAGGTAGCTGTGTGACTAAGCTAAGCGACCCTAGTGGCCGACACAAACACCTGGCCCATCTAGGAGTGGCACTGCAGTGTCACGCAGGATGGCCCTTCAAAAACATACTCCCCAAACAGCACATGACGCAAAGAAAAATGAAAGAAAAAAAAAGAGGTGCAAGATGGAATTGTCCTTGGGCCCTCCCACCCACCCTTATGTTGTATAAACAGGACATGCACACTTTAACGAACCCATCATTTCAGCGACAGGGTCTGCCACACGACTGACTGAAATGACTGGTTGGTTTGGGCCCCCACCAAAAAAGAAGCAATCAATCTCTCCTTGCACAAACTGGCTCTACGGAGGCAATATGTCCACCTCATCATCATCGTCCGATTCATCACCCCTTTCACTGTGTACATCCCCCTCCTCACAGATTATTAATTCGTCCCCACTGGAATCCACCATCTCAGGTCCCCGTGTACTTTCTGGAGGCAATTGCTGCTGGTGAATGTCTCCACGGAGGAATTGATTATAATTCATTTTAATGAACATCATCTTCTCCACATTTTCTGGAAGTAACCTCGTACGCCGATTGCTGACAAGGTGAGCGGCGGCACTAAACACTCTTTCGGAGTACACACTGGAGGGAGGGCAACTTAGGTAGAATAAAGCCAGTTTCTGCAAGGGCCTCCAAATTGCCTCTTTTTCCTACCAGTATACGTACGGACTGTCTGACGTGCCTACTTGGATGCGGTCACTCATATAATCCTCCACCATTCTTTCAATGGTGACAGAATCATATGCAATGACAGTAGACGACATGTCAGTAATCGTTGGCAGGTCCTTCAGTCCGGACCAGATGTCAGCACTCGCTCTAGACTGCCCTGCATCACCGCCAGCGGGTGGGCTCGGAATTCTTGGCCTTTTCCTCGCACCCCCAGTTGCAGGAGAATGTGAAGGAGGAGCTATTGACGGGTCGCGTTCCGCTTGACTTGACAATTTTCTCACCAGCAGGTCTTTGAACCTCTGCAGACTTGTGTCTTCCGGAAAGAGATACAACTTAGGTTTTAAATCTAGGATCGAGCACGGTGGCCAAAATGTAGTGCTCTGATTTCAACAGATTGACCACCCGTGAATCCTGGTTAAGCGAATGAAGGGCTCCATCCACAAGTCCCACATGCCAAGCGGAATCGCTCTGTTTTAGCTCCTCCTTCAATGCCTCCAGCTTCTTCTGCAAAAGCCTGATGAGGGGAATGACCTGACTCAGGCTGGCAGTGTCTGAACTGACTTCACGTGTGGCAAGTTCAAAAGGTTGCAGAACCTTGCACAACGTTGAAATCATTCTCCACTGCGCTTGAGACAGGTGCATTTCACCTCCTTTGCCTATATCGTGGGCAGATGTATAGGCTTGAATGGCCTTTTGCTGCTCCTCCATCCTCTGAAGCATATAGAGGGTTGAATTCCACCTCGTTACCACCTCTTGCTTCAGATGATGGCAGGGCAGGTTCAGGTGTTTTTGGTGGTGCTCCAGTCTTCTGTACGCGGTGCCTGTACGCCGAAAGTGGCCCGCAATTCTTCTGGCCACCGACAGCATCTCTTGCACGCCCCTGTCGTTTTTTAAATAATTCTGCACCACCAAATTCAAGGTATGTGCAAAACATGGGTTGTGCTGGAATTTGCCAAGATGTAATGCACGCACAATATTGCTGGCGTTGTCCGATGCCACAAATCCCCAGGAGAGTCCAATTGGGGTAAGCCATTCTGCGATGATCTTCCTCAGTTGCCGTAAGAGGTTTTCAGCTGTGTGCGTATTCTGGAAAGCGGTGATACAAAGCGTAGCCTGCCTAGGAACGAGTTGGCGTTTGCGAGATGCTGCTACTGGTGCCGCCGCTGCTGTTCTTGCAGCGGGAGGCAATACATCTACCCAGTGAGCTGTCACAGTCATGTAGTCCTGAGTCTGCCCTGCTCCACTTGTTCACATGTCCGTGGTTAAGTGGACATTGGGTACAACTGCATTTTTTAGGACACTGGTGACTCTGACATCTGTGTACATTCTCGGTATCGCCTGCCTAGAGAAATGGAACCTAGATGGTATTTGGTACCGGGGACACAGTACCTCAATCAAGTCTATAGTTGGCTCTGAAGTAACGATGGATACCGGAACCACGTTTCTCACCGCCCAGGCTGCCAAGGCCTCAGTTATCCGCTTTGCAGCAGGATGACTGCTGTGATATTTCATCTTCCTCGCAAAGGACTGTTGGACAGTCAATTGCTTACTGGAAGTAGTACAAGTGGTCTTCCGACTTCCCCTCTGGGATGACCATCGACTCCCAGCAGCAACAACAGCAGCGCCAGCAGCAGTAGGCGTTACACTCAAGGATGCATCGGAGGAATCCCAGGTAGGAGAGGACTCGTCAGACTTACCAGTGACATGGCCTGCAGGACTATTGGCTTTCCTGGGTAAGGAGGAAATTGACACTGAGGGAGTTGGTGGTGTGGTTTGCGTGAGCTTGGTTACAAGAGGAAGGGATTTACTGGTCAGTGGACTGCTTCCGCTGTCGCCCAAAGTTTTTGAACTTGTCACTGACTTATTATGAATGCGCTGCAGGTGACGTATAAGGGAGGATGTTCCGAGGTGGTTAACGTCCTTACCCCTACTTATTACAGCTTGACAAAGGCAACACACGGCTTGACACCTGTTGTTCGCATTTGTTATGAAATAATTCCACACCGAAGAGCTGATTTTTTTTGTATTTTGACCAGGCATGTCAATGGCCATATTCCTCCCACAGACAACAGGTGTCTCCCCGGGTGCCTGACTTAAACAAACCACCTCACCATCAGAATCCTCCTTGTCAATTTCCTCCCCAGCGCCAGCAACACCCATATCCTCATCCTGGTGTACTTCAACAGTGACATCTTCAATTTGACTATCAGGAACTGGACTGCGGGTGCTCCTTCCAGCACTTGCAGGGGGCGTGCAAATGGTGGAAGGCGCAAGCTCTTCCCGTCCAGTGTTGGGAAGGTCAGGCATCGCAACCGACTCTCCTTGGGGATTTGTGATTTAGAAGAATGCACAGTTCTTTGCTGTGCTTTTGCCAGCTTAAGTCTTTTCATTTTTCTAGCGAGAGGCTGAGTGCTTCCATCCTCATGTGAAGCTGAACCACTAGCCATGAACATAGGCCAGGGCCTCAGCCGTTCCTTGCCACTCCGTGTCATAAATGGCATATTGGCAAGTTTACGCTTCTCCTCAGACGCTTTTCATTTTGATTTTTGGGTCATTTTTTTACTGATCTTTTGTGTTTTGGATTTTACATGCTCTGTACTATGACATTGGGCATCGGCCTTGGCAGACGACGTTGATGGCATTTCATCGTCTCGGCCATGACTAGTGGCAGCAGCTTCAGCACGAGGTGGAAGTGGATCTTGATCTTTCCCTATTTTTTTAACCTCCACATTTTTGTTCTCCATATTTTGCGCACAACTAAAAGCCACCACAGGTATACAATGTAGATGGATGGATAGTATAGTATTATTACTTATGGACGACGAGTGACGACACAGAGGTAGGTACAGCCGTGGCCTACCGTACTGCTATATATATATAATATATACAGAATAATAATAACGGACCTGGTGGACACTGTCAGCAGACTGCTAAACTAGTATGAAGAAAAAAAAGCCACCACAGGTATACAATGTAGATGGATGGATAGTATACTATTATTACTTATGGATGACTAGTGACGACACAGAGGTAGGTACAGCCGTGGCCTACCGTACTGCCATATATATAATATATACAGAATAATAATAACGGACCTGGTGGACACTGTCAGCAGACTGCTAAACTAGTATGAAGAAAAAAAAGCCACCACAGGTATACAATGTAGATGGATGGATAGTATACTATTATTACTTATGGATGACGAGTGACGACACAGAGGTAGGTACAGCCGTGGCCTACCGTACTGCCATATATATATATATAATATATACAGAATAATAATAACGGACCTGGTGGACACTGTCAGCAGACTGCTAAACTAGTATGAAGAAAAAAAAGCCACCACAGGTATACAATGTAGATGGATGGATAGTATACTATTACTTATGGACGACGAGTGACACGGAGGTAGGTACAGCCGTGGCCTACCGTACTGCTATATATATATAATATACTGTATAATAAATGGACCTGGTGGACACTGTCATCAGACTGCTAAACTACTAGTATAAAGAAAAAAAGCCACCACAGGAGTGTTTTTCAGGCAGACAAACGTATACTGGACTGGTGGTCACTGTCAGCAAAACTGTGCACTGTACTCCTGCTATAACTGCTCCCCAGTCCCCACAATTAGGCAGTGTGAGCAGTGCACTCAGCACAGATATATCATGCAGCACACTGAGCACAGATATGGTATGGAGCGTTTTTTTCAGGCAGAGAACGGATTAAACTGGTGGTCACACTCACTACTATCAGCAAAACCCTGCACTGTACTCCTAACAGCTGCTCCCCGTCCCCAATCCTCCCCACAATTATAACAATGTCACTCTTAGTCTTTTCTATTATGACTATAACGGAGAGGACGCCAGCCATGTCCTCTCCCTATCATTCTCAATGCACGTGTGAAAATGGCGGCGACGCGTGGCTGCTTATATAGAATCGGAATCTCGCGAGAATCCGACAACGGTATGATGACGTTCGGGCGCGCTCGGTTTACCCGAGCCGCACGGGAGAATCCGAGCACGGCTCGGACCCGTGTAAAAAGGCTGAAGTTCGGGGATTTTCGGTTTCCGAGAAACCGAACCCGCTTATCACTAATACACATACATACATACATACATACATACATACATATGTATCCAATATTTGAGAGAAAAACTGGAGAAGTTGCCCATAGCAACCAAGTAGCTTCTAGCGATTATTATCTAGCATAGTTTATGAAATGACAAAAGCTGATTGGTTGTTATGGGCAACTTCTCCAATTTTTCTCTCTCAAAGGTTTGATATATCTCCCCCACAGACTCCTTTCAAATGACTTGGAGAATAGATGGTTAATACTTAGACTACTCGATGCCTTCAGACTGCGGCAAGCACTCTGTATGAGGAGATCCAGGAAGTCCGTACCCTGAGTCATCCTGCTACAGTCTATCTGAGGGAGAACAGCTAATGAGCTGACTACGACTTCACCATGGATAACAGTGTTAATAGCCCCACAAAGTCTTTAGTCAGTAGCTTTCACAATTTCATGGGGTGCCTCCTAGTGGCCGGGTGCCCGCGTATCTGCAGGTGATGTTAGCTCTTTCATTGGGCATGTTAGGGAACCTAGTGGTGTCCAAAGAACCAGATCTGGCAACATTTAAGAAATGTAAAACACCATAATGTAAAAAACGTATACAACAACATAGTGATAGACAGAAATCACTATATAACTGTCAGAGTAAAGAAGCCAGGTGACAAAACACAGGCAGGAACTACCACAACATGGCATGAGAAACATCCTTGCCCCAGCTCACTATAATATCTCTAATGGGTGTGCTCTGTAGAACAGAATGTGTTGTGTGTGTATGTTAGCATAATGAAGTTCTTCGCTTGATGACTGATATAATGAGGTGGTAATATTTAGATGTACATACTATACATGATCTGATGCAGAGTGAGTTCTATAATATTGGAGCTCAAACTGAGGCTATTCTCTCCAAGTACTTGGTGGACCAATTAGGGATGAATGTCAGGACCACTGAGGCCTCTCTCTCTTTTAGAAACTGGTGGACCAAGTGGGTAGAATTGTTGTGAGTACCCAGGGGTCTTTCTCTCTCAGAAACTGGTGGACCAGGTAGTGAATGATAGTGTGGAGCACACAGGAACCTATATCTCTCAGTAACTGGTAGACCGAGAAATAGCATATACCACCATTGAGAAGCAGTGCCTTGTCATAGTATGGGCACTGAAGAAGCTCCTATCATACTTGTTTGGAAAGGAATATTCAGTCACTACCATAATCCTCTACATAGGACTGCAGGTGACATTGGACTGTTGCTAAGGTGGAGTCTGGCTCACAGAAAAGTCAACATGGGAATGCTGTTTAACTCTCATCAAGAGGTTGTGGATTCATTAACAAGCACCACACCCATACGTGCCTTCCCAGGAAAGGATCCCAATGAACCCTGCCGCCCAGATAAAGATTCAGATCTCCTGGTTCTGCATCATGTCTGCCCATTGACTCCACTTTTTGAGTAAAGTGGGCAGTCCAGGGGTCCTACAAGGCAATTCATGCTGAGTCGCGCCATTGTAGCCACACCCCCTGCTTTATAATGCCACTAACCTCGACATTGTATGCGGAGGGGCATGACCACAATGATGCCATCATACCTACCAATGCCACACCACGTCCCTGCATGCCTCATCGTGTCCCAGCCCACCCCCCACTGTGCTGCTCTGGCTGCCCCCTCCTGGGGGGAACCACATTACAGGGACCAAACACACATTTCTTTAACTACCCATAATTGCACCAAAAGGAATAACACAGCTGAGCTCAATCTGCATACACTTACCTATTCTGATGATTAGCCACAGAGAAGCCTGTATTACACATAAATCATGCTGCCCAGATGCTACATGCCAGTAGTCAGCATGTGATGTCAAACAAAAAACGTCTGGGCAGCCATTCAGGAGCAACATGTGCAGCTAGACAGTGATAGTGCGCTTTCTACCCTGATGCCACAATACAGTGTCATATGTCTGATGCCCATCTGTGGAGACTACATCTACCTCCACCTATACAGTGCCAATCACCTATATACACAGTGTCAACCTGCTTCATCTCCAGTGCCAACCGATACATAACAGTGCCAGTCACCTCTACATATAAAGGACCATATATATAGTGACAGTCACTTCTCTCTCATCCACCTGGTGTCCCCTGCTGCCAGCTCCCACCATTACCTTTGCCCACCTAGTGCCCTCTGCTACATGCCCCCTTCCCAGTCCCCCTACCCACCTTGGGCAGCTACAGCCTCACACTGCTGGGTGGGGTTCAGAAGCAGCTCCTCTTTTCCGCGGCTTTAGCGGCACATCTCGGACATAGTCTGCAGGGAGAAGGATGGACTCCGCATGCCGGCTACAGTCCCACGGGGGGATGCACTTCAAGACTGGTAGTACACATTGCCGTCTTATCTCCAATGCCATGCAGATGGGTTTCTCAGGAGGCAGGCAGGCTCTGGCTACACTGTGCACTTAATTATAGGAAGGGGCTAGGCAGTGACGTGCGGTGGGGTGAATCAGATGAGACAGAGCCTTTCCTGTCATACGAACGTTTGCGCTAGAGTTTTGGCTGTATAGAGTATATGAAAAATACAAAGAATATGTTAGAAATATCTTCTTTGTATTATTCTAATTATTTCTATAGTCAAAAAACTCGGGAGCAAAAAGTCTATGACAGGTGAGGCAGTGCCTATCACCTCCCTATCTTTTCCGCACTTATCTTTATCAAAACTTACCAATTTTCCAGGAGTTTATACTGCTCCACCTATTGTGTGTAAATATGGTTCTGGCACTAGCCAGTGCCTCCTGAGCCATTTACCTCAACGCACGTCCCTGGGGCTAGGTAGGTACTCACATCTCACTAATAGCTAGACTTTGTATCCCTCCTGCCCTGTCTCTGCCTCCCTATATCCCTCTCCCCTTCTTTCCACTCCCCACTACCTCCACTTTCTTCCTCCCATCTCTTTCTCTTTTCTGCCTTTTCCCTTCCCTTTTTCCTGTTGTCTGTCTCATTTCCCTGCATCTCCCCTTGCCTTCCTCTCCAGACACTCTGTTTTCTTCTATCTCTGTCACTGTCTCTTTCATTCTCCTTCTCTTCATTCGCTCTCCCCTCTTTTCTCTATCTGCTGGTTCTCCTCTGTTCTACCGCATGACCTCTCTCTGACGTCTCTCCATGTGACTTCCCCTCTTTCTGCCGTCTCTTCACATGACATCCCTTTACATCTCTTTACTCTGCTGTATGCGACATTGCCCCCAGTCTGTGGAACACACTCTTAGCGTGACAGTGGAAGTCTGTTCGCATGCCGCTCACCTGTGACATTCGCTCATTGACAGCCGCATGCGGGTAGACTGTCACTGTCAATGGTGATCCATTGCTGCATATTCAGAGGCAGCACTCAGATCTGGGAGGGGGGGGGGGGGGGGGGGGTCACTGATTGATTACAACTAGTCCTATTCACCCATATCTCCTGCAAGAACCATATCACCAGGCTGATTTAATAGTGACTAATAGCATTCTTATATAGCACTTTATCAATCAAACACGATCAATCACCTATTTTGTCAAGCAGCTCCCCAATCACAAAAAACAGCATTCCGTACCTGTGTAGTACAGTGCGGAATACTTTGGGACAAACAGTTAAATAATGACAGGTTACAGCTCTCGTTGGATACAGTCAGGGGTGTCAGAATGTTTTTTGGTTGGGGGGGGCAAGGTAAAATCTCAGTTTGGCGCCCCTAACTTCTGGCCACCTTAGACAGGTCACTTGTACCTGTATGGAACTCTATAGAGTAGCTAGGAGTGAGTGGCGCCTTGTACACATTATGCCAGGTAGAGCAGCTTATACACATTACGCCAGATAGAGCAGCTTATACACATTACGCCAGATAGAGCAGCTTATACACAATATGCCAGGTAGAGCCCATTATACACATTACGCCAGGTAAAGCCCATTATACACATTATGCCAGATAACCACAGCTCTGTGCATGGGGTCTTTAGTCTAGTATAGCACCTCCTCCTCCTCTGTTCCTTTCCCCTAGCCCTTTCCCCCGGGCAAACAGCTATACTGCTGCTTACCTCTGTTGTCATCGGTGGCAGCACGCCCCTGCAGAGCGCAGACACTACAGGAGATGAGATGGGGGGCGGAGCACACGGGGCTGGCGCAGGCTGCTTCAGCACTGCGCGCACTGTATTAGCAGCAGTGCATCCAGCACCACTGTTACTTTACACCAGGGCCGGTGCTAGGGTGTTCGGCGCCCCCCTGCAAACTATAAATTTGTGCCCTCCCATATTTAATAAAGGGATAGTGCACGCCGAAGGGGTGTGGTCTCAAAAGGCAGATGCATGTCCACACAATACCAATTCATATTACGCCACACAGTAGCACAATCTTATTCACATTACACCGCACATTGTGAACCCGATTCACATTACACCACATAGTAGGGTCCCTTATTCTCAATGCCCAAAGTAGTGCCCCTTATACACAAAAAGCCCACTGTAGTAGTACACTGCACAGTAGCGTCCATTAGTCAGATTTCACTGCACAGTGGTGTCCGTTACTAACATTACACTGCACAGTAGCGTCCGTTAGTCACATTTCACTGCACAGTGGCGTCTGTTAGTCACATTTCACCGTACAGTGGCGTCCGTTAATCACATTTTACCGTACAGAGGCGTCCTTTACTCACATTTCACCAAACAGTAGCGTCAGTTAGTCACAGTACAGCGCAAAGTAGTACCCTTATACACAATACACCACACAGAAGAGCCACTTATACACATTACACCACAGCAGAAGCCCTTATACACATTACGCTACAGTAGAGCACCTTATACTGTACTTGTAATGCCAGGTAGAGCTGCTTAAACACATTATGCCCCAGGTACAGCCCAAACACCTCTTACCTGCCACGCAAACCCACCCCCCTACTGTTATTCATTAAATACTTATTCACATTGATGCCGATTTTAATATATATATATATATATATATATATATATATATATATATATATATAAAAGCAGCAATTCCATCCCATACAGCGGCACTCGGAGTCTGATTCAAAAGGTGCAATAAAGTGCTTTTAATCGGTCATGGTAACAATTTGCAGTCCAACGTTTCGGGGTGTAACCCACCCCTTTGTCAAGGTGAGCAAACCTTGACCGATTAAAAGCACTTTATTGCACCTTTTGAATCAGACTCCGAGTGCCGCTGTATGGGATGGAATTGCTGCTTGTAATGAATTTTCAGAGGGCACCGGAGCACAGTAGCACACATTAGGTGAGTGCCGATCCGTTTGCATCAACTATATATATATATATATATATATATATATATATATATATATATATATATATATATACATACATACATACATACATACATACACACACACACACACACACACATGTTATTTGTGTGGCTCTATTTATTTCTATTAAATTTCTTTTAAAACCAGCACAGTTAATTCATACTTGCCTACTTTTGAAAAGTAGTTTCAGGGAGATTCTAGATGACCTGATAATGCTGCATGCGGCGCACCTCGTCACTATGGGAGGGTTCATGCCCCGCCTAAAGGGCGTGTCTAGATTCACCTATGGGCATGCCTATTGCCGTTCATGGTTGTATCATGAAGCATGCTGCCAGAAGGGGGTTTCTGGATGGGTGGCATGTGCAGGCACAACAAAAAACACCTTTACATTAGCCTACACACACGGCTCAGTGCCAGCCTACGAATGCACACACTCACCCAAGGGTCAGTACAAGCCTACACCCACATACACACAGGGATCGGTGCCAGCGTACACCCACATACACACAGGGGTTGGTGCCAGCGTACACCCACATACACACAGGGGTTGGTGCCAGCCTACACCCACATACACACAGGGGTTGGTGCCAGCCTACACTCATGAACAGGGGTTGGTGCCAGCATACAGACACAGGTCAGTACCAGCGTACACATACACACAGGTCTGTGCCAGCGTACACATACACACAGGTCAGTGCCAGCGTACACATACACACACAGGTCAGCGTACACATACACACACAGGTCAGTGCCAGCGTGTACACACACACACAGGTTGGTGCCAGCAAACACCCACACAAGGGATCGGTGTCAGGATATGCACATACACACAGAGATCAGTGCCAGCATGCACACACACAGGGATTGATGCCAGCATACACACAGGGATCTGTGACAGCGTACACACATAGGGATCTGAGCCAGCGCGTGCACACACATAGGGATCGTGCCAGTGCGCGTGCGCACACACACACAGGGATCGGTACCAGCATACACACACACACACACATATGGATTGGTACCAGAGCGCACAAACACACATAGGGATCGGTATCAGCGTACACACACACACAGGGATCGGTACCAGCGCGCACAAACACACACACACACACACACACACACACAGGGATCATTACCAGCGTACACACACAAACAGGGATCGGCACCAGGCCACATACACAAAGGAATAAGTAGTAGACCACACACAAACAGGTCAATGCCTCGCTACACATAGTTCAAACCTATGGAGCCGCTATTGGTAGAATCACAGACACCCACCTTGGTATGGGCAGTTGGGCACTCCTCTGAGCTCCCAGCCAGCTGCCTCCATATTGTAAAGTCTCCCGTCAGAGCTGCTCTCCGCACGGACAAGAATCTCTTCCAGCGACAGCTGTTATACGACATGCTGCTACACTACTTTAACCTCTGTGTGGAGATGTGAGTGCACAGCAATCCCTTGCTCCCCGCAGACCCTAAAAGTGAATGCTAGAGCAGGAACACTTGTCTCCATATATGTGGGGAGCAGGAGTGCTGCGAGGATGTACTACAGTGACTCACCGCACATTCCTGCTATGCAAGCTCTCCTCCGCGGCCCCCTGTTATAGCGGGTGAGCTCTAGTTCTGAAGCACTCACCTCACTCCTGCAGTCACCGCCAGCAGAGCACTTGCGGGCGGGATGGACTGCAAGTGTCCATCTAGAGTCTGTCCGGGTGCCACTTCTGGTTAATCAGTAAAGGGGTTGCCAGCACTTAAACCCCCGATTCCAGGTCTCTGCTAGGTCCTGCCCCAAAACTTCCTGACGCGGCAGCAGGTAATCCGGAGTTTTTATGTAATTATCCGGGACAGCTGGGGAGCCATGGTAGATGCTGACAGCGCCGCTGCCTGTCATACCATTTGACAGGCGCTGCGCTTGTCAAATGGTATGACAGACAGCGGTGCTGTCAGCGTCGGGTGTAGCATGGTTTGCCGGCGGTCGGGGTCCCAGCGACCAGCATACCGGCACCGGAATCCCTACCGCCGGCACACCGACAGCTGGGCGAGCACAAATGAGCCCCTTGCGGGCTCGCTGCGCTCGCCACGCTGCGGATACGGTGGCACACTACCGCGCACCACGCTATCTATTATTCTTCCAGGGGGGTCGTGGACCCCCAAGAGGGAGAAAAGATGTCGGTATGCCGGCGGTCGGGATTACGGCGCTGGTATGGTGGCCACCGGCAAGCTGCTTTGCAGATGTGCTGAGCGGTACACAGTGGGCTCCGCTGTAGCTTCTGGCGGCAAGTACATGCAGGGATTGCGGATCCGGGTGGATGGCGCCTCTCTCATGTTTGGGGGGAGCGAGCTGCCCCCTTGCCCCCCCTATTCCTACGCCCCTGGATACAGTGCGGGTTACAGTGCAGGTTGGATACAAAGCGGGTGGGATACAATGCAGGTTATAGTGTGGGTCAGATACAGTGCAGGTGGATACAAAATAGGTTGGATACAGTGTAGATGGAATTCATTGCGGGTTGTATATAGTGCAGATCGCACACAATGCGGGACGGGTGTAGTACTACTGACCGCCGGACAGGAGACTACCGGTCAGCTTATCGACATCGGGATCCCGGCAGCATACCGACGCTGGGATCTCGGCGGGGATGGGCGAGTGCAGCAAGCCCCTTGCGGGCTCGCTGCGCTCGCCACGCTGCGGGCTCGGTGGCGACCTGCGGTCGCCACTGGTTCTATTCCCACTCTATGGGTGTCGTGGACACCCACGAGTGGAAATAGTCCCTCTTGGTCGGCATGCCGACCATCGGGATAGTGAGCCGTTGGGCTCGTGGAGGTCATGTGACTGTCGGTCAGCTGACCGTCGGTCACATGAATACCACCCTGCGGGACGGATACAGTGCAAATCGGAGTGCTGGTTGGATATAGTGCACGTTGTCTACAACGCAATGTTCGATACAGTGCAGGTTGGATACGGTGCAGGATATAGTTCGGGTCGGATACAGTGTGGGTCAGACTGTGGGTTGGATACAGTATGGGTTGGATACAGTGTAGGCTACAGTGCAGGTTGGATACAGTGTGTGTCACATACAGTGAGGGTTGGCTACTGTGCAAGGTCAGATACAGTGCACGTCGGATACAGTGCGAGATGAAGTGCAGGTCAGATACAGTATGGGTTGCATACACTGGGCGGGATGTACTAATGTACATCGCCGCCCATCGCCGCCCTGCGCCACGATGCTGATCGCATATGTACTAACATATGCGATCAGCATTGCGGAGGACAGCTCTTCCGATAAGAGCTGTCCTCCGCGATGCGCAGCGGCAGCCTGACTTCCGGGATTCGGCCCCAGAAGTCAGTCTGCGCATGCGCGGGGTGACGGGGGCGGCCGCAGGGCATGCTGGGAGGGATCCGATCGGATCCCTCACACAGCGCCGCGGAGAGAAGCCCCATAGGCTTCTATGGATGTACGCCAGCTAAAGCTGGCGTACCCCGCCGCGGCGCTGACCTGGCGGCCGGGGCTTAGTACATCAGGAAATGCGGTAAACAGGGAGTTTACCGCATTTTCTGTTTAGTACATCCCGCCCACTGTGAGTTGTATATAATGTGGGTGAGATGCAGCGTGGGCCGGATAAAGTGCAGGTTACAGTGCGGATCAAATACAGCGTGGGTTGGATACAGCGCAGGGTTGACTCAGTGTGGGTTGAATACAGCACAGGTCGCTTACAGTGTGGGTTGGATACAGCACAAGTCAAACACAGTGTGGGTTGTATACAGTGCGGGTCAAATACAATGCGGCACGGGTGCAGTGTAGGTCGGATACAGTGCGGGTTTCAGTGCAGGTCAAATACAATGTGGGTAGGATACAGTGTGGGTCAAATATGGCATGGGTTATAGTGCAGGTCGGATACAGTGCAGGTTAGATACACCAATAGTGCACTTACTGTTACAGAGGGTTTTCAGTGCGGGGTTGTCAGCGGTGTCTTTAATGTGGTGGTGCTAGCAGTGTCGGCACTGCAGGGGTGCCTGTAGTGTTGGCAATTGCGGGAGTGCCGGAGGTGTCGTCAGTGCAGGAGTGCCGGAGGTGTCCTCAGTGCAGAAGTGCTGGCAGAGTCCTCAGTGCAGGGGTGCTGGCAGTGTCGCAATTGCGGGAGTGCCGGTGTCCTCAGTGCAGGAGTGCCATAGGTGTCCTCAGTGCAGGGGTGGCAACAGTGTCAGCAATGTGGGAGTGCCGGATGTGTCCTCAGTGCAGGAGTGCTGGCAGAGTCCTCAGTGCAGGGGTGCCGGCAGTGTCGGCAATGCAGGAGTGCCGACGGTGTCCTCAGTGCAAGTGCCGGAGGTATCCTCAGTGCAGGGGTGCCGGCAGTGTCGGCAATGCAGGAGTGCCGGAGGTGTCCTCTGTGCAGTGGTGCCAGCAGTGTTGGCAATGTGGGAGTGTCGGAGATGTCCTCAGTGCAGGTGTGCCGGCAGTGTCCTCAGTGCAGAGGTGCCGGCAGTGTCGGCAATGCGGGAGTGCCGGAGGTGTCCTCAGTGCAGGAGTGCTGGCAGAGTCCTCGTGCAGGTGTGCCAGAAGTGTTGGCAATGCGGGAGTGCTGGAGGTGTCCTCAGTGCAGGAGTTCAGGGGTGTCGGCAGTGTGGGAGTGCCGGAAGTGTCCTCAGTGCAGGGGTGCCGGCATTGTCAGCAGTGCAGGAGGCGGTGTCGACAATGCAGGTGGCGTGGTTGACCGTGCAGGCGGACGTAGGGGCATTCATCTTGGGGTCATTGTGGCCTATGGGGACACACTGATTGGCTGAGAGCCGTGACAGACAGCTCTCTCAGCCAATCAGCGGTCTTCCGTAGGTTACTATGGAGACCGGCGTCCGAGGCAAAACCTCAGGATGCAACAGCGGGCAGGCAGGGAGATCCGAGCTGTGGCTCAGATCGCCCCAGATCCCCTAGGTTCGGGGGGATTTGGTACTCTGGGAACCGAACCCGCTCATCCCTACTATTCACTTAATCATGGATGTTTAACTAATACCCCTTTCACACCGCAGCTTATACCCGGTATTTTGCCGTTTTAACTGGCTTCCTAAACGGGTCAAGCTGCGATGTGAAAGGGTCCCCTTCAATTTACCGTTTTCAAAATACCGGTATTTTGAAACGGTAAAAAAGAAGGGTCCTACCCGTTTCAGTCCCATTTCACTGTGCAGTGTGAAAGGGTCTGAAACGGTATTTGCAAGCCCCAGCAGGTCATAGGCTGTCTCCATGTGTGATGTCAGCAGCCACAACCAGGAAACAGCTTGGAAAACACAGGAGACACATGTGAGAGTGGCTTTATAAACGTTTAAACGGGAAAAACACGGAAAAAAATGGCGTGGGGTCCCCCCTCCAAAGCATAACCAGCCTCGGGCTCTTCGAGCTGGTCCTGGTTCTAAAAATGCAGGGGGGAAATTGACAGGGGATCCCCCGTATTTTTAAAACCAGCACCGGGCTCTGCGCCTGGTGCTGGTGCAAAAAATACGGGGGACAAAAAGAGTAGGGGTCCCCCGTATTTTTTACACCAGCATCGGGCTCCACTAGCTGGACAGATAATGCCACAGCCGGGGGTCACTTTTATACAGTGCCCTGCGGCCGTGGCATTAAATATCCAACTAGTCACCCCTGGCCGGGGTTCCCTGGGGGAGTGGGGACACCTTCAATCAAGGGGTCCCCCCCCCCCCAGCCACCCAAGGGCCAGGGGTAAAGCCCGAGGCTGTCCCCCCCCATCCATTGGCTGCGGATGGGAGGCTGATAGCCTTGAGTAAAATGACAGAATATTGTTTTTTCCAATAGTACTACAAGTCCCAGCAAGCCTCCCCCGCAAGCTGGTACTTGGAGAACCACAAGTACCAGCATGCGGGAGAAAACCGGGCCCGCTGGTACCTGTAGTACTACTGAAAAAAAAATACCCAAATAAAAACAGGAGACACACACCGTGACAAGTACAACTTTATTACACACTGCCGACACACATACATACTTACCTATGTTGACACGCCGACTGCCACAGTCTCCGACGATCCGAGGGTACCTGTGGAAAAAATTATACTCACCTGCCAGTGTCCAGAGATAAATCCACGTCCAGAGATAATCCTCGTACTTGGCAAAAAAAAAAACATGAATACCCGAACCACCGGACTGAAAGGGGTCCCATATTGACACATGAGACCCCTTTCCCCGAATGCCGGGACATCACGTGACTCCTGTCACTGAGGTCCCTTCATCCAATCAGGAAGCGCTACTCCGTGGCGCTCACCTTATTGGCTGTGCGCGTCTAAGCTCAGACAGCGCATCGCACAGCTGCCTCCATTACTTTCAATGGTGGGAACTTTGCCGTCAGTGGTGGGGTTACCCACGGTCAGCCGCTGACCGCGGGTGACCCCACCACTAACCGCAAAGTTCCCACCATTGAATGTAATGGAGGGAGCTGTGCGATGCGCTGACAGCTCAGACGCGCACAGAGCCAATCAGCAGAGTGCAAGGACGTTGCGCTCGCTGATTGGCTTACGAGACCTTTCAGTGACAGCAGTCACGGGGCGGTCTCTCTGCATTCGGGGGAAAGGGGTCCCATGTGTCAACATGGGACCCCTTTCAGTTCGCTGGTCGGGTGTTCGTTTTCTTTTTTTGACAAGTACGTGGATTTATCTCTGGACCATGGATCAGGTGAGTATAATTATCTTTTATTTTCAGGTACCCGTGGATTCTACTTGGAGAAGAGGACCGACTGCTTCGTGTCAACATAGGTAAGTATGTGTGTGTCGGCAGTGTGTAATAAAGTTGTACTTGTCACGGTGTGTGTCTCCTGTTTTTATTTGGGTATTTTTTTCCCAGTATTAGTACAGGTACCAGCGGGCCCGGTTTTCCTCCGCATGCTGGTACTTGTGGTTCTCCAAGTACCAGCTTGCGGGGGAGGCTTGCTGGGACTTGTAGTACTATAGGAAAAAACAATATTCTGTCATTTTACTCAAGGCTATCAGCCTCCCATCCGCAGCCAATGGATGCGGGGACAGCCTCGGGCTTCACCCTTGGGTGGCTGGGGGGGGGGACCCCTTGATTGAAGGGGTCCCCACTCCCCCAGGGTACCCCGGCCAGGGGTGACTAGTTGGATATTTAATGCCACGGCCGCAGGGCACTGTATAAAAGTGACCCCCGGCTGTGGCATTATCTGTCTAGCTAGTGGAGCCCGATGCTGGTGTAAAAAATACGGGGGACCCCTTCTCTTTTTGTCCCCCGTATTTTTTGCACCAGCACCAGGCGCAGAGCCCTGTGCTGGTTTTAAAAATATGGGGGATCCCCTGTCAATTTTTCCCCCGCATTTTTAGAACCAGGACCAGCTCGAAGAGCCCGAGGCTGGTTATGCTTTGGAGGGGGGACCCCACGCCATTTTTTTTTTCAGAATTTTACCATTCCATCTAAAAAAAAAAAAATTTATTTTAAAAAATATATAAATAATACTTGTGCCTTCAAAAAAGACAAACCAAGTACCTAATCCCTTCTAATATAAATAGATATGCTTCAAGCTGCTGGGTTCCATCGTACGACTATCCAAATTATTAATAATGAATTAATTAATAATTATTAATAATGTGTGGGCCAGAAAAGTCCATTTATAATGACAACCACTGTTTTCTATGGGTGAAACGGGTTCAGTGTGAAAGGTACCAAAACGGTAATGAAATGGTAATTTACTGGTTACAACATGAGATGTGAAAGGGGTTTAACTGCTCAGACCCGTTTTAAGAACCGTTTCAAATACCATTTCAAAAGCAGGTTTTGCGATGTGAAAGCAGCATAAGCAGACATATAGTGCAAACATTAGAATATTTACAATCATATGGGCTAAAATGACAGCCAGAATACAATATTTGAAATGTGTAATAGGTAAAACTGTTGCATTATAGTGCAATTGCTAATATACCACTGTTTAACAGTGAAAACATTTAATTCAATTGATAACTGGAGGTAACATATCCCAAGTATTGGTACTATGATATATTTACATATAATTCAAGTTTTGAAGACATTTGATATTGTGTTAAATCATGTCAGGTGATATCATTAATTTTTTGCTTGAGGAAAACTGGAAATTCTCAAAAAGTTTTAGTTTAATAAAATAGACATTATTTTATTTATTGTGCAATTTATTGTGTGGGGGTTTGGGGCACTACCTTCCTCTCTGCTGTAGTGGGCAAGAAGAAGCTACAGGAAGGACTAACAAATTTAGGGGGTCATTCAGACCTGATCGCATGCTAGCTTTTATTGCAGCGCTGCGATTAGGACAGAACTGCGCATGCGCATGCACCGTAATGCGCAGGCGCGTCGCACGGGTACAAAGCAGATCGTTGCTGTGCGATGGATTTTACGAAGAATCCATTCGCACAGCTGATCGCAAGGTTATTGACAGGAAGAAGGCGTTTGTGGGTGTCCACTGTCCATTTTATGGGAGTGTTTGGAAAAACGCAGGCGTGTCCAAGCGTTTGCAGGGCGGGTGTCTGACGTCAGTTACGACCCAGGACAGGCTGAAGTGATCGCAGCCGCTGAGTAAGTTCTGTGCAACTCAGAAACTGCACAAAGTTTAGTTGTACCGCTCGGCTGCACATGCGATCGCACACTTGCACAGCTAAAATACACTCCCTGTAGGGGGCGACTATCTGATCGCAGGACTGTAGAACACTGCTAGCGAGCGATCAGGTATGAATTAGGCCCTAAGTACTGTAGGTCCGCACTAAATGTCCGCACGTACCCACTCTGCACATCCATTTTTTTTTTTACGGTTGTCAAAAGGGCGTTTCAGTCGCATCTCATGCACCTAGCATGCAATAGCTGCCATTGCCAATGACCATGACTACTCTTGCGTACTGAAAGTGGGCTGGTTCCATCACATAGATACATACGACTAATTTGCATTCCATTTGCAGAGGGTATCTGTAGTTGTGTTTGCATGCCTCAGAATCAGGCCCGTTATTTATAATTCAAGCAACAAAGTGGGATGAACTGGGATTAATATTCTTGGGAATATTATTTAGGAAGCAGCAGTGACTGGGGCACAGGGGCGGATCCAGAAGAAAATGATAGGGGGGGCACCATAGAAGGGGCAAGTACATTTGCGTGCGGCTTCGGTGCATGTGAGGTGGCGCTTCTTATACAATGGCCACAGTTGTAGCGCTCATTATGCAATGTCCACTGTACTGGTAGTGCCCGTTATATAGACCCCATAGTAGTGGTGCCCCTTATGCAATGCTCGTATTGCCCCCAGTAGTAATGTTGCCTGTAGTAATGCCCCCAGTCATTTAGCGCCCTAGTAGTTATGCCCCCAGTGGTAATGCCCCTGCAGTTATGACCCCAGTAGTTTACACCCACCCCTTTAATTTAGCCTCCCAGTGGTAATGCCCCCTGTAGTTTGCCCCATTGTAGTTAGCCCCTGTAGTTATGCCTCCCTTGTAGTTTAGCCCCCCAGTAGTAATGCCCCCAGTAGTTTGGCCCCTGTAGTTATCCCCCAGTAGTTTGGCCCCTGTAGTTATGCCCCCAGTAGTTTGCCCCCCCTGTAGTTTAGCCCCCATGTAGTAATGCCCCTGTAGTTACGCCGCCAGTAGTAATGCCCTCCTGTAGTATGCCCCCAGTAGTTAGCCCCTTTGTAGTTGACCCCCAGTAATAATGTCCCCCAGTAGTTTGCCCCCAGTAGATGCCCCCCAGTAATAATGTCCCCCAGTAGTTTGCCCCCAGTAGATGCCCCC
The DNA here is from genome assembly GCF_028390025.1 of Pseudophryne corroboree. NCBI lineage: Eukaryota > Metazoa > Chordata > Amphibia > Anura > Myobatrachidae > Pseudophryne > Pseudophryne corroboree. The sequence continues at coordinate 98,701,785 of NC_086449.1, forward strand.
CAGTAATAATGTCCTCCCAGTAGTTTGCCCCCAGTAGTAATGCCCCCTAGGAGTTTGCCCCCAATAGATGACCCCCCAGTAGTAATGCCCCCAGTAGATGCCCCCCAGTAATAATTCCCCCAGTAGATGGCCCCCAGTAAAAATGTCCCCCAGTAGCTGCCCCCAGTAGTAATGCCCCCAATAGATGACCCCCCCAGTAGTAATGCCCCCTGTAGATGCCCCCCAGTAATAATGCCCCCAGTAATAATGCCCCCAGTGGTAATGCCCCCCCCAGTAGTAATGCCCCTTGTTGATGCCCCCCCAGTAATAATGTCCCCCCGTAGTTTGCCCCCAGTAGATGCCCCCGCTGCATTAAGGAAGATAAAAAACTTCATACTTACCGAACCCCGTTCCCAGACTTCCTCCTGGCGTCCTCTCCTCAGCACTATGAGAGAGACGTCATGACTGACGTCTCTCCCATAGCGCACGCCGCAGAGTGACAGCGCCGGAAGCCGAAGATCAGTACGGAGCTCCTGCCTCCGGCTGCTGCTGTGCAGGGAGACGGGCGCCCGCTGGTAACACAATCTCAACGGGCGCCCGTCATCTCCCTGTGCGGCGCTGGGGGAGAACGGGGGACGGAGGCCACAAATGACAGGGGGGGCACGGGCCCGAGTGCCCCCCCCCCTGGATCCGCCACTGCTGGGGCAGGACAAACACTGAACATAAACCTGTTCTGTAAAAGATAAACATGTTTTTATCTGATTCATTTCCTCCCTGATTCAGCAAATCAGCATATAACCATTAAATGTAAGTAAACACTTAATCCCTAAACATGGGCTCAGACTGGACTACAAGCCGTTACAGTGATTTCAAGTATTCAGGTAAGAAAGTAAATACTCATCCCCCCATATATATGTACAAAAATCACAGGGAGATAGCTGTTGCTCAGGTGGGTGATCTGGCACCTGTTGTAGCCACAGTACAGGTTTGACATGAATTTATAATCCCCCATAACTCAGTGACCCTCAGTCAGTAGCTCTGTGGTCACTACTGCAGACTGTGCTGATGTGTAAGTATCTGTTTTGCTGTAATCATCAGTAATGTACTTGTTTAAATTATCTGTAGCATGTTTGCTGCTACACACAGTCCTGCAATGGCCTGTCTCACAGGTATACCAAACTGGGCATGCAAAAGGAATAAAGATATTAATTCACTGCTTTGTGCTTGTATGTTTCTCTGACGTCCTAGTGGATGCTGGGAACTCCGTAAGGACCATGGGAAATAGACGGGCTCCGCAGGAGACTGGGCACTCTAAAAGAAAGATTAGGTACTATCTGGTGTGCACTGGCTCCTCCCTCTATGCCCCTCCTCCAGACCTCAGTTAGAATCTGTGCCCGGCCAGAGCTGGGTGCTCCTAGTGGGCTCTCCTGAGCTTGCTAGAAAAGAAAGTATTTATTAGGTTTTTTATTTTCAGTGAGATCTGCTGGCAACAGACTCACTGCTACGTGGGACTGAGGGGAGAGAAGCAAACCTACCTGCTTGCAGCTAGCTTGTGCTTCTTAGGCTACTGGACACCATTAGCTCCAGAGGGTTCGAACACAGGGCCTGACCTCGATCGTCCGTTCCCGGAGCCGCGCCGCCGTCCCTCTTGCAGAGCCAGAAGACAGAAGGCGGCGATGAAATCGGCGGCAGAAGACTCCCGTCTTCATTAAGGTAGCGCACAGCACCGCAGCTGTGCGCCATTGCTCCCACAGCACGCCACACACTCCGGTCACTGTAGGGTGCAGGGCGCTGGGGGGGGGGGGCGCGCCCTGGGCAGCAATTATAATACCTTTTGGCATAAAATACACATAATACAGTCTGAAAACTGTATATGTGTAAAAACCCCCGCCATTAAGTTACATAAAACGCGGGACAGAAGCCCGCCGCTGACGGGGCGGGCCTTCTTCCTCGGCACACCAGCGCCATTTTCCCTTCACAGTTCCGCTGGAAGCAGCTCCCCAGGCTCTCCCCTGCAGTATCCTGATACAAGAAGGGTAAAAAAGAGAGGGTGGGGGGGGGGCACATAAATTTAGGCGCAAATAAGATATTTAAGCAGCTATTGGGTAAATCACTTTTTATAGTGTAAATCCCTGTGTTATATAGCGCTGTGGTGTGTGCTGGCATACTCTCTCTCTGTCTCCCCAAAAGACTTTGTGGGGTCCTGTCCGCAGTCTGAGCATTCCCTGTGTGTGTGCGGTGTGTCGATACGGCTGTGTCGACATGTTTGATGAGGAGGGTTACGTGGAGGCGGAGCAGGGGCAGATAAGTGTGGTGTCGCCCCCGACGGGGCCGACACCTGATTGGATGGATATGTGGAAGGTCTTAACAGACAGTGTCAACTCCTTACATAAAAGGTTCGATGAAGCAGCAGCCTTGGGACAGCAGGGGTCTCAGCCCGCGCCTACCCAAGCGTCTCAGAAGCCGTCAGGGGCTCATAAACGCCCGCTAGCTCAGATGGTAGACACAGATGTCAACACGGAGTCTGACTCCAGTGTAGATGAGGATGAGACAAATGTACAGTCTACAAAAGCCATCCGATGCATGATTACTGCAATGAAAGATGTATTGCACATTTCTGATATTAACCCGGTTACCACCAAGAGGGGTATTATGTTTGGGGAGAAAAAGCAGCCAGTGACTTTTCCCCCATCTGATGAATTAAATGATTTGTGTGAAGAAGCGTGGAGTTCCCCTGATAAGAAACTAGTGATTTCTAAGAGGTTACTGATGGCGTACCCTTTCCCGCCAACGGATAGGTTACGTTGGGAAACATCCCCTAGGGTGGACAAGGCGCTGACACGCTTATCTAAAAGGGTGGCACTGCCGTCTCAGGATACGGCCGCCCTAAAGGAGCCTGCAGATAGAAAGCAGGAAGCTATCCTGAAGTCTGTGTATACACACTCTGGAACTCTACTGAGACCTGCTATTGCTTCAGCCTGGATGTGTAGTGCTGCAGCAGCATGGACTGATACCCTGTCAGACAACATTGATTCCCTCGACAGGGATACTGTTTTGCTAACCATCGAATATATAAAAGACGTCGTCTTATATATGCGGGATGCCCAGAGGAACATTTGCCTGCTGGCATCTAGAATTAATGCAATGTCCATTTCTGCCAGGAGAGTATTATGGACTCGGCAGTGGACAGGTGATGCTGATTCTAAAAAACACATGGAGGTTTTGCCTTATAAGGGTGAGGAATTGTTTGGGGACGGTCTGTCGGACCTCGTATCCACAGCAACTGCTGGGAAGTCGACTTTTTTACCTCAGGTTTCCTCACAGCCTAAGAAAGCACCGTATTATCAAATGCAGTCCTTTCGGCCTCAGAAAGGCAAGCGGGTCAGAGGAGCATCCTTTCTGGCCAGAGGCAGGGGTAGAGGAAAAAAGCTGCACCAGGCAGCCAGTTCCCAGGAACAAAAGTCCTCCCCTGCTTCCACTAAGTCCACCGCATGACGTTGGGGCTCCACAGGCGGAGCCAGGTGCGGTGGGGGCGCGTCTCCGAAACTTCAGCAACCAGTGGGTTCGCTCACAAGTGGATCTCTGGGCTGTACAAATTGTATCTCAGCGATACAAGCTGGAGTTCGAGGCGACTCCCCCTCGCCGTTACCTCAAATCAGCCTTGCCAGCTGCTCCCAGGGAAAGGGAGGTAGTACTGGCGGCAATTCACAAGCTGTACCTCCAGCAGGTGATAATCAAGGTCCCCCTCCTTCAACAGGGCAGGGGTTACTATTCCACAATGTTTGTGGTACCGAAACCGGACGGTTCGGTGAGACCCATTCTGAATTTAAAATTTTTGAACACTTATATAAAGAAGTTCAAGTTCAAAATGGAATCGCTCAGGGCGGTTATTGCAAGCCTGGAAGAGGGGGATGTTATGGTGTCGCTGGACATCAAGGATGCTTACTTGCATGTCCCCATTTACCCACCTCACCAGGAATACCTCAGGTTTGTGGTACAGGACTGTCATTACCAATTCCAGACGTTGCCGTTTGGTCTCTCCACGGCACCGAGAATATTTACCAAGGTAATGGCCGAAATGATGATACTCCTTCGGAAGAAGGGAGTTATAATTATCCCGTACTTGGACGATCTCCTCATAAAGGCGAGGTCCAGAGAGCAGTTGTTGGTCAGCGTAGCACTCTCTCAGGAAGTGTTGCAACAGCACGGCTGGATTCTGAATATCCCAAAGTCGCAGCTGATTCCTGCGACGCGTCTGCTTTTCCTGGGCATGATTCTGTACACAGAACAGAAGAAGGTGTTTCTCCCGGTGGAGAAGGCTCAGTAATTGTCATCTCTGGTCAGGGACCTCCTGAAACCAAAACAGGTGTCGGTGCATCACTGCACGCGAGTCCTGGGAAAGATGGTGGCTTCTTACAAAGCAATTCCCTTCGGCAGGTTCCATGCAAGCATCTTTCAGTGGGATCTGTTGGACAAATGGTCCGGATCGCATCTTCAGATGCATCGGTTGATCACCCTGTCCCCAAGGGCCAGGGTGTCTCTGCTGTGGTGGCTGCAGAGTGCTCATCTTCTCGAGGGCCGCAGGTTCGGCATACAGGACTGGGTCCTGGTGACCACGGATGCAAGCCTCCGAGGATGGGGGGCAGTCACTCAGGGAAGAAACTTCCAAGGACAGTGGTCAAGTCTCGAGACTTCACTACACATAAATATACTGGAACTAAGGGCCATTTACAACGCCCTGAGTCAAGCAGAGCCCCTGCTTCAAAACCTCCCAGTACTGATTCAGTCAGACAACATCACGGCGGTCGCCTATGTAAACCGCCAGGGCGGCACGACAAGCAGGATGGCAATGGCAGAAGCCACAAGGATTCTTCGATGGGCGGAGAATCACGTGCTAGCACTGTCAGCAGTGTTCATTCCGGGAGTGGACAACTGGGAAGCAGACTACCTCAGCAGGCACGACCTCCACCCGGGAGAGTGGGGACTTCATCAAGAAGTCTTCACACAGATTGTAAATCGCTGGGAACTGCCACGGGTGGACATGATGGCGTCCCGCCTCAACAAAAAGCTAAAAAAATATTGCGCCAGGTCAAGGGACCCTCAGGCGATAGCTGTGGACGCACTAGTGACACCGTGGGTGTACCAGTCGGTTTATGTGTTCCCTCCTCTTCCTCTCATACCCAAGGTACTGAGGATAGTAAGAAAGAGAGGAATAAGAACTATACTCATCGTTCCGGATTGGCCAAGAAGAACTTGGTACCCAGAACTACAAGAAATGATCTCAGAGGACCCATGGCCTCTGCCTCTCAGACAGGACCTGTTAGAGCAGGGGCCCTGTCTGTTCCAAGACTTACCGCGGCTGCGTTTGACGGCATGGCGGTTGAACGCAAGATCCTAACGGAAAAGGGCATTCCAGATGAAGTGATTCCTACGCTGATAAAAGCTAGGAAGGATGTGACAGTAAAGCATTATCACCGCATATGGCGGAAATATGTCGCTTGGTGTGAGGCCAGGAAGGCCCCAACAGAGGAATTCCAGCTGGGTCGATTATTGCACTTCCTACGGTCAGGGGTGACTATGGGCCTAAAATTGGGGTCCATAAAGGTCCAGATTTTGGCCCTATCTATTTTCTTTTAAAAAGAACTAGCTTCACTGCCTGAAGGTCAGACGTTTGTAAAGGGAGTGCTGCATATTCAGCCCCCTTTTGTGCCTCCAGTGGCACCTTGGGATCTTAACGTTGTGTTGGATTTCCTTAAATCACACTGGTTTGAGCCACTTAGGACCGTGGAGCTAAAGTATCTCACGTGGAAAGTGGTCATGCTGTTGGCCTTAGCTTCAGCTAGGCGTGTGTCAGAATTGGCGGCTTTGTCATGTAAAAGCCCGTATCTGATCTTCCATATGGACAGGGCAGAATTGAGGACTCGTCCCCAATTTCTCCCAAAGGTGGTATCAGCGTTTCATTTGAACCAACCTATTGTGGTGCCTGCGGCTACTCGGGACTTGAAGGATTCCAAGTTGCTGGACGTAGTCTGGGCTTTGAAAATTTATGTTTCCAGGACGGCTGGAGTCAGGAAAACTGACTCGCTATTTATCCTGCATGCACCCAACAAGCTGGGTGCTCCTGCTTCAAAGCAAACTGTTGCTCGCTGGATCTGTTGCACGATTCAGCTGGCACATTCTGCGGCTGGACTGCCGCATCCTAAATCAGTGAAAGCCCATTCCACAAGGAAGGTGGGCTTTTCTTGGGCGGCTGCCCGAGGGGTCTCGGCTTTACAGCTTTGCCGAGCTGCTACTTGGTCGGATTCAAACACATTTGCTAAATTCTACAAGTTTGATACCCTGGCTGAGGAGGACCTTGAGTTTGCTCATTCGGTGCTGCAGAGTCATCCGCACTCTCCCGCCCGTTTGGGAGCTTTGGTATAATCCCCATGGTCCTTACGGAGTTCCCAGCATCCACTAGGACGTCAGAGAAAATAAGAATTTACTCACCGGTAATTCTATTTCTCGTAGTCCGTAGTGGATGCTGGGCGCCCGTCCCAAGTGCGGACTCTCTGCAAGCAATACATGTATATAGTTATTGCTTCACTAAAGGGTTATTGTTATGAGCCATCCGTAAAAGGAGGCTCAGTTGTTGTTCATACTGTTAACTGGGTATGGTTATCACCAGTGCCAGATTAAGGTCCACATGGGCCTGGAGCTGAAATTTATGAAGGGCCTATTGTGTGCCTCGGAAGGAGGTGTGACAAACGCTGCGGTGGTGTGACTAGTGATGTGACCAGTTTGGTATGAATAGGGGGTGTGGTCTGTGCCATGAGTGTGGCTATCGCCGTGGAGGTCATACAGTAGCTAGTGATTACCTTTAACCACTTAATAGTTAACTATAAAGAGAAAAAGTTTGTGACCACCATATAATACAGAGCATCAGTGATCACCATATCATACAGGGAGCATCGCAGCGACTGCCATATAATACAGAAAGCTGTAGCAACATGCAAAGAAGGTGGAAAGGTGAGCAAAGATGGGGCAATACAGAGCATATATGGAAAGATTAGAAAAGATAGGGGCAAAACAGAGTAGACCGGCAAATGAGGGCTCTTGGGACACACTTATCGACACAGACACCACTTACTGACAGACACACTAATACAGGCACACACACACACATACACCACTGTCAAAGACTTACTGACACATACACACTGACACACCTTACTGATACACACATTTATAGACACAGACACCACTTACTGACAGATACCCCTTATGGACACAGACATCACTTACTTGCACATACATACTTAATGAAAGACACCCATTACTGACAAAGATACAATTTACTGACACAAACATACAGGCACAAACACCCCTTACTGTCAGATACCACTTACTGACACAGACACCCCTTACTAACACAGATTCCCCTTACTGAAACAAATGCACTGACACAGACACACTTACTGATACAAACACACTGGCACAAACAGCCCTTATGGACACAGACACCCTTACTGACACAAACACCCTTACTGACACAGACACACTTACATAAGCAGACACCCTTTACTGACAAAGACACCCCTTTCTGACATAAACACACTTACATAAACAGACACCCCTTCCTGACACAGATTCCACTTACTGACACACACACTTACTGATAGATGCTACTTACTGACAAAGACAACACAGATAAACCTACTGACACAGACACCACTTACTGACAGACACACAAAACACAGATAAACTTACTGACAGACACCACTTAAATATGTGAGAGGAGACCCCAGGGCCTGGTGTATGCTGCAACTCGCCGGGTTTTGAACACCTGCTCTGCTCTGACATTCATGGAGACAGGGGCGGATTGGGATGGAAAACCAGCCAAGGACATGTCTGAAGTAGCCCTAAATAGGGGCCTAATCCAGACCTGATCGCAGCCGTGCAAAATTTTGTACAGCTACGATCAGTTTCACAGACATGCGGGGGGGGGGGGCGCCCAGTATGTCTGGCCCTAACCCCCCCCCCCTGCACAAGGACAAAAGCATCGCACGGTGGCGATGCTTTTGTACTTGACGAGTAGTTCCCTACTTGCGCAGCTCCTGCTCGCTGACAGGGAGCTACCCATCGCTGTCCGGGTTGCAGCGGCTGCATGTGACGTCACACAGCCGCCGTGGCCCCCCCCCCCCCCCCGCATGGTCCGGGCACGCCTGCGTTGCATCACCTGTTCCTTCTCTCACACTCCGGCTCACCCTCTCCTCCATCACTCATACTCCGGAATCTCATCTCCTTCATCCCTCATACTCCGGAACCTCCTCTCCTCCATCACTCATACTCCGGAACCTCCTCTCCTCCATCACTCATACTCCGGAACCTCCTCTCCTTCATCCCTCATACTCCGGCACCTCCTCTCCTACATCACCTGTTCCTTCCCTCATACACCCGCTCGCCCTCTCCTCCTTCCCTCATACACCCGCTCCTCCTCTCCTTCATCCCTCATACTCCGGCACCTCCTCTCCTCCATCACTCATACTCCGGAACCTCCTCTCCTTCATCCCTCATACTCCGGCACCTCCTCTCCTATATCACCTGTTACTTCCCTCATACTCCGGATCTCCCTCTCCTCCATCACTCATACTCCAGCACCTCCTCTCCTCCATCACCTACTCGTTCCCTCATACTCCGGATCCCCCTCTCCTCCATCACTCATACTCCGGCACCTCCTCTCCTCCATCACCTGTTCCTTCCCTCATACTCCGGCTCCCCCTCTCCTCCATCACTCATACTCCGGCACCTCCTCTCCTTCATCCCTCATACTCCAGCACCTCCTCTCCTCCATCACCTGTTACTTCCCTCATACTCCGGATCTCCCTCTCCTCCATCACTCATACTCCAGCACCTCCTCTCCTCCATCACCTACTCGTTCCCTCATACTCCGGATCCCCCTCTCCTCCATCACTCATACTCCGGCACCTCCTCTCCTCCATCACCTGTTCCTTCCCTCATACTCCGGCTCCCCCTCTCCTCCATCACTCATACTCCGGCACCTCCTCTCCTTCATCCCTCATACTCCGGAACCTCCTCTCCTCCATCACTCATACTCCGGAACCTCCTCTCCTCCATCATTTATACTCCGGCACCTCCTCTCCTCCATCACCTGTTCCTTCCTCCGGCACCTCCTCTCCTCCATCACTCATACTCCGGAACCTCCTCTCCTCCATTCATACTCCGGAACCTCCTCTCCTTCATCCCTCATACTCCTGCACCTCCTCTCCTACATCACCTGTTCCTTCCCTCATACACCCGCTCCCCCTCTCCTCCATCACTCATCGCCGCCTACAGGGGGAGGGGGTAACCGCTGTGCAGGGGTGCGAATGCATGTTCAGAGAGCTGCACAAACAAAAGTTCTCCGGACACTCCTAGGAAACGGTCAGTTGACACCCACAAACTGCCTCTTCCTGTCAATCTTCTAGCGATCGCCATTCCGTTGCTGTCCTGCACTCCCCATCGCTGGGGGGACCTCGTGTAGTTCATACCCGATCGCTGCTGAGCGAAAACGGTCTGAATGACCCCCAAAGTCTGCAGGAATGCTAATACTGGTTATTAAATAAGCCCACTCTAAACACAAATTATGTGAATACATTAACATTGGTCTCTCTCTTGTAATTCATTTTTTTTATGCCCAGGCACCGTACAGGTGAGCAGTTTATGACTATATGAGCTACAAGTGTGTGGGTAGGGGTGGGATAGCTATCAATCCCTATCCTGTGCTCCCCGCCATCATACCCGGCGCACACTCCTTGCATTGTGGTGTGTGTTCCTGCTCAATGCTGAGAAGGAGGAGATGAGAGAGTGGGAGGAGTGTCTGGGGGAATCCCTGGCTGCCCCTGAGCTAGAAGATTCTAGTGCAGGCCGGAACAGATGTTTCGCTGACGGCTAAGGGCACAGGGCTGTGCCCTCCATACTATGGAGCTCTAGGCTTGGGAGGGGGCAGGCCAATACCATAAGGTGAGAAGAAAATGTTGCTACCTATCACCGCACTTCAACAATGACAATGGCTCTACATTGTATTAATATACAGTATGTCACATTCACCTTTCTGTTATTACTTAGATCACAGAATAAAGTTATTTTAGTGTCTCACTGTATAAAATCGCCACTGAACTGCATTTTCTGGCCAAGAAAAATTATTATCATTATTACCAGTTATTTATATAGCGCACACATATTCTGCTGCGCATTACAGAGAACATTTGGCCATTCACATCAGTTCTGGTCCCATTGGATCTTACAATCTATATTCCCTGTATACACACACACACACACTTACACACTAAGTATACACTTACTGTATACACACACACTTACACACTAAGGTTATTTTATGTCGCGATACAACGTGTGGGAGGAAACCCACACAAGGGGAGAATATACAAACTCCACACAAAACCATGGTGGGAATCAAACCCACCATGGGTCTGTGTGATCAAGGAACTGCATCCCAGCATTCACAGCAGCGCCGGGCAGCCAATACGGAAGGAGCGGAGACAGCTGCAGTGGCGCTACTACCAATGACATAGCGCTGCTGCGGCTCCAGTCCTCCTCCCTCCTCTTCCTTCTCCGCTGCTCTCTCTTCCCCAGCGCGGCGGCACGTAATGAGTCAATTTGACTCATTACATGCCGCTGGCCGTTGCGCCCTCAGGGTAACTGCGCTGTGTGCCAGGCTCACCTGGCACACATGTAGTTACGGCCCTGCACCCTACATTAACCAACAACAATCACCATAAAACTTGTGGAAGAAACACAGGGGGTGATTCAGAGCTGATTGTAAATGTGCTAAATTTAGCACATCTATGATCAGTTTTTCTGACATGCGGTGGTGACGGCCAGCACAGGGCTAGTCCGCCCCGCATGTCAGGCCCTACCTACCCCCCCTGCCAAGTAGCTCCCTACCTGCGCAACCTAGATGCGCTGGCAGGCGGCTACCCACCACGTGCCTGGTCGCAGTGGCTGCGTGTGACATCATGCAGCCACCACAGCCCACTCCCACAACGGACTGGACATGCCTGCGTTGTCCATAACGCGCCCCACCAGCGGCGTTCTAATACCATTGGCACGCCCCCTCCTGCCCTGCCTCGGCCTGTCAATCAGACAAAGGCAATCGCACCAGTGAGATGCATCTCACTGGGACTTACAGGGTGCGCGTGCACACTCCTCAAAAGCCTTCAGAGTGCAGCGATCGCCCCAGAATCATCCCCACAGTCCATGAGGCTTACACATGCAGTAAGCCCCATAGATTCCCTCCCCCATAATATTGTTCTGCTACCTGCACCCCCATTTATATTTAAGTTGAGCATTCTGTCCCCATTATATATTAACTTGTGCCATTCCCCCCTTATATATTAATTTACTTTGTGCTCCCCCTATATATTAATTTAACCTGTATCTACCCCCTTTATATATTAATTTAACTTGTGCCTGCCCCCCCTTATATATTTATTTAACTTATGCTGCCATCGCATGTTAAATAATACATTAATTAGGTGCTGTGCCACCAGACAGGGTAAAAGTAAAGGTGAATAGGCTTACTCACTGTGCACAGCCTGCCAGTGCCACATCAGATGAGGGGGCGGAGCTTCGGGATGGTGGGGGCGGAGCCACGGACGGGGACGGGGGGCGTGGCCTCGGGCAGATTCAGACAGGGACAGTTTCGTGGTCGGAACTCTGTTGATCTTCGCCAAGCTGGATCGGTGTGGAGGTAACCGAGTAGCCGGGAGGTGAGGGAGCTGAGGTGCTGGTGATGACAGGAATATTTTTTCCTGTCAACACTGGCAGCGTTGCATTGGAGCCTGTGGGCCTATTTTCAATGGGGGGCCTGGAGCTGCAGCTCCATCCGACCCATTGTTAATCCGGCCCTGGTTATCACAAGTTGTACAGTGTGATTGGTGTGGCTGGTATGAGTCTTACCCTGGATTCTAAATCCTTTCCTTGTTGTGTCAGCTCTTCCGGGCACAGTTTCCCTAACTGAGGTCTGGAGGAGGGGCATAGAGGGAGGAGCCAGTGCACACCAGATAGTACCTAATCTTTCTTTTAGAGTGCCCAGTCTCCTGCGGAGCCCGTCTATTCCCCATGGTCCTTACGGAGTTCCCAGCATCCACTACGGACTACGAGAAATAGAATTACCGGTGAGTAAATTCTTATTTTATATATATCAGATTCTATACTATATTATGTTGAGTTTAGAGACCTTTGTAGTCTCGATGGTTTGTAATCAAAATATTTTCAGTTAGGCAATAAAGGGTATCACTTGTACTCTTTCCCTGCTTGTACCAGTAGATACTGTAGTAATACATTTTATGTAAGTACCAAAAGACACACATACGCTTGTGAACATATAGACTAGTATATTTGAATTGTTAAAAAGTATTTTTCTTTTAAATAGAATTAATGAATATAGATTTTTTTCCACTGACTAGTAAGCAAGAGTCTTATGCTGCTTTCACATCGCAAAACCTGCTTTTGAAATGGTATTTGAAACGGTTCTTAAAACGGGTCTGAGCAGTTAAACCCCTTTCACATCTCATGTTGTAACCAGTAAATTACCATTTCATTACCGTTTTGGTACCTTTCACACTGAACCCGTTTCACCCATAGAAAACAGTGGTTGTCATTATAAATGGACTTTTCTGGCCCACACATTATTAATAATTATTAATTAATTAATTATTAATAATTTGGATAGTCGTACGATGGAACCCAGCAGCTTGAAGCATATATATTTATATTAGAAGGGATTAGGTACTTGGTTTGTCTTTTTTGAAGGCACAAGTATTATTTATATATTTTTTAAAATATTTTTTTTTTTTTTTAGATGGAATGGTAAAATTCAGAAAAAAAATGGCGTGGGGCCCCCCCTCCAAAGCATAACCAGCCTCAGGCTCTTCGAGCTGGTCCTGGTTCTAAAAATGCGGGGGGAAAATTGACAGGGGATCCCCCGTATTTTTAAAACCAGCACCGGGCTCTGCGCCTGGTGCTGGTGCAAAAAATACGGGGGACAAAAAGAGAAGGGGTCCCCCGTATTTTTTACACCAGCATCGGGCTCCACTAGCTGGACAGATAATGCCACAGCCGGGGGTCACTTTTATACAGTGCCCTGCGGCCGTGGCATTAAATATCCAACTAGTCACCCCTGGCCGGGGTACCCTGGGGGAGTGGGGACCCCTTCAATCAAGGGGTCCCCCCCCCCCAGCCACCCAAGGGCCAGGGGTGAAGCCCGAGGCTGTCCCCCCCATCCATTGGCTGCGGATGGGAGGCTGATAGCCTTGAGTAAAATGACAGAATATTGTTTTTTCCAATAGTACTACAAGTCCCAGCAAGCCTCCCCCGCAAGCTGGTACTTGGAGAACCACAAGTACCAGCATGCGGAGGAAAACCGGGCCCGCTGGTACCTGTAGTACTACTGGGAAAAAATACCCAAATAAAAACAGGAGACACACACCGTGACAAGTACAACTTTATTACACACTGCCGACACACACATACTTACCTATGTTGAGCTCTGATTGGCTCACGGATCGGCGCTGAATTAAACTGAGACACCCGCCGGAGACTGAGGGGAAGGAGAGGTGCAGGCTGCGCTCTCCTTCCCTCACACAGACAGGACGGCAGCGGCAGCGGTGAGCAGGGGAGGGGGGGCATGTATACCTGACACTGGGGGATATCTGGCACTGGGGGGGCATGTTATACCTGGCACTGGGGGATATCTGGCACTGGGGGCATATCTGGCACTGGGGGGGCATTTATTCCTGGCACTGGGGGATATCTGGCACTGGGGGGGGGGCATGTATACCTGGCACTGGGGGATATCTGGCACTGGGGGGGCATGTATACCTGGCACTGGAAGCATATCTGGCACTGGGGGACTTGTGTACCTGGCACTGGGAGCATATCTGACACTGGGGGGGACTTGTGTACCTGGCACTGGGGGATATCTGGCACTGGGGGCATATCTGGCACTGGAGGGACATGTGTATCTGGCACTGTGGCCATATCTGGCACTGGGGGGACATGTGTATCTGGCACTGTGGCCATATCTGGCACTGCGGAGACATGTGTATCTGGCACTGGGGCATTTCTGACACTGAGGGCATATCTGGCACTGGGGGCATTTCTGTATCTGGCACTGTGGGCATATCTGGCACTGGGGGCATACTTGTGTATCTGGCACTGGGGGCATATCTGGCACTGTGGGGGCATTTCTGTATCTGGCACTGGGGGCATACTTGTGTATCTGGCACTGGGGGCATATCTGGCACTGTGGGGGCATTTCTGTATCTGGCACTGTGGGGGCATTTCTGTATCTGGCACTGGGGGCATACTTGTGTATCTGGCACTGGGGGCATATCTGGCACTGTGGGGGCATTTCTGTATCTGGCACTGTGGGGGCATTTCTGTATCTGGCACTGTGGGGGCATTTCTGTATCTGGCACTGTGGGGGCATTTCTGTATCTGGCACTGGGGGCATACTTGTGTATCTGGCACTGGGGGCATATCTGGCACTGGGGGGGCATTTGTGTTTCTGGCACTCTGGGGGCATTTGTGTTTCTGGCACTCTGGGGGCATTTGTGTTTCTGGCACTCTGGGGGCATTTGTGTTTCTGGCACTCTGGGGGCATTTGTGTTTCTGGCACTCTGGGGGCATTTGTGTTTCTGGCACAGTGAGGCAATGTGTATCTGGCACTGTGGGGCAATGTATATCTGGCACTGTGGGGCAATGTATATCTGGCACTATTGGGGTCATACGTGTATCTGCCCCTCCCCCCATATGTGCATCACGCCCCCATTTTCATTGGCAACGCCCCATGTGGCATTTGGCCACACCCATTTTTTTGCGAGCGCACCTTCGGCGCGCGCACACAGTACCCGTAAGACATTTTTTCTACTTGCACCAATGGGTACACCCTTGTATACCGTAAGTTGCTGTGTCTATGTTAATAAATGCATAAAAAATTGTTTCCTCCTGCAGTCTTTGAACTTGCTTCATGGTTGAGCCAACTGAAAGCATCTGCAAAGAGTAAGAGAATTAATGTAATAAAATCGTACGAAATTGTAATGGGAACTTTTTAAATGCAGAATTCTTCCTTCAAGAAAAACAGTGCCAAGCAAGCCAGTGATTTACATGCACAAAAGTCTGCTCACCTGTTATGTAAAAAGAACAGCAGCACAATAGTGCGCCAGAGTGCAGTACTTACTGGACGGTGTCCCCTCAAATCATTGCTTTATCTTCAATCTGATTAAAACCTGATAAGTGCAGAGGATTTAAATATATGACATAATGCGATTAATACAAGCATAACTTATAGAATAATAGTGGGATACAGTTAAAATGCTGCCGGATGGGATCCCGGTGGTCGAAATACCGACACCGGAATCCCACATGACTGCATAAGCCTGGAGTCTAAATACAGACGGGGGTCTGGATCTCGGCGTCAAAATATCAAAGCCAGGAATCCTGAACGTTCTGTCAGCGGGATGCGCTCGCGTCCTGCCGTGGGGGGTGGAGGTTAGGTTTAGGCATTAGAAGGGGGGTTAGGGTGTAGGGACGGGAAGGGTATGGTTAGGTTCCGGGAAGAGGGGATTAGGGTTAGGCACTTACAAGGGGAGATTAGGGTTAGACACCAAGCAGGGAGGATTAGGTTTGGGCAGCGGGGAAGAGAGGGTTCGGGTTAGGCAACTTCGGGGAGGGTTAGAGATAGGCACCCACAAGGAAGGGTTAGTGTAGGGGGCAGGGGAGGGTTAGATTACTTTCTGGGGGGTTGTCGGGATTCTGATGGCCGGGATGCTGCTGTCAGTATTCTGACCTCCGGCATCCCGTCCATCGGAATATCATACTGAATGCATAATGGTGCACCGGTTACATAACATGGCTATATATCTCTAGGAAGGACCTGTAAGGAGCAACATTGAAATAAATAGAAATAGAATTTTAAGGTATTCTGGATCTAGAATGAAGTGGAACTGACTATATGAAGTCTGATATTGGGGGTCATTCCAACCCGTTCGCACGCAGCGGTTTATCGCTGCGGTGCGAACGGGTGCGGAATGCGCATGCACCGCAGCCGCAGTGCGCGACGTTGCCCGGCGACAGGGGTCGCCGGGTTACATCGCGGCTTAAGAAGAACGCGGTCGCAGGACGGACCGCAAAGAAGATTGACAGGAAGAGGGTGGTGCAGGGCGGATCCGGACCGTTTCAAGCCGTTTTCGGGGAGTGGTGAGTAAAATGCAGGCGTGCCCAGGAGAACGGAGGGCGGGGGAGTGACGTCAAAGCCGAGCCCATCATCGCTGAATCCATCGCACAGGGTAACTATGTCCAGGCCTAGTCTTGTTTTGTGTGAATTTTTTTAGCTTAGCAGGGCTGCACAAGCAATCGCAGCCCTGCTATGCTAAAATACACTCCCCCATAGGCGTGTAATAGTTGATCGCAGCAGCAGCAGAAAGTTGCTGGCTGCGATCAACTCGGAATGACCACCCTTGTCCCTAATGAAAGCTACAATTATCCATTCCCTGCACTGGCTCCCTGATCCGTCTATATTTGTTATAGTTATCTGTTATTTCAGCTGAACCCTCTGTGTTACATGAGCTGCTCAGTGAGCTGTGGTCCTGATTCAGGTAGGATCACAAACCGCGATCCAACTGCAAAAATTACTAAAATGATGCTGGCGCATGTGCAGCGGCCGTCCTGCAGAAAATGCGATGTTTATCAGGCAGAGATGTTTGCGGGGTGGGGGATGGCGGCAGGGAAATGGGTGCGGCGTCATCAAAAGGAGGGGGCGTGATTGCGAACAGAGAGATGGCGGCGGGCCTCCTGCGGGCGCAGCCAAGCTGCGCCGGCAGGAGGCAACCCTAATTTCTATGATCAAGCAGAAATTGCAGATGAGGATGTACAGAATCACTCAGCTAATCAGGTGTTTAAAAGCAATAGCAGGCTTTATTACACTCAGTGATTATAACACTGTACAGAACTAACCAGGTGGAGGCCACACCACTGCCTAATGTACAACCCTACCCAAAGGAGCTATAGTCACCAGTCCTTACTAGCACTGTCCCAGCTCCCAAATGCTGAGCCACAACGCTCCTCTGACAGTGGGGTAGGGAGGGACCCAGAGCAATGTCTTTCTGTCTTGGGTAGACTCATAAGGCCCATACACACTGGGCGATATTGAGCTGAAAGCAGGTCACTTTTGGTGTGTTGAGCTGCTTTCTGCTCAAAACCACCCAGTGTGTATGCCCCGGCGATGAGCGCTGATACCGCCGTTCATCTGCTGGTATTACCATTAGATGAACGGCGGGGTAAACAGCTTTCCATAGCGTCCTGCTATGGAAAGCCGTTCACCCCCGCTGACATCGCTGGGCAGGAGGGAAAATCGCTCAGTGTGTATGCCCCTATAAAGTGACAAATCCACAGAGACTTCAGTGCTGAGAGATATTCTTATGTTCTAATGATCAGGCTGTTTCTAGACAATTTGGCTCCCAGTGCAAACACACAAAAATGTTGTCGTCCCCCCATAGACATTGTAATAAAGAAAATGTGGGCGTGTGCCCTAAAAAGGGGGTGTTATGCAGTAAAGGGGCGCGGCCTTGCTGCAATGGGTGTGGCCCTGCAGGAAAATAGTACTTTACACCAACACAGTAGTGCCCCTTACACCATATTATACCCCAAACAGTAATTCCCCTAGCACCATATTATGCCCCACACAGTATTGCTCCTAGCACCAAATTATGCCCCACACAGTAATGCCCCTTGCTACATATTATGCCCCACACAGTAATGCCCCTTGCACCATATTATGCGCCACATAGAATTGCCACTAGCACAATATTATTTCCCTCACAGTAATCCCCCTTGCACCAAATTATGCCCCACACAGTAATGCCCCTTGCACCAAATTATGCCCCACACAGTAATGCCCCTTGCACCAAATTATGCCCCACACAGTAATGCCTCTTGTTATGCCCACACAGTAACGTCCCTTGCACCAAATTATGCAGATAGTAATGGCCCTTGAAATTGCCACTCTACCTGCTCATTGTCAGGGGTTGTTTCATGCTGTTGTTGTTGGTTCTCCCTCCACTGCCACTGCAATTCTTGCTCTGCTGTGCTGTTGCTTCTGCCTCCGCCTTCATCTAGTAAACGTATCTCCTATTTTGGGAGGGACATTTTCACAATATTCTATGCGGACAGCCAGATCACATAGATCACCGCACACACTGGCCGCGGGCACGACTGGCCCACCCCTAGAAACGCCCCTGTGCATGATGTATAATGATGTCTAACAGGAGCAGTAATCCCTTGTCAATACTTTTTAAGCAAAAGACACCCTTGTTTGGACAATGCCCCTCTTTTATGCATCACCCCATTACCATTATGTAACTTTAACAGGGGGCTCCTGAGATATATCCCCTTTGCATGAATTGTACTTTCTTAGTGAAGGGGCTGTCACCAAGACTCCTCAAACATCTCCAGTGATAGCAGATACCAGGGGTTAAAGCGAGCTGGAACGGGGTGGAACTGCGTTCAGTCAGTTCCATTTGGAGATGGAACGCAGTTCTGCCTCCTCTGGCCCACCTAACCCTAATCCGGCAGTGCAGGGAGATGCCTGGCAGCCACTGAGATTTTCTTACCAGCGGGCGTCCGGCTCCTTCCTCACAGCGGTAGCCGGAGGCAGAAACTCACTATGAAGCTCCGGATTCCGGCTCCCGAGTCCCACTGCGTGCACTTATTTTGAGAGACGTCATGTCGTCTCTCCCATAGTTCCGAGGAGCGGGCAGCCAGAGCAGATGGACTGCAGCGGTTGGAGGCAAGAGCGGAGTTTTAGGTAAGTATTGTTTTTAGTGTGTGTGTGTGTGTGTGTGTGTGTGTGTGTGTGTGTGTGTGTGTGTGTGTGTGTGTGTGTGTGTGTAAGGGGCACTACTAAAGGGGCAATACTACAGGGGGCATTACAAGGGGCACTACTACAGTGGCAAAACTGAAGGGGCACTACTAAATGGGGCATTACTAGGGGCACTACAAGGGTACTACCAAAGGAGCAATACTACAGGGGGCATTACTAGGGGCACTACCAAAGGGGCAATACTACAGAGGGCATTACTAAGGGCACTACTGCATGCTGAATTACCAAAGGGGCAATACTACAGGGGGCATTACTAGGGGCACTACCAAAGGGGCATTAGTACTGGGACAATACTGCAGGGGGAATTATTATGGGCACTACTACAGGGGGCATTACCAAAGTGGCATTAATACTGGGGCACTACTAATGGGAGCATTACTACTGGGAGCAATACTAGAGGAGGCATTACTACTAGGGGCACTACTAATGGGGGCACTGCATAAGGGGCATCACTCTTGGGGGCATAAGGGGCACCACTACTATTGCCATCACCTGTGGTGAGCTAGGTAATTGATAAGAAAGGTGTTTCACCACAGGTGATGGCAATCATACATTACCAGGAAAGTCCAGGAACAAAGCATTTTTTCCCTCATGGAGAGGGTCAGGTAGGCAAGTATGTAATAAAGGAACATTATAAATTCAATTACAAAGTTGTTAATTAGCATAGAAAATATTTGTATGTTATATAAGGTAAAGAGCAATATTGTCTGATATCTTATAGTGATTCATGTTGGTGACCAACAGTGGTGGCTGCTGCCCTTGTGCTGCAGCTCCTGCCACACATTGCAGGGGGGGAGCCAGTCAGCACATATACGCGTACATGTGATGTTGTTTGTAATATACTGTATGCGCTGGCTTACCTTACCCAGGGATCAGCAGCCACTGCTGTGTGTATCACTGACTTGCCAGCTGCCGAAGCACAAGACAGCTCTCTGGTTGTCTATCAACTTCTATAAGCCCTCCCCCTGACTCCCATTGGGTCACAGGAGTCTGGGGGCGGGCTTATAAAAGATGATAGACAAGAAGAGAGCTGTGTCTGTGCTTCAGCAGCTGGCAGTTCAGGGATACACCCAGCGGCGGCTGCTGATCCCTGGGTAAGGTAAGCCAGCACATACACATACCTCCCAACATGACCCACTCCAGGAGGGACACAATGCTCTGCTTCTGGACATTCTAGCACCTGTGTTGAACAGGTTAATGAATATGAAATGTGTTTCACCACAGGTGCCGGCAATCATAAATTAAGAGGGAAGTCTAGGAGCAGAGCATTCTGTCCCTCCTGGAGAGTGTCATGTTGGGAGGTATGCATACAGTATATTACATACAACATCACATGTATGTTTTTATGTGCTGACTGGCTTCCCCCTGCAATATGTGGTTGGAGCTGCGCAGCTGCCACTCGTGGCCAATCTAGTTTTGTTAAATGAATGACCGCAGCTTCCTGGTCACAGTTAGCCTGCACTCACACTCTTTTACATAGTTAAATAGTATTCATGTTAGCTGTAGCGATACATCAGGTCTAAAATTTTGCTTTTCAAAAATAAGATATGCCTTCCACACTGATCAGCACTGTAGACCTACAGTGAACACTGGGTGGTATTCATGTGACCGGCGGTCGGAAGACCGACAGTCACATGACCTCCTCCAGCATCCCGACCCCTCACTATCCCAATGGTCGGCATGCCGACCAACAGGGACTATTTCCACTCGTGGGTGTCCACGACACCCATAGAGTGGGAATAGAACCCGTGGCGACTGTAGGTCGCCACTGAGTCCGCAGCGTGGTGATCGCAGAGAGACCGCAAGGGGCTTGCTGCACTCGCCCCTCCCCGCCGGGATCCCGGCGTCGGTATGCTGCCGGGATCCCGGCGTCGGTAAGCTGACCGGCGGTCTCCTGACTGCCGGTCAGCCATACTACACCCGTGAACACTAGTCACCTATGCAATATTCCCAATTACTTTCCTATTGCGGATGCACATATCTCCGGGGAAATATCATCACCATTCTCCTGGTGCATAGGTTCCCAAACGCGGTCCTCAAGGCACCCCAACAGTCCAGGTTTTAGGTATATCCATGGTTCAGCACAGATGGTTAAATCAAATTGACTAATGTGCTAATTAAGTCACCTATGGCCAAGCATGGATACATTTAAAACCAGGACCATTGGGGTGCCTCGAGGACTGCGTTTGGGATCCTCTGTCCTGGTGACTTCTGCAAAAGAGGGGAGTATAATCCATGGGTGCAGGTTTTGTAGTTTGGCCCCTTGCACCCAATGGCTTACATCCTGCACCTATTGTAGATAATATGTGCACCGGAAATTTTTCGGGTTTTGTGTTTTGGTTTTGGGTTCGGTTCCGTGGCCGTGTTTTGGGTTCGAACGCGTTTTGGCAAAACCTCACCGAATTTTTTTTGTCGGATTCGGGTGTGTTTTGGATTCGGGTGTTTTTTTCAAAAAACCCTAAAAAACAGCTTAAATCATAGAATTTGGGGGTCATTTTGATCCCAAAGTATTATTAACCTCAATAACCATAATTTCCACTCATTTTCAGTCTATTCTGAACACCTCACACCTCACAATATTATTTTTAGTCCTAAAATTTGCACCGAGGTCGCTGGATGACTAAGCTCAGCGACCCAAGTGGCCGACACAAACACCTGGCCCATCTAGGAGTGGCACTGCAGTGTCACGCAGGATGGCCCTTCCAAAAAACACTCCCCAAACAGCACATGACGCAAAGAAAAAAAGAGGCGCAATGAGGTAGCTGTGTGAGTAAGCTAAGCGACCCTAGTGGCCGACACAAACACCTGGCCCATCTAGGAGTGGCACTGCAGTGTCACGCAGGATGGCCCTTTTAAAAAACACTCCCCAAACAGCACATGACGCAAAGAAAAAAAGAGGCGCAATGAGGTAGCTGTGTGACTAAGCTCAGCGACCCAAGTGGCCGACACAAACACCTGGCCCATCTAGGAGTGGCACTGCAGTGTCACGCAGGATGGCCCATCCAAAAAACACTCCCCAAACAGCACATGACGCAAAGAAAAATGAAAGAAAAAAGAGGTGCAAGATGGAATTGTCCTTGGGCCCTCCCACCCACCCTTATGTTGTATAAACAGGACATGCACACTTTAACCAACCCATCATTTCAGTGACAGGGTCTGCCACACGACTGTCACTGAAATGACGGGTTGGTTTGGACCCCCACCAAAAAAGAAGCAATTAATCTCTCCTTGCACAAACTGGCTCTACAGAGGCAAGATGTCCACCTCATCATCATCCTCCCATTCATCACCGTGTACATCCCCCTCCTCACAGATTATCAATTCGTCCCCACTGGAATCCACCATCACAGCTCCCTGTGTACTTTGTGGAGGCAATTGCTGCTGGTGAATGTCTCCATGGAGGAATTGATTATAATTCATTTTAATGAACATCATCTTCTCCACATTTTCTGGAAGTAACCTCGTACGCCGATTGCTGACAAGGTGAGCGGCGGCACTAAACACTCTTTCGGAGTACACACTTGTGGGAGGGCAACTTAGGTAGAATAAAGCCAGTTTGTGCAAGGGCCTCCAAATTGCCTCTTTTTCCTGCCAGTATACGTACGGACTGTCTGACGTGCCTACTTGGATGCGGTCACTCATATAATCCTCCACCATTCTTTCAATGGGGAGAGAATCATATGCAGTGACAGTAGACGACATGTCCGTAATCGTTGGCAGGTCCTTCAGTCCGGACCAGATGTCAGCATCAGCAGTCGCTCCAGACTGCCCTGCATCACCGCCAGCGGGTGGGCTCGGAATTCTGAGCCTTTTCCTCGCACCCCCAGTTGCGGGAGAATGTGAAGGAGGAGATGTTGACAGGTCGCGTTCCGCTTGACTTGACAATTTTCTCACCAGCAGTTCTTTGAACCCCTGCAGACTTGTGTCTGCCGGAAAGAGAGATCCAAGGTAGGTTTTAAATCTAGGATCGAGCACGGTGGCCAAAATGTAGTGCTCTGATTTCAACAGATTGACCACCCGTGAATCCTTGTTAAGCGAATTAAGGGCTCCATCCACAAGTCCCACATGCCTAGCGGAATCGCTCTGTGTTAGCTCCTCCTTCAATGTCTCCAGCTTCTTCTGCAAAAGCCTGATGAGGGGAATGACCTGACTCAGGCTGGCAGTGTCTGAACTGACTTCACGTGTGGCAAGTTCAAAAGGTTGCAGAATTTGCCCATATTTAATGCACACACAATATTGCTGGCGTTGTCCGATGCCACAAATCCACAGGAGAGTCCAATTGGGGTAAGCCATTCTGCGATGATCTTCCTCAGTTGCCGTAAGAGGTTTTTAGCTGTGTGCGTATTCTGGAAAGCGGTGATACAAAGCGTAGCCTGCCTAGGAAAGAGTTGGCGTTTGCGAGATGCTGCTACTGGTGCCGCCGCTGCTGTTCTTGCGGCGGGAGTCAAAACATCTACCCAGTGGGCTGTCACAGTCATATAGTCCTGAGTCTGCCCTGCTCCACTTGTCCACATGTCCGTGGTTAAGTGGACATTGGGTACAACTGCATTTTTTAGGACACTGGTGAGTCTTTTTCTGAGGTCTGTGTACATTTTCGGTATCGCCTGCCTAGAGAAATGGAACCTAGATGGTATTTGGTACCGGGGACACAGTACCTCAATCAAGTCTATAGTTGGCTCTGCAGTAATGATGGATACCGGAACCACGTTTCTCACCGCCCAGGATGCCAAGGCCTCAGTTATCCGCTTTGCAGCAGGATGACTGCTGTGATATTTCATCTTCCTCGCAAAGGACTGTTGGACAGTCAATTGCTTGGTGGAAGTAGTAAAAGTCGTCTTACGACTTCCCCTCTGGGATGACCATCGACTCCCAGCAGCAACAACAGCAGCGCCAGCAGCAGTAGGCGTTACACGCAAGGATGCATCGGAGGAATCCCAGGCAGGAGAGGACTCGTCAGAATTGCCAGTGACATGGCCTGCAGGACTATTGGCATTCCTGGGGAAGGAGGAAATTGACACTGAGGGAGTTGGTGGGGTGGTTTGCGTGAGCTTGGTTACAAGAGGAAGGGATTTACTGGTCAGTGGACTGCTTCCGCTTTCGCACAAAGTTTTTGAACTTGTCACTGACTTATGATGAATGCGCTGCAGGTGACGTATAAGGGAGGATGTTCCGAGGTGGTTAACGTCCTTACCCCTACTTATTACAGCTTGACAAAGGCAACACACGGCTTGACAAATGTTGTCCGCATTTATGTTGAAATACTTCCACACCGAAGAGCTGATTTTTTTGGTATTTTCACCAGGCATGTCAATGGCCATATTCCTCCCACGGACAACAGGTGTCTCCCCGGGTGCCTGACTTAAACAAACCACCTCACCATCAGAATCCTCCTTGTCAATTTCCTACCCAGCGCCAGCAACACCCATATCCTCCTCATCCTGGTGTACTTCAACACTGACATCTTCAATCTGACTATCAGGAACTGGACTGCGGGTGCTCCTTCCAGCACTTGCAGGGGCGTGCAAATGGTGGAAGGCGCATGCTCTTCACGTCCAGTGTTGGGAAGGTCAGGCATCGCAACCGACACAATTGGACTCTCCTTGTGGATTTGTGATTTCGAAGAACGCACAGTTCTTTGCTGTGCTTTTGCCAGCTTAAGTCTTTTCATTTTTCTAGCGATAGGCTGAGTGCTTCCATCCTCATGTGAAGCTGAACCACTAGCCATGAACATAGGCCAGGGCCTCAGCCGTTCCTTGCCACTCCGTGTGGTAAATGGCATATTGGCAAGTTTACGCTTCTCCTCCGACGATTTTATTTTAGATTTTTGAGTCCTTTTTTTACTGATATTTTGTGTTTTGGATTTTACATGCTCTGTACTATGACATTGGGCATCGGCCTTGGCAGACGACGTTGATGGAATTTCATCGTCTCGGCCATGACTAGTGGCAGCAGCTTCAGCACGAGGTGAAAGTGGATCTTGATCTTTCCCTATTTTTGGAACCTCAACATTTTTGTTCTCCATATTTTAATAGGCACAACTAAAAGGCACCTCAGGTAAACAATGGAGATGGATGGATACTAGTATACTTATGGATGACGAGTGACTGACGACACAGAGGTAGCTACAGCCGTGGACTACCGTACTGCGTCTGCTAGTATAGAGATGATAATGATATAAAAAATATATATATATCACTACTGCAGGTATATATAATATAATGACGGACCTGCTGGACACTGTCAGCAGACTCCTAAACTACTAGTATGAAGAAGATAGAAAAAAAAACCCCACCACAGGTAGGTATACAATTATGGACGAGCACTGACGACACAGAGGTAGCTACAGCCGTGGACTACCGTACTGCGTCTGCTAGTATAGAGATGATAATGATATAAAAAATAAGAATTTACTCACCGGTAATTCTATTTCTCGTAGTCCGTAGTGGATGCTGGGAACTCCGTAAGGACCATGGGGAATAGCGGGCTCCGAAGGAGGCTGGGCACTCTAGAAAGATTTATGACTACCTGGTGTGCACTGGCTCCTCCCACTATGACCCTCCTCCAAGCCTCAGTTAGGACACTGTGTGTGCCCGGACAAGCTGACATAATAAGGAAGGATTTAGAATCCCGGGTAAGACTCTTACCAGCCACACCAATCATACCGTACAACTCGTGATACTATATCCAGTTTGACAGTATGCAAACAACTGAGCCTCTCAACAGATGGCTCAACAATAACCCTTTAGTTAACAATAACTATTTACAAGTATTGCAGACAATCCGCACTTGGGATGGGCGCCCAGCATCCACTACGGACTACGAGAAATAGAATTACCGGTGAGTAAATTCTTATTTTCTCTGACGTCCTAGTGGATGCTGGGAACTCCGTAAGGACCATGGGGATTATACCAAAGCTCCCAAACGGGCGGGAGAGTGCGGATGACTCTGCAGCACTGAATGAGAGAACTCCAGGTCCTCCTCAGCCAGGGTATCAAATTTGTAGAATTTTGCAAACGTGTTTGCCCCTGACCAAGTAGCTGCTCGGCAAAGTTGTAAAGCCGAGACCCCTCGGGCAGCCGCCCAAGATGAGCCCACCTTCCTTGTGGAATGGGCATTTACAGATTTTGGCTGTGGTAGGCCTGCCACAGAATGTGCAAGCTGAAGTGTACTACAAATCCAGCGAGCAATAGACTGCTTAGAAGCAGGAGCACCCAGCTTGTTGGGTGCATACAGGATAAACAGCGAGTCAGATTTTCTGACTCCAGCCGTCCTGGAAACATATATTTTCAGGGCCCTGACAACGTCTAGCAACTTGGAGTCCTCCAAATCCTTAGTAGCCGCAGGCACCACAATAGGCTGGTTCAGGTGAAACGCTGACACCACCTTAGGGAGAAATTGGGGACGAGTCCTCAATTCTGCCCTATCCATATGGAAAATCAGATAAGGGCTTTTACATGATAAAGCCGCCAATTCTGACACTCGCCTGGCTGAAGCCAAGGCCAATAACATGACCACTTTCCACGTGAGATATTTCAGATCCACGGTTTTTAGTGGTTCAAACCAATGTGATTTTAAGAAACTCAACACCACGTTGAGATGCCAAGGTGCCACAGGAGGCACAAACAGGGGCTGAATATGCAGCACTCCTTTCACAAATGTCTGAACTTCAGGTACTGAAGCTAGTTCTTTTTGAAAGAAAATCGACAGAGCCGAGATCTGTACTTTAATGGAGCCTAGTTTTAGGCCCATATTCACTCCTGCTTGCAGGAAATGCAGAAATCGACCTAGTTGAAATTCCTCTGTTGGGGCCTTTTTGGCCTCGCACCATGCAACATATTTCCGCCATATGCGGTGATAATGCTTTGCCGTAACATCTTTCCTGGCCTTAATAAGCGTAGGAATGACTTCTTCCGGAATACCCTTTTCCTTTAGGATCCGATGTTTAACCGCCATGCCGTCAAACGCAGCCGCGGTAAGTCTTGGAACAGACAGGGCCCCTGCTGTAGCAGGTCCTGTCTGAGCGGTAGAGGCCACGGGTCCTCTGAGAGCATCTCTTGAAGTTCCGGGTACCACGCTCGTCTTGGCCAATCCGGAACCACGAGTATCGTTCTTACTCCTCGCCTTCTTATTATTCTCAATACCTTTGGTATGAGAGGCAGAGGAGGGAACACATAAACCGACTTGTACACCCACGGTGTCACTAGAGCGTCCACAGCTACCGCCTGAGGGTCCCTTGACCTGGCGCAATATCTTTTTAACTTTTTGTTGAGGCGGGACGCCATCATGTCCACCTGTGGTTTTTCCCAACGGTTTACCAGCATCTGGAAGACTTCTGGATGAAGTCCCCACTCTCCCGGGTGGAGGTCGTGTCTGCTGAGGAAGTCTGCTTCCCAGTTGTCCACTCCCGGAATGAACACTGCTGACAGTGCTAGAACATGATTCTCCGCCCATCGGAGGATTCTTGTGGCTTCTGCCATCGCCATCCTGCTTCTTGTGCCGCCCTGTCGATTTACATGGGCGACTGCCGTGATGTTGTCTGACTGGATCAGCACCGGCTGGTGTAGGAGCAGGGATCTTGCTTGACTTAGGGCATTGTAGATGGCCCTTAGTTCCAGAATATTTATGTGAAGGGAAGTCTCCTGACTCGACCATAGTCCTTGGAAGTTTCTTCCCTGTGTGACTGCCCCCCAGCCTCGAAGGCTGGCATCCGTGGTCACCAGGACCCAGTCCTGTATGCCGAACCTGCGGCCCTCTAGAAGATGGGCACTCTGCAGCCACCACAGTAGAGACACCCTGGTTCTTGGAGACAGGGTTATCAAGCGATGCATCTGAAGATGCGATCCGGACCACTGGTCCAACAGGTCCCACTGAAAGATTCTGGCATGGAACCTGCCGAAGGGAATTGCTTCGTAAGAAGCCACCATCTTTCCCAGGACCCGCGTGCAGCGATGCACTGATACCTGTTTTGGTTTCAGGAGGTCTCTGACTAGAGATGACAACTCCCTGGCTTTCTCCTCCGGGAGAAACACTTTTTTCTGGACTGTATCCAGAATCATACCCAGGAACAGTTGCCGTGTCGTCGGAACCAGCTGTGACTTCGGGATATTCAGAATCCAGCCGTGCTGGTGCAGCACCTCCTGAGATAGTGCTACTCCCACCAACAACTGTTCCTTGGACCTCGCTTTTATTAGGAGGTCGTTCAAGTACGGGATAATTAAAACTCCCATTTTTCGAAGGAGTATCATCATTTCCGCCATCACCTTGGTAAATACCCTCGGTGCCGTGGACAGTCCAAACGGCAGCGTCTGGAATTGGTAATGGCAATCCTGTACCACAAATCTGAAGTACTCCTGGTGAGGATGGAAAATGGGGACATGCAAGTAAGCATCCTTGATGTCCAGGGATACCATGTAATCCCCCTCTTCCAGGCTCGCAATAACTGCCCTGAGCGATTCCATCTTGAACTTGAATTTTTTTATGTATGTGTTCAAGGATTTCAAATTTAAAATGGGTCTCACCGAACCGTCCGGTTTCGGTACCACAAATAGTGTGGAATAGTAACCCCGGCCTTGTTGAAGTAGGGGTACCTTGATTATCACCTGCTGGGAATACAGCTTGTGAATTGCCGCTAGCACCGCCTCCCTGTCTGAGGGAGCAATCGGCAAGGCAGATTTTAGGAACCGGTGGGGTGGAGACGCCTCGAATTCCAGTTTGTACCCCTGAGATACTATTTGAAGGATCCAGGGATCCACCTGTGAGCGAGCCCACTGATCGCTGAAATTCTTGAGGCGGCCCCCCACCGTACCAGGCTCCGCCTGTGGAGCCCCACCGTCATGCGGCGGACTTAGCAGAAGAAGCGGGGGAGGACTTTTGCTCCTGGGAACCTGCTGTTTGTTGCAGCCTTTTTCCCCTACCTCTGCCTCTGGATAGAAAAGACCCTCCTTTTCCACGCCTGTTTTTCTGGGTCCGAAAGGACTGAACCTGATAAAACGGCGCCTTCTTAGGCTGTGAGGGGACATGGGGTAAAAATGCTGACTTCCCAGACGTTGCTGTGGAAACTAGGTCCGAGAGACCATCCCCAAATAATTCCTCACCCTTATATGGCAACACTTCCATGTGCCTTTTAGAATCTGCATCTCCTGTCCACTGGCGAGTCCATAAGCCTCTCCTAGCAGAAATGGACAATGCAGTTACTTTAGATGCCAGTCGGCAGATTTCCCTCTGTGCATCTCTCATATATAAGACTGAGTCTTTTATATGGTCTATGGTTAACAGGATCGTGTCTCTGTCTAATGTGTCAATATTTTCTGACAGTTTATCTGACCACGCAGCGGCAGCACTGCACATCCAAGCTGACGCAATAGCTGGCCTAAGTATAATGCCTGAGTGTGTATATACAGACTTCAGGATCGCCTCCTGCTTTCTATCAGCAGGTTCCTTGAGGGCGGCCGTATCCGGAGACGGTAGTGCCACCTTTTTAGACAAACGTGTGAGCGCTTTATCCACCCTAGGAGGTGTTTCCCAACGTGACCTATCCTCTGGCGGGAAAGGGAACGCCATTAGTACCTTCTTAGGAATTACCAATTTTTTATCAGGGAAAGCCCACGCTTCTTCACACACTTCATTTAATTCATCTGATGGGGGAAAAACTATGGGTAGTTTTTTCTCCCCAAACATAATACCCTTTTTAGTGGTACCTGTATTTATATCAGAAATGTGTAACACCTCTTTCATTGCCTCAATCATGCAGTGAATGGCCTTAGTGGGCATCAGATTAGACTCATCGTCGTCGACACTGGTGTCAGTATCAGTGTCGACATCTGGGTCTGCGGTCTGAGGTAGCGGGCGTTTTAGAGCCCCTGATGACCTGTGCGACGCCTGGACAGGCACGAGCTGAGAAGTCGGCTGTCCCACATTTGGCATGTCGTCAAATTTCTTATGTAAGGAGTCTATACGTGCACTCATTTCTTTCCATAAGCTCAACCACTCAGGTGTCTGCCCCGCAGGGGGTGACATCCCTTCTAAAGGCATCTGCTCCGTCTCCACATCATTATCCTCATCAAACATGTCGACACAGCCGTACCGACACACCGCACACACAAGGAATGCTCCAACAGAGGACAGGACCCACAAAAGCCCTTTGGGGGGACAGAGTGAGAGTATGCCAGCACACACCAGAGCGCTATATAATGCAGGGACTAACTGAGTTATGTCCCCTATAGCTGCTTTTTTTATATAATTTATACTGCGCCTAAATTTTGTGCCCCCCCTCTCTTTTTTTACCCTTTTCTGTAGTGTAGACTGCAGGGGAGAGCCAGGGAGCTTCCTTCCAGCGGATCTGTGAAGGAGAAATGGCGCCAGTGTGCTGCAGGAGATAGCTCCGCCCCTTTCCCGCTGCCTATTCTCCCGCTTTTTTCCGGATTCTGGCAGGGGTATTTTCCACATATATAGCCTCTAGGGCTATATATTGTGGTATTTTTGCCAGCCAAGGTGTTATAATTGCTTCTCAGAGCGCCCCCCCCCCCCAGCGCCCTGCACCCTCAGTGACCGGAGTGTGAAGTGTGTGTGAGGAGCAATGGCGCACAGCTGCAGTGCTGTGCGCTACCTTGGTGAAGACTGATGTCTTCTGCCGCCAATTTTCCGGACCTCTTCTTGCTTCTGGCTCTGTAAGGGGGACGGCGGCGCGGCTCCGGGACCGAACTCCAAGGACTGGGCCTGCGGTCGATCCCTCTGGAGCTAATGGTGTCCAGTAGCCTAAGAAGCCCAATCCGGCTGCAAGCAGGCGAGTTCGCTTCTTCTCCCCTTAGTCCCTCGCTGCAGTGAGCCTGTTGCCAGCAGGTCTCACTGAAAATAAAAAACCTAAATTTATACTTTCTTTCTAAGGGCTCAGGAGAGCCCCTAGTGTGCATCCAACCTCGGCCGGGCACAAAATCTAACTGAGGCTTGGAGGAGGGTCATAGTGGGAGGAGCCAGTGCACACCATGTAGTCGTAAATCTTTCTAGAGTGCCCAGCCTCCTTCGGAGCCCGCTATTCCCCATGGTCCTTACGGAGATCCCAGCATCCACTAGGACGTCAGTGAAAATATATATATATCACTACTGCAGGTATATATATAATATAATGACGGACATGCTGGACACTGTCAGCAGACTCCTAAACTACTAGTATGAAGAAGATAGAAAAAAAAAACCCACCACAGGTAGGTATACAATTATGGACGAGCACTGACACAGAGGTAGCTACAGCCGTGGACTACCGTACTGCGTCTGCTAGTATAGAGATGATAATGATATAAAAAATATATATATATCACTACTGCAGGTATATATAATATAATGACGGACCTGCTGGACACTGTCAGCAGACTCCTAAACTACTAGTATGAAGAAGATAGAAAAAAAAACCCCACCACAGGTAGGTATACAATTATGGACGAGCACTGACGACACAGAGGTAGCTACAGCCGTGGACTACCGTACTGCGTCTGCTAGTATAGTGATGATAATGATATAAATATATATATATATATCACTACTGCAGGTATATATAATATAATGACGGACCTGCTGGACACTGTCAGCAGACTCCTAAACTACTAGTATGAAGAAGATAGAAAAAAAAACCCCACCACAGGTAGGTATACAATTATGGACGAGCACTGAGGACACAGAGGTAGCTACAGCCGAGGACTACCGTACTGCGTCTGCTAGTATAGAGATGATAATGATATAAAAAATATATATATATCACTACTGCAGGTATATATAATATAATGACGGACCTGCTGGACACTGTCAGCAGACTCCTAAACTACTAGTATGAAGAAGATAGAAAAAAAACCCCACCACAGGTAGGTATACAATTATGGACGAGCACTGACGACACAGAGGTAGCTACAGCCGTGGACTACCGTACTGCGTCTGCTAGTATAGAGATGATGATATAAAAAATATATATATATCACTACTGCAGATATATATATAATATAATGACGGACCTGCTGGACACTGTCAGCAGACTCCTAAACTACTAGTATGAAGAAGATAGAAAAAAAAAACCCACCACAGGTAGGTATACAATTATGGACGAGCACTGACGACACAGAGGTAGCTACAGCCGTGGACTACCGTACTGCGTCTGCTAGTATAGAGATGATAATGATATAAAAAATATATATATATCACTACTGCAGGTATATATAATATAATGACGGACCTGCTGGACACTGTCAGCAGACTCCTAAACTACTAGTATGAAGAAGATAGAAAAAAAAAGCCCACCACAGGTAGCTATACAATTATGGACGAGCACTGACGACACAGAGGTAGCTACAGCCATGGACTACCGTACTGCGTCTGCTAGTATAGAGATGATAATGATATAAAAAAATATATATATATCACTACTGCAGGTATATATATAATATAATGACGGACCTGCTGGACACTGTCAGCAGACTCCTAAACTACTAGTATGAAGAAGATAGAAAAAAAAACCCACCACAGGTAGGTATACAATTATGGACGAGCACTGACGACACAGAGGTAGCCACAGCCGTGGACTACCGTACTGCGTCTGCTAATATAGAGATGATAAAGATGATAGAGATGAACAAAAAAAATATAACACTACTGCAGGTAAATATTTATATAATATAATGAATGACGGACCTGCTGGACACTGTCAGCAGAATGCGTTTATAGAATAAAAAAAAAAAAAACACCACAGGAGTGTTTAACTTTTTCAGGCAGACAATATACTGGTGGTCACTGGTCAGTCACACTGGCAGCAAAAGTGTGCACTGTACTCCTGCTATAACTGCACCCCAGTCTCCCCCACAATTCAGCTGTGTGAGCAGTGAGCACTCAGCACAGTCAAATATACATAGATATATCATGCAGCCAGTGCCGGTGCTAGGGTGTTCGGCGCCCCCCTGCAAACTCTAAATTTGCGCCCTCCCATATTCATTTGGCGCGCGCCGGGAAAAGGGGTGTGGTCTCACAAGTAAGGGGCATGGCCACACAGTAGTAAAATTACGCCACAATGTAGCACAATCTTATTAATCTTATACGTAATGCCCCACCCGTAGTAGTAGCGTCCTTATACGTAATGCCCCACCCGTAGTAGTAGCGTCCTTATATGTAATGCACCCCAGTAGTAGTAGCATCCTTTTACATAATGCACCCCCAATAGTAGTATCATCCTTATACATAATGCCCCCCGAGTAGTAGTAGCATTCTTATACATAATGCACCCACAGTAGTAGTAGCGTTCTTATACGTAGTGCACCCCCAGTAGTAGACGTGTCCTGATACGTAATACCCCCCAGTAGTAGTGGCGTCCTTATACGTAATGCCCTCCCGGTAATAGTAGCGTCCTTGTACATAATGCCCCCCCCAGTAGTAGTAGCGTTCTTATACGTAGTGTACCCCAGTAGTATCGTCCTTATACGTAATGCCCCCAGCCCCAGTAGTAGTAGCGTCCTTACACGTAATGGCCCCCCCAGTAGTAGCGTTGTTAAACGTAATGCCCCCCTGTAGTAATAGCGTCCTTATACGTAATGCCCCCCCAGTAGTGGCGTCCATAGAGTGCGCGCACAGACATACCTCACACATACACACACACACACACACTTCTCTCTCACCCTCTACTTACCTAATCCAGTCTCCCTCTGTACAGCAGCCAGGTCCGTGTAGCTCCGCCCCCTTACGGACCGTTTAGCCACGCCCCCTGCCGTCCCGTGTAGCTCCGCCCCCTTCTGTCCCGCACTCGGCGCTCTCACACAGATGAGATGAGGTGAAGGGAGGGAGGAGGCGTATCATGCTGCAGGTGCCCGCTGCCAGTGCCTGTCACACAGTGACAGACACAGCAGTGGCAGCAGCAGCAGCATGGGGGACAGGACGGCGCAGCAGGGAAGGGATGCAGAGTAGGGGAAGCGCCTATCCGTCCCAGCGCCTCCCTGCACTGCATCCCTTCGCTGAGCGGGTAGCGCCGGGCCTGCATGCAGCACACTGAGGCTGAGCACAGATATGGTATGGAGCGTTTTTTTCAGGCAGAGAACAGTTTAAAAAAAACTAGCAAAACTCTGCACTGACTATACTCCTCCTAATAACAGCTCTCCCCAATCCTCCCCACAATAAGCTAAGCAGCAATCAGATCAACTAACTACTAACAGTAACTATAAACGGAGAGGACGCCAGCCACGTCCTCTCCCTATCAATCTCAATGCACGTGTGAAAATGGCGGCGACGCGCGGCTCCTTATATAGAATCCGAGTCTCGCGATAGAATACGAGCCTCGCGAGAATCCGACAGCGGGATGATGACGTTCGGGCGCGCTCGGGTTAGCCGAGCAAGGCGGGAAGATCCGAGTCTGCCTCGGACCCGTGTAAAAAGGCTGAAGTTCGGGGGGGTTCGGATTCTGAGGAACCGAACCCGCTCATCTCTAGTAGATATACCATTGGTATACACAACACAAGTGAGTTTCTGAATGAACATTAATGTAATATTAATGTACAATTTCTTGAATAAAAAGATCTGTTCTGACAATCATGGAAAGACAAAAGAATGTGCTGCAACGTATGATCAGACTCATTTACTTTCCTTCTGTGTTTCAGAACAGTCCTGTGAGCCTGACTGGCTGCAGTTTGATGGCAGCTGCTATTACCTCAGTTTAGTCAAGTCTGATTGGCACAAAGCCAGGAGTGCGTGTACTAAAAAGGGAGCCGACCTCGCTGTAATCACCAGTGAGAGAGAACAGGTAGGATATTATCTCCTTTCAGTTGGTTGTAGAGATGTGAAGACTGTATCATACCTCCCAACATGACCCTCTCGAGGAGGGACAAAATAATCTGCTCCTGGACTTTACTCTTAATTTGTGATTGCCATCACCTGTGAGTAATAATGAGTAAGAAAGGTGTTTCAGGTGATGGCAATCATAAATTAAGAGAAAAGCCCAGGAGCAGAGCATTCTGTCCCTCCTGGAGAGGGTCATGTTGGGAGGTATGCTGTATTAATGAATGAAGTGTTTGCTGCATATAGTAAGTCTGTCTGCAGAAATTCTCTCCTACATTGTCAACTGGTGGTTGTCAATTAGTGGCCGATTCATTCGTTTTAAACCAAAGTGAACCAAAATGATAGATCACTGTCCATTGCAAACTTGATGGTACAGTATTTTTGGGCTGATGATCACATTGACCTGCATGTCAGTCAGGGGCGTAAGTTCATCCCAGTCACCCAGAGACAAGTTGAGTTTGGTGACTGAACCCCCCCCCCCTTTAAAAAAAAAAAAAAAGGAAAACAAATATGTTGTGTACGTGTGTGTGTGTGTGTGTGTGTGTGTGTGTGTGTGTGTGTGTGTGTGTGTGTGTGTCAGTGGTGCAAGTAGAAATATTTTCTTAGTGGTACTGAGTGCCGAAAAATGGGCGTGGACATGTGTAGTGAGTGGGCGTGGCCACATGCTACTAGTGGGAGTGGCTACATTCACACAAGCGGTGTGGCCACACGACAGACCCTTTTTGGGGGGGGGATCTGGAGGCAAGGCTAAAAATATATAGTGATATCTCCAGTATAATAGAAATATATAGTAATGCCCCCAATTTAATACCAATATATACAGTAGTAATGCCTCCATTATAACAGGAAAATACAGCCACTGTCAGTGGCGCACCCAGGGGGGTTTCCGAGCACCCAGAAACCCCCCTCCACCAAAAACTTTTTTTTTTTTTTTTTTTTTGCTGCATGAGTATTATTAATGGCTGTCTATCTGCAGCCTGCTGTCTTCCTGGTGGCACTTGAAAGTGCTTAATAAAAGTTTACTTTATATTAATTATATTACATATACTATATATCCATGTGCATGCATATATACACACACATGTATATACATACATACATATAAACACACACACACACACACATGATATATATATATACACATGTGTATATATACGCGTACTGTGTGTGTGTGTGTGTGTGTGTGTGTGTGTGTATATATATATATATATATATATATATATATATATATATATATATCCAATGAATCCACACTCACTGCTGCAAATTACATCATGGGCGGTGCTCCATAAAGGGCTCTCAAATAGTCCAAAATATATCCAAGAAGAGTACAGGCACTCACCACTTCCTTGATGATAATGAATTTATTATACCTCACAGGTGTATCTCACATAGAGATGAACGACAGCATGTCAGCAAAAATGTCGATGTTTCGGCTCCATCCGAGCCTTTGTCAAGACAGACAAAATCACATCAGGTTAACACCCAGCAGCCTGATGTGATTTTGTCTGTCTTGACAAAGGCTCGGATGGAGACGAAACGTTGACATTTTTGCTGACATGCTGTCGTTCCTCTCTATGTGAGATACACCTGTGAGGTATAATAAGTTCATTATCATCAAGGAAGTGGTGAGTGCCTGTACTCTTCTTGGATATATATATATATATATATATATATATATGTATGCATGTTTAATATGCTATGTGTATGTACACTGCTCAAAAAAATAAAGGGAACACTAAAATAACACATCCTAGATCTGAATTAATTAAATATTCTTATTAAATACTTTGTTCTTTACATAGTTGAATGTGCTGACAACAAAATCACACACAAATTATCAATGGAAATTAAATTTATTAACCCATGGAGGTCTGGATTTGGTGTCACCCTCAAAATTAAAGTGGAAAAACACACTACAGGCTGATCCAACTTTGATGTAATGTCCTTAAAACAAGTCAAAGTGAGGCTCAGTAGTGTCTGTGGCCTCCTCGTGACTGTATGACCTCCCTACAACGCCTGGGCATGCTCCTGATGAGGTGGCGGATGGTCTCCTGAGGGATCTCCTCCCAGACCTGGACTAAAGCATCCACCAACTCCTGGACAGTCTGTGGTGCAACGTGGCATTGGTGGATGGAGCGAGACATGATGTGCCAGATGTGCTCAATTGGATTCAGGTCTGGCGAACGGGCGGGCCAGTCCATAGCATCAATGCCTTCGTCTTGCAGGAACTGCTGACACACTCCAGCCACATGAGGTCTAGCATTGTCTTGCATTAGGAGGAACCCAGGGCCAACCGCACCAGCATATGGTCTCACAAGGGATCTGAGGATCTCATCTCGGTACCTAATGGCAGTCAGGCTACCTCTGGCGAGCACATGGAGGGCTGTGCGGCCCCCCAAAGAAATGTCACCCCACACCATTACTGACCCACTGCCAAACCGGTCATGCTGGAGGATGTTGCAGGCAGCAGAACGTTCTCCTTGGCGTCTCCAGACTCTGTCACGTCTGTCACATGTACTCAGTGAGAACCTGCTTTCATCTGTGAAGAGCACAGGGCGCCAGTGGCGAATTTGCCAATCTTGGTGTTCTCTGGCAAATGCCAAACGTCCTGCGCGGCGTTGGGCTGTAAGAACAACCCTCACCTGTGGGCGTAGGGCCCTCATACCACCCTCATGGAGTCTGTTTCTGATCGTTTGAGTAGACACATGCACATTTGTGGCTTGCTGGAGGTCATTTTGCAGGGCTCTGGCAGTGCTCCTCCTGTTCC